>NC_042520.1:20242643-20551095 GCF_900963305.1 Echeneis naucrates | reverse complement strand
TTAAACTGAGAGTGAGTGTATGTGTTTATATATGTGTGTGTGTTTTAGCCCCACTGGACCAAATGAGAGTGCCTGCCACTGGAAGGCTGCCATAACTAGCACACAAGGGACACACACACAAACACACTCTCTACTTCTATTTCTAACTCTAGGTCTGTTTTTTCTCTCAAACATGCATATGCAATCCCTTGGTCTCAGTGGGTGTGTGGTTTGGGGTTTAATTACAGGATTTTTATGGCATAATCACTTGGCCCTAATAAAGCCAAGAGAGTCTTATGGGAGATTTGCACACACACGCTTTCTTTTCTCTCTCATTTTCACACATATTGGACACACAGCATGTTTGAGCTCCCCAGTTATAGTCAATAATTCTAAGCACTGTAACTGTCTGCTCCTCTACAGTTAGTTATGTGTTGAAATCACATATTGGGCCTCTCCTTTCATGTTGAGAAACAAGTGCTCTTAAGTTATTTCACAGACTGTGACATTTTGGTATCTCAGTGATCTATCACGTACCCTGGTGAAGGAAAGTGTGATGAAATGAATCTAAGCTAATTTGTTCATTTTTATTATCCCTTTTCAACAGGCGGATATGAAAATGCATGATGCATCGTGCAGACAGTCTTGTGCACAGGGCGAGTATCTGCATCCTGGGAATGGTAGTCACAGACAGTTATTAATGAATTTAAGAAATTCATTTAAAAAGTTGAATTTCATTGAAATGCAACAAACCTAGCGTTTTACAGCTCCTCCTTTAACTTTAATGGTGAAATCAAGTATTTGAAACTTGTATAACTATTCAAGAAACAGCATAACAATTTTGTAAAGACTTACACCACACCCACAAATCATAGCGTAGCTAAGAGAAAGCCCATCTAAACCATTACTTTTTATTTTTTATCATAATTGTTCTATCATTATTCTATTTTCTAAAAAAAAAAAAAAAAAAAAAAAAGTGAAACCAAAGTGTTTGATATTTGCATTCTGATATGTAAACACATTAAAGGTCCTTCCACTGCATTGATGTAGAGCTTACTGTATATGACCTTGGACCCCATCATAAAAACCAGCCCCACTCTTCCCTACATGAAAATTTGAAAATGAAAATTAGAATTTTGCTTCATCGTAGTAGTTTCTACTGAATCAATGACACATAGAAAGCATTTCACAACATCTGAACCATCATAGCTCAATGAAAACCTCCCCATTTGTTCATTTGCCTCTCCTCAGTGTTCCCCATCTAAAAGGCTCGGTTACCAGGGCAACATTTAATCAAAAGCAATCTGCTGTTAACCGCTCAGGCACCATATGTGTGTTATCAGTTGCAACAGGTAGACATGCTGCTGCCAACATCAACACGATGTGATGTTTGGATTTTATAGTTTCCAAAGCAAACGAGTTCTTTTATAGAAATAGTTGACAAAGAAATAAAGAAATTAGCACTATGGAATGTATTTTCCTACTTTCAAATGGCACTACAATGGAATTGAGAGACAGATGGTTGTGGACTGTGCGATAAATGAATGAAAACATCATCTGCTCCTGGCAGTGTATTTCAGCTGCTGTATTCATTGACATCCCAGACAACAAAAAACTTCCAATGATACTGTCCCAGACTGTCTCTGTGTCTCGACTCAGAGCCCTAGCCATAAGAGTTAATCTTGTAATCCACAATTGTCACAACATCCAATATGCCCCTGTGTAATGTATGATAAATATGAATGCACACCGATCAGACATGACATCATGACTACCTGTCTAATATTGTGTTGCCATGGTTAGAACTTTTTTGTCCAGCACTTCCCACAGATGCTTGATTGGATTGAGATCTGGGGAACACCTCTAGCTCAAACCGTTGCTGAAACATTTTTGCTGAGTGGCACGTTGTGTTATCCTGCTGAAAGAGGCCATCCAGATCAGGGAACGCCACTTCCATGTGCAAGGTAGGTGTCAAAGTAACGTCCACATGGATGGAAGACCCAAGGTTTCCCAGCAGAGCGTTGCCTGAAGCACACTGCTTCTGCCGGCTTGCCTTCTTCCCATAATGCATCCTGTTGCCATGTGTTTCCCAGGTAAGCGACGCACATGCACCCGGCCATCCATGTGACGTAAAAGAAAGACCATTGTTCTTTGGTCCAGTCCTGATGTGCATGTGGCACTGTTGGTGCTTTGGATGGTGCACAGGGGTCAGCAAAAAATATTCATTCATTCATTCAAACATCTTCAACCACTTTTCCATTTCTGCGTCACGGGGGGTGAGGGCGGGGTCACCCTGGACAGGTCACCAGTCCATCAGAGACAGACAGAGACCAACAACCACTCACACTCAGACCTACAGACAGTTTAGAGTCACCAGTTAACCCAAACATGATGTCTTTGGACGGTGGGAGGAAACCCATGCAAGCACATGCAAACTCCACACAGAAAGGCTCCAGGCCTGCAACCTTCTTATTGTGGGCGAGCAGCTCTAACCACTATTCCCCCAGTGCACAGAGCAGAGTGCATTGGACTGCACACCACCACGGTCCTAATCCTGCATGCACTGTGTGTACATTTTTTAAATATAATTTACTTCATTTATTAAACTAAATGATGGAGTCTGTTGTCTGCTTAACGCTGACGCTTAGCTGGGGGACCGAATGTAATATATAATTGTATATCGTGGCCTGTTATCCAACTGGCTGTTGTTATGTAATTGGCCAGTTGGTTCATCTCTGACATGCATGATGGACGATGATAACTTAGACAGTTAACTCTAGCAATAATCATTCTCTCTCTCTTTCAGTGTCTCTCTCCCGTGATCACTCGCTCACGTGGTGAGCCGATAAGACAACCGCCGGTTTTTATGTTAGCATTATGAATTATCCTGCATGGGGCACAGATCACATGGTGTTTCCTAAAACAACACATCATATTGAGTGTAACACAATGTGACTAAAGTAAAATATCCTACCCTCATTCTAGCTTGCTGCTGGTTTGTTTTTAACAACTGTGATAATCGTATTTCACTCATGTCTGCATTAGTCCCTCATCCTAAAACCTTTTATCAGCTACAATTTTTTTTTTCTTTTTAAATCAAGGAAAATATGCTTGATGCTGACATATCATGACAAATTGCACTTTGCACTTTTATACACAAAGCAAAAGAAAACTGAACTGCCTTACTATAGCTGATATGATTGACTTGTGTGTACCAAGTGTGGAGGGGTCAAATTTACAAACAATTTGCTTTTGTAAACGTTATTTAAGTGTGTCTTCTGACCTTGTCTCGCCTAAAAATCCTCTTGGCCAGAGAATGTGTCTGTTTTTCTTTCTGCAGTTTTATTTCATTTGGTGAAAATATTGAGAGTTTCATGTAGACACATAGGTCCGTCCATCCAGCCGTTATTCATATCTTTATAGACTCAGGGGGCCGGAGCCCAGATCATCAGCCTATGAAAGGGCAAACAGTTACTCACGTATATTCTTTTTTTTTTTTTTTTTCAAATCACCAGTTAACCTGCTCCCACTTCTTCTTTAAAATGTGGGAGAAAGGTTTGAAGACAGTTTTTTTTTTTACAGCACTAAGCACTGCTCCACTCTGTAGGTCTTAATGTCTTCTTCTTTTTTTATCTTTAATGTTAAAAACATTTTGAAAGCAGCGGGTCTGCCTCAAATTTCCAACAGAAACAGACGTTGAGAAAATGAATTGTGCCTTCGGTCTTGTCACCTAGTCTGACCCACATGTGCTTTGTAGTTCTCATATTTGAGATGACAGTCACCCAGGACTGTCATGTGATTTGTTTGGATTTCTCTCTCAGGTAAAACACACCAAAAACTCTCAATGTCAACTCACAGCCAAAAATAGACAGGACGTCTGTTTGGGAATTGAAATTATATCTTATCTAAGCAGAATAATCGTGAGGGATGGATGCGTGGGCTCTGTCACAACGTGAGTGGATGTGTGTACGCGTGTCAGTGGTTTTGAAGTTTCTTGGTCGTGACTTCCAAACTTCCAAAGCTTTTCCCCAGACATCAGAAATTCAAAGGGAAGCTCTTTGAAACCTCTTTGAGCAAGAACCAAAGTCTTTAGAAATGTCTTCAGGGAATGATTGTTAGCTGTGTGTGAGTGTGTGTGAAAGAGAGGGAAATGATGTGAAGAATCTCCCTTGATCTGAAACATTTTTGCGGCTGTGGTGATGCAGTCATTTGATATGGAAACCTGTTGAAAGCAGATCCAGGACTGATTGGGCCGACAGTCTCTCCCGTGTGTGCGCCTGTATACGTATATAAACGTGACACAGAGGAGATTCTGATCTGCTTTTTCTACAGAGATGATCGAATGAAAAGAAAAGTGATTTTCTCTCAAGACCAAGGTGAAGATTAAGTTTAAAGCCAAAGGAAAAACATTTTGGTCTTGCACCATTCGTCAGACCCAGTTACATCAGGAAGCTCCGGTTGAGTCTTTTTTTTAGATCAGCAGTTTATTTTTCAGCTGCACCTTTCCTAAATGTTGTGAGCAGTTTCTTGATGCGTTTGAACAAAAGGCTTCTAGCTAAGAAGACAATCAGGAAATCGGCAGTTTGACACTGATACAGCATATTTGAGATGACTGCCAAATGACGGAGAGCACGGAGCACAGACCTGTTCACGCAGCTGTAGATGTAGGAGCATCAAACATGGCTGATCGTTAATGTGTAATGTGGAACCTTATTTGAAGTCGTTTGATTTTTCTGCGAAACAAGGAATTCCGGTTGGTATATCAAGCACTTATTGTTCTTCCTTTCACAGGCTTACATTATCCACTGAAAAAAATCCCATTTTATCCCGGCTTCAGTCTTACTACCCCGGATTATATCACACGGGTAGACACGGTTTACATATATACTGATATCTCATATTGCCTGCCCACATCTGACCCCCTAATAGTACAGAGGTCAAATGATGTTTGAGCTGAACTGAAAGAAAGGGAAACACGTAGGTGCTCCACTGAATTCTCTGCCTCTTGTCTCTCTTTCCTTCTAAATCTTTTTACCTTTATTCATTCTTTCCATTTTAATGAAATCCTCTGTGTGCAATCAGTGTGATACCGAACCAGAGAATACGTTGTGGTACGTCAACGACAACATAAAAGTTACTGTGATGGATTTTCTTGTTAGAAAGGAGGTTTTTGTTGTTTTGTTTTTTTTTTTTCCAGATTGGGAAACACTGACTTATACCACCATATCACAACAAAATAATGGGGTATTAGGAGGGTTTTTTTTGTTTTGGGTTTTTCTGTGTCAACATGGGTAAACCTGCTGAGAGGATCGAATCCTTTTACACTGCCAGTTTCGTTTGCTAGAGAAGAAGCACACAAGCACAACAACATCACATGCATTTAAACAGTGTACACACACAAACACAGATGCAAGGGAGGGGGAGTGAGTTGCTAGTGGCTGTGCATACTAGAATAACAGATTTGCAAGTGTGGAAGCCTCTGCAACAGATGGCTTAGTAGATGGTAGTGTGTTTTTGGAGCTCGTTTTAAGGCCGCAGCTCACTCTGTCACCCTGAGTGCACCGTAGCTGTGTGTGTCTGGTTCAGCAGCACTGACTGTTTACAGTGTGCTTGAAAAGATGTTGCAGCACAAAAAGGGGCTAAAAGTAGTTGTTTTTTTTTTTTTTTTCCAGGTGTGTTTAGTTCAATGCCTATAGGCCTATAGGTCTATAGAGTACAATTTACATTTTGTCTTCTTTAAAAATACCAGTTGTTGCTCCTTTGTTCCCGATGGCCTCTCTTTTATTTCCACTGTAACTTTAAGTACAGTTGGATGGTATTCTTATAACAACATTAAGCTGTAAATTGCAGGCAGTGTTGTGAAGTGTTATCTTCTCCTTTTCCCTGAAGCACTTTGAATTGTTCCTGCATTTGAAGGGTGCCATAAAATAAAATCTGCACAGGCTCGATATATAAGGCATAGGGGTTGCAGATTCAGGAGAACCACCTCTCTCATCTGGAGACAAGGACTGAAATGTCCTGTCTTTACCCTGACCTTCGACCTTTCTCAAAACAATGACAAGTACAACCTCTGTGAGACCGTTACGGAATCTTTCTCTTAAACTTCATCTTTACCCTGCCACTTTCTTCCTAGGCCATTCAAATTTTTCATCCAGTTCCAAGAATCTACAACTTCAGTTCATTTAAGACACTTTTTCCTTGATATTGCAGAAGTGTTTCTGTCAGCTATGCCCATATTGCCCCTGTCTTCAGCCCATGGTGAGGATAATCTTTACATGGTGTACAATTTGTGTTTGGGACGTCAGTCCCAATGCTGAACCTGAGAGAAGTCGTGAGGACAATCCATGACAGAGCAGGGATGGAAGTCAGACGGAAGTCAGGCATCCCAGTGCCAGATGAACAAAACTGGAGTTCATAATGAAACAACAAGCAGACAATCCTTTCTCCATCACTGGTGAGTTATGTTTCTGTCCATTGAAGGATGTCAAGGGATTTTTTGGGAGTTTTTCTTGAAATGCAGCCAAAAATGAAAATGAAAGTTGCATAAACTGGTACCCTGCAGCTGAGGTGAATAAAAAGGTTTCAAAATTCAGGGGGAAATGTAATTGAGTCGTGTTACGTAATTTGTTATTGTTTTTAAATGTCAGCAAAGGTTGGCCAATGTTAATACTGAGCAGTGTAACGATGAAAGGCAGTAGTTATTACTTAAAAACTAATGGTTATGATAGTCAGTTTGACTCTTGATATAAAAAAAAAAAATATGCTGTTAATTGCAGGAGTGATAAATAGCAAAAACACCAGTCATGCCTTAAGCATGTGAAAATCTTTGATTATCATTTTGCAATGAATGACATTTGCTGTTTTTAGTATCCAGTGCAACCATTTGCCCGACTGTATGTGGGTGTCCTCCACAGAGAAACAGCAGTGAGAGCCATTTGTTTCAATGTTTTAAAATGACTTATGTTTGCATCTTCCTGACAGAAAGGAATTTACAACCGTGAACGTCAACGACTGTCTCCTTTCAAAGATTTGTCTTCCCCTAAAAACAACCTACGCACCTTTTACCAACAAAAAAGCAGAGACCCAAATCTGTAATATGAACATGCATATTGTGTTAAAAACGAGATTTAAAAAAAAATGGCCCAAATACACTGTCCTCACCAAAAGTAAAAAAAAAAAAACTCCACACCAGTCGTTTCTTCATTTCCATAAACCTTCCTTTGTGCTGCCATAATGGATACAGTCAGGGGTTAAACACTTTTCTGTCATCCCTGTCCTTTTTCACTTCAGCCCATACAGGGCACCTTCTAAAGTCCTTCATGGTTTAAAATGAATTATATGAAAACTAATGGCACTTTTTTTTGATACAATACGAAAGGGGGCCTCAGGGTTAAAGGTTGATAAATGTGATATTACATAATTTAAATGCCATTGAAAGGACCAAAACCGACAGCTAACAGTATATTGATGCTTTATTCAGTGTCCAGGAACTGGCACACCTTGGCATTATGCATTTATTGCTGTTTGATTAGATAAAGAACTAAAGAAGTTGTTTTAACAATGTCGAAGAAAATCCTTCAGTCTTAAACCTAATTCCTTAACTCATGAGCATCTATCACAATGGAAAATAACATCAATGTTAGCTTCTGACTGTTTTAATCTGAGTCTTTCTATGTGTGAGTGCGTGCTGCATGAATGTGTGTGCATGTGGGTGTGTGTGGATGGTGATGTGGCCTTGGTAGGGGATATTGTCTTGTTTAATTTAATTTTTTATTTTTTAAATTTAAAGCACTTTGTGAAACATGTTGTTTGTTTGAAAAGTGCTGTATAGATTAAGTTTGATTGGTTGATTTTTTTCAGTGAATAATTTCCGCAGAATTCGAGCTAAGGCAGGGTTAGGGAGGCTGGCAGTGGCCGAGTTTGACTCCTCTGGTGAGAGGAGAGAGGAGTTAGGATTTATACGCTGTGAATCTGGACATGTTACTGTGAGAGGAGCCTTCAGTATGTGCAGTGTGTTGGACCGGGTGAGTGACAGCTGATAGCGGAGAGAGAAAGGGGGTGAAACAACAAACCAAAGGGATGATACAGTGATTAGTCACAGTCCACTATAGTGACACGTCGTCTGGTCTCTTCTTTGCCGTTAGCTAGCAGTAGCAGGGATGAGTCAGTGAGCAACTCAGCAGAAATGAGGAATCACGATTTTTGAGTCAGTAAGATGGCTTTCAAGTTTCATTCAGTTATCACACATCACTACTTTATGCGCCCTCCTGTGGGTGGTTGGCTTACAGGAAAGCACATCCATGTTGCCCTTTCGTGCTGGGCCTGGCCAGATACCATGGGCAAAGACCTGGCCACCCTGCACTCGCCTTCGAACCCAAACCAGGCCTGTCTCCAGGGAGGGGCCTCAGTATTGCCAGTCCGGGCAATGTAGCTGTTCTCTGTTGGTTCATATTCATGAGGGGGTTGTAGAACAGCTCTTAGTCCGACCCATCACCTAGGTCCTCTACATGGCAGCAAAGTAAAGTTAGACTTTTTAAATAGGCTGATGGCTCACATTTAATTTTGTCACTTGTGTAAATTCTACTCAGTTGTTTTTGTAGCAGGCCAGGATATGTGTTACACACTCGTTACCTTGGCAGTGCTGGTCACCTCACAATATCCGCACATGACCATTAAAACCTCAGAATGTATCCGTAAAAACAGACAAAAATGTGTTCTATTTGATTCCAAAACTGTTCATATACTCTGAACCTTGGTCTATATTTCATTGGTCTGTATTCAAATTGCAGCGGCTTTCTCTGCTCCTTCTCCCCAAGCACAAAATATTTCCCTCTTTCATCCCTCTGTTTCTGTGGATACTAACAATTAGAGGAAGCACGGACAGATTCAATAGCAGAAAAAGGGCTTGTGCCATAGAAAAATGTGAGCTTAGACAACTCTCACAGTCATCAGCAGCCACAACTAACTGTGGTTTCTAACAACTGCAGTTCAATATATTCCTGATATATTTTTGTTTATTCCCCTGACATTAAAGCTTTTTATACAGACTGTGTGTATCGTTTGATTTTGGTCCTGCGGAAAGCACTCTGTCAAATTCACCATTATTTCTCTTTCCTATTTCTTCTACTCGCTGTCCCTCATTTTCCTGAATAGCACACACAGGTTGTGTGTGGGCATGTTTGTGTACGAAAGGGATAATTATCAGATGGAGCAGCGGCTCTTCAGTGAGACTACTTTAAGTCAAAGCCTCGCTTAAACTCTCTTCAAACGTCCGTACCTCACTTTCTGTCTGTTCATTTGGAATCTGCAGCATGCAAACAAATGGTGAGAGCACAAACACACAAATACACACACACAAACACCCTGGCGGCGCTGATTTGCTCTGTTGCTCTGGTCCTGTTTGCATTTCAGCACCTTGATATGTGCTTGTGGGCATATCGAGTCAGAGGAGTGTTAATTACATTCAGCCATTGGCTTGTGTTGCATCAGGGGAAACGCTACTGGAAGCAAAGTGGCACCACTCTTTATGTTAACAGGAAATTAGATATCCAGCTGATATCAAGGCTGCCGTTTCTCGGTGCCTCAGTTGGTCCCCCCCACCTTCTCTCTTTGCTCATACATTACACCAGTTTTTATTTTGTCCCCTGGACTTGTTTTTTTGTTTGTTTGTTTGTGTTTTTGATTTCTGTTGAAATGTTCAGAGCCAGGTGAAACACACACACACACACACACACACACAGCGGCAACCTCAAGGGGCGAGCCAACAATGTAGTTTTAAAATCTGCAGTCTCTCCAATGACCACTACAGTCTGTGAGTCAGTCCTCATAGACTCCCACATTAAAATGTACAATTTAACAGCAGAAATAAAGAAATATGTTCACAGCTTGGTAAAAAGCCAATTAAGCCAATTCCTCCTTCATGACAACTCCACATGGGTGAAATTTTATGTAACTCACCTGATTGCATTTTTAAGGCTTAAAATTCTGCATAGCTGAGGGCATGACTGCTCTGGGTAAAAACTGGATATTATGAAGATGAAGGGGGATTTTGGCTGCAAAATCAGGGATGGGCACCAGAGCAAACCCTGGAGCCAGGCCTGGGGTTTGGGTTTGAAGGTCATTGCCTGTCTGGCCAGGCCCAACCTGAAAGAGCAACTTTTCAAACAAGCATGTTGCACAAAGTCCTTTACACATTCAAAAATAAAACAAAATAAGACAATATCCCCCACGCAGGCCACATCCACACACACACACACGAATGCAGCACACATCCACTCACACATAGAAACACTCAGATGAAAACAGGACATTATGCTTGTCGGCTGAGCCGGGGAGCTCATCTGACGTGTGACGTGAAGGAGAGGGCTGCAGGGTATTAACTGTTGTGAATGTATATTTACTGTCCGGATACAAGCAGAACCTGCTATTCTCAGATTATTAAATTCCTGTCCCACTTGGTCAGGACTAGGGTCAGTATCTGCATGTGTGTGTGTTTGTGTGCATTTATGTAAATGAATACAAGTAAAACACACGCCCAAAAACTGCCACCCATAACATCCTAATTCTAACCCCTACCTTAAAGCCAAGTCTTAACCCTCAAACTCCAATTTCCACGTTCAGGAAAGGTAATGAGCACCCAAATGTCCTCTTTCTTTCGTCCTCTCTTTGTAGCATTTACAAGCACACACACACACACACAAACTCACAGTACAAAGAACAAATGAAATGCACATTGTGGCTTTAATGTGTCATCTCAGAGCTCCAGTCGCAGATCTGTCTGGTGGTCTGGAACAGCCCCTTCATAACGGAGTCTCACGCTCTACCTGTGGTTCAGGTGGTGCACTGTCTAACTGAAAAGTTCGAACAATGAAATTGCAAATTTAGAAATGCAAAATAAGAAATGAATTATTGAGGGATGTGAAATTTGCCTGTGTTTATAGAGATATATGAAATGAAAACAAACCGTATTTGACCGCAGAAAAGATTGTTGGAAAAACGTTCCAAAACGCTCGAGGTTTTAATGTTTTCCAAAATCGCCATGCTCAATTTTACAATTAAACAGCTCTGATTAATGTTATTAATTAAAAAAAAATTTAAATGTATCTGTAAACATCACAGAAAACCTTGGATTTTTGCTGCTATCCCAGTCAGTCCTAGTCAATCAACACGGAGGAGTGTTTTAGTGTCTTTCGGCACACTGTTTTGGTTTCGCACACGCCTTGGAATTGCTTATAGAAGCAGACGGTAGATTTTTAGCGAAGACGCTAATCCCCCAAAACCTACCGTTTGGAAAGACTTTCGAATCGCACATGAGTTCACGCTTGTGTATGCGCATGCGAAACTGATCAGTCAGTCATTACACTGGCAACGCAAGCTGTGTACTCGGCGCGCTCACTGGTCCAGTGGCTCAATTCAGGTAACACGGATTTGGTTGTCTCAAATCAAATGCTGCTGTTTTGCATCAATTAGGACTGACCCACCATCGCCGCCTCCCTGCCAGCAGTTTTAGCCCCCTCAGCTTGAAAATGAACGTTTTTTACTTTCCTGTGTGCGACCATGGAGGGTGAGGATGATTTTACACTCAATGACTGTGTTGAGCGCACCATGTCGGTACATGCGGTGCACTGCAAACTGAATGTAATCGAAACAACAAGTGTGTGTTTATGCTAGTTAGGATGCTCCTGTCAGATGAAAGTGTTCCGTAGTTGGAGGAATTCAAAGTATTTGGTTGCTTCATTTTTATTTTAATTTGTAGACTTAAGCCTGCATTCAATCTAATGACCATCAGGGAGGTGGGGGGTGGTTGCCTCAGCCGGATTATATTGACGTCTATGGGAGAATGGCCCTACTTCTGAAGTGATTAATTAGCTCAGTGAATATTTTCCTGCATCTTTTTCAATACGACCTGATATTTATTTTTTAAATCATCATCCAATTTAGACCATAAAGCATGGTGTGCATTATTGTGTGGCCACTGTGTGATTATCTTTACCGCACATGGTGACCTGTCTGCCAAACGGGATCGAGCGCAGAGCAGGTGAGATCCAAACTACCTCTTCAGCTCAGTCTTCTTTTGGTTCCAAATAACGAAGAGGTCTGACTTTCTTGTATGGCATATTTCTTCTATTGATATTTATTTGAAATTCTGAGGTGCTGAAATGGACTGAGTTTAATTTGAGGAGGTCTCAGCTCAGTCAGTCTCTGTGACTGGAATATGTTTGAATGTTTTTTTCATGTATATTTCAAATGAATCACTTATGGAAACATGCAAAATATGTGCATGTACAGTGTTGAACACATTTATTAGACCACCACCCAATGTAAGGTTTATGCCACAGCTGTCCTAAAATAACAGCATTTGCTATGACCAAACAATTTCTTTATGTTTCTGTAATGGTTAATACACCAGCATGTAGAAGCTCTTTCACTGAAATGATATTTTTTTATGCTGAAAAAATTAAATCACATCATTATTTCTTGATTAAGGTGTCAAATGATGGTCATTTACTTGCATCACTACACAGTAATTTCTGACTTCCAACAAGAAGCCCAGTGAGCCACTGAAATCTGAGTATAAAACAGTGAATTCAGTTTGAAATTCCTCATTCCTGTTCAAAATGGTAAAGTGGTAAGAGCTCACTGAAAAGAAGAGAGTCTTCATTAAAGCACTTTGTGATGCTGGATGGTCTCTGAGACAAATAGGGAAAGACATAAATTGTTCTCGCAGTGTGGTCAAGTATCCTTTGGAGTTGCTGAGACTGGTACTTACAAAGCGCGTCAAAAAAGAGACGGGAAACAAAAGTTAACTGAAGCAGATGTCAGACACCTCAAGATTTTAAGTAGTAGAGACAGAAGGAAGACCACTGCTGATCGTCAGGAAGAGATGAATGCCTCTAGATCAGAGTCTGAGAAAGTCTCCAAAATGACCATAAGCAGACGGCAGATGGAGCAAGGCTTAAAGGGAAGAATAGCTGCGAAGAAGTCATTATTGAGGCCTGGAAACGCCTCAGACTTATCAAGGAGCACAAACACTGGACTGTCGATGACTCAAAGAAGGTGCTCTGGACGGGCCAAGTTTGAAGTCTTCGGTCAGCATCGTTGGGTTTATGTTCGTTTTGATGCCAGATGCATTGCACCCACACTGAAACATGGTGGCAATTCCGGCACGGGCAAATTACTGAACGAGGACGTCTACCACAAAATCTTAGTGCATCATGAATTCCATCTGGGCAGAATCTGGTTGGCCGTGGGTTCATATACCAACAAGATAATGACCCCAAGCACACTTCAAAGCTGTGCAGAGACTATCTCACCAAGAAAAAGGAATCTGGAGTACTGGAACTCATGGACTGGCCAAGTCAAAGTCCTATTCAGTCAAATTTGGGATTTGGTAGATTCAAAGGTTCATTGCACCAAAGTTTCATCTAAAGCAAGTCTGTGGGGTCTGCTAGAGATGATGTGGAACTCAATAACAAAGAAAGTGTTGAAAAGTACACACAAACTGCAAGCTCTAATGAAGGCCAAAGGAGGCATACAAAATATGAATTCTTTGGTCATTATTTGTGAAGAAGCACTATTTAATTGCTTCAGTTTGTAATTTCCCAAATAAATAACAATAATATTTTTTGTTTTAAAGAAGTTTCTAAAATTCTTTTTGCTGACTTTCTCGTTATTATGGCAGGTGGTCTAATAAATGTGTTAAGCCCTGTACATTAAAAATATAGAATTTGGTGTATTGAAAAAAGTAGCACACGGTTCGTGCAGGGCTGAATTATTAGTTGCTCATCTTTCAGGAATTCTGACACCCTCTCTCTTAAATCCTTATTATAATGCAACAGCAGTAGTTCAGCGTGTCTCCATCTGCAGCACTTCGTCCAATTTAGATACAGTGATTAAATCCTACACAACCAGCAGCAAATATAAGTATTCCACACAACTACGGGGGTTATGAATGTCAATCATATAATGAGAACATCGTGGTCGCAGTGGGCACATACAGCTCTGGAGTTACTTTTCACTGCGCTTCACTGAACCTCACTGAGGATGGTTACACTTTTCCAAGTTTTCCAGTGCTATATAAGTCTGGGGCTCTGTTTCTCATTACCAGAAAAAGGATTCACTTGTAAGAAAGAGCAGGATGAGCTCTTGAGGCATTTCCAACCTTATGTGTAATACAAAATCCAGAATACTTAAAACGTAGCTGGTCCTCTGTACTCCATGGACATGTAAATGGACGACACATACTAAGAGCTGGCACTGAGTGTTGTACAGTTACAATACTTTGCTAGACAGCACAAAGCCTTCCCATGTCCCTGCGCAGCCTCGTTTTCACATGAATTGGATGCAATGGACTTGACTGATTCATGGGTCCTTATGACTCAAACAAGGTCACTGAACAAACAGCTAAAAAGCCGCCAGAAAATTCCTCATCTTGTCACCCACTCTGAAAGCCCCATCTGCTCTGACAGTGTTAGGTGACTCACAGGTAGAGCATTTGTGTGCTTGAAAAGATGAGCACTTTTGCTACAAAAACATCCCCATGTGCATAAGCACATAGGTTTGTCACAACTCCCATCTCGCAGTGTCTTGACCTAGCAGGGGTTGAAGGCTGAAGATTAAAATTGTTGTCATTTGAACTGGTGACCATTACAGATGTCTATAACATGTTCACATTATTCATGCGACGAGATTGATCTTACATTGACACTAAATGACCATGTCATTCACGGAAAACCAGAAAAATAATTGATATGGTCCTTCACCCCTGCCTTAATGTGGAGCTTAATGAAAACCTTGCAGCGGTTGTGGTCCTGATTTGCTGCTTACACGCTGCGGCTCCACCTTTCATAGCAACATTAACTGGAAGCAGTCTCAGCTACGTTTGGCGCGTTACGCTATTTTGACAGATGCTTTGTCAAAAGCAACTTGGCAACTTTCCGGAGATACATACAATGCTACAAATTATGTTTATGAAATACTTATTACATTTTATACTTTTATACCATTTATATTGATGTGATTAGCAAATTTTATTTAAGCATGAAAACATTTTTGTTTCACATGCAGGTCATGGGCTGGTATCGGGTTATTTATTTCACATCTTGCAGCCAGTGTGTGGTTCCACTTCGCCATCACCCTTTATAAAGGAAATAATTGATGTGTCAGTTGTTTAAAGAATTATACTTAGCCGCCTGTTTAATGCTTTAAAATATCATGAAAATAAATATTCCTTTTTTGGTGTAACCTCCCGACAGTCCTCGAGGGTTTGTGGAACCCACTTTGAGAACCACAGCTTTGAGTCAGTGGGACTTTAGTCTAAATGAAAACAAAAAACCTTTGATCGTATGTTAACACAAATATGATCAGGCGTGTTGTAATATTTGAGCAGACATGGGAAGGATTGGGGTTAGATGTGTTTCATAACGATGACACCCGCTAATGTTCTAGAGAAAGGTAATATTGCTGTGAACCTTTGCTACTCACACACTCCAAAGAATTCTCACAAGCCTGATTATTAATCAAAGAGTATGCCTGTGTGTGTGTGTCCACCTAAGTGATGCTATCAGTCTTCATTGAGCTCTTTCAGGGGAGAGACTGAGACTACCTTTCTTTAACAGCTCCACACATATACACCTGTCCCTGTCAGACCGAGCGGAGAGACACAAGGGGGAAGAGGGGCGATACTTTTAAGGGATGTTGTCCCGGTGATGGTTTAGTTAAGGCCTAAAAGAAGTGCCATTTTAATTGGCCTTGGCTAGACAGAGGAAGTGAGTGGGAATGGGAGAGTGCCTGTGTGTGTTCTATTGATGTCTATGTATAAAGTAAAACCGGCAACACGCATTTGTCCCTCTATTATTTCTGCTACATGCCAGTTTTCTGTGTATGAAAAGGCACAGCTGAAAGAGCAGCAACACAAGGAAGCAAACGAGTCAACGTGCCTGACACTCACTGATCAATGCGTATGATTAATCGGCGCATATGCAAAAATGTAAAAGCGAGTAAGAGAGTGTTTGCAGTTTTAGCTGAACTGGAGTCAGACACGATGGTTGCCATAGCCTGGCTGGCTCACTCGGCAGCTCAACCTTCCACTGAAGAGATCGGTGGAACTTCCCCAGAAAACCCTAGATTATGAGGGCCATATTTTTTGAGAAATTAAGAATACTAATATCACAGTTTCTTCTTTCTCTTATACTGCATTTAATGTTTTTTTTATTTTATTTTATTTTATTTTATTTATTTATTTATTTATTTATTTTTTCAAACCAGGCTAAAGATCTTTTTGTCAATTTTGGATGAATCTTTCATCTGGCCAGTAATGGTAATGCTGTCAGGGACGTTCTGTTCTTGTTATTCCACATCCATAGTTACACTTGGAAAGACGCTCCAATCAATATTTTTCTATCACAATTGGTCAAAGCTGTTTGCAGTGACGAACATGCAACCAACTCAGCGCAAGCAAGTGTTTTTTTCCTTCACTGCTTTGGCATTACCGCTTTGATGACTGATGATGATTTAACCTGCTCTAAACTACACTGCGGATTAGCAAAGTTAGCAGCTAATTTCAAGAGCCAGCTATTTCTGTGACGACATGGAAGGTGAATAATTGGACCATCACCATGAGGTCAGGAAAACAACGTTGAACAAATGCTAATGTTGCTCTGTATCAGCTGCATGTGTTAATAGGCAGCTGGGGACATGATTAACAAATCAACTTAAAAGGTGATGTTAAAAAGGTGTGTTATCATATTTTGAGACGTGGCCAAGAAGTACAGCACTGCATCTCATGTAGATGTTAATTATATTCGGCTGTGCCTGCGGTGTGTGTTTGGATTGGTCATTTTGCCCCTGGCACTGTACCAGCATATTGCCTGAGAAGGTGACTGTTGTATTGGTCTGTGACGCAGATGATCTATTGCAACATCGAGTGGTCATGACGATCAGTTGGATAACCTTTGAAGTCATTTTATCAAGTGACTCGTTAATAATATATATTAGTGGATCTTGTTTTCAGACAAACCATATCGAATATAAAGCCTTTGGAGAATTATACTGAATCCACACTGCTCTTTTCCCCAGGATCGTGCCCCTCACTTTCCTGTGTGTCATTGACTCATCAGTATTACATTAGAGGGCTTTAAAAAGAAAGCCTGCTATTACACATCCTCCGGTGATGTGATCTTTCTGTCCAAATAGGCTGTTTTTGTCAGCTGGCAGTGAGAGGGGATTTTCAGCTGCGTCGGACGGCAGAGCGCTGTGACTGTTTCAGACACACAGTGGACATCTGGACTGATACCGGCACACAAACACACAGTACAGGAGGGTGACTCTGGTTTGTGCCGAGTCCCACCTCCCTTTTGCACAGAGGAGGAACAGAGAATATATTTGGCCTGCTGATCTTTGCTGCCACCAAACCGTTCTGCTCTGTGTCACACAGACACACACAGACACACACAAACACACTCAGCAGCTCTTCCGTCATTATCAGGAACATCAAATCTGTGGTTCACAGGCGGAGTTCACTTCACACTGCAGGTTTTGCATCACAGAGAACATTATCGCACAGTCCTTCATGCGTGGGCATATGTGAAGCAAGTGAGAGATTCAGATGTTTGTACACGCAATTGAATGTGTCTGTGGGTCAGCGTATGTAGATCAGAGACAGAGCCAGCGTAAACAGAGGTTATCCAATGTGTTTGATGGGGCGGCATGTAATAACAACCAGCCTGCAGTGGCTGTAAGTGCTACAGTGTTTTTAAATTGAGTCTTATTGTGCCTGGGGATACTGTGATAAGAGGTATATATGCATGTTTGTTATACTGAAGTATGTGATCAGAATATAGTCTAATTCTTCTCAGCTCGGTCCCCACATGCTTGAGGCAATATTAAATTAGTTGTAATGTATGACGGACATTTTTGACATTTTGAAAGTTTGGCTCCATGCAATAAGCTAGTTATGTTTATTCATCAGGGAGTAAATGTATTCTTTGGGGTATGAAGTGTATGACCTCCATTTCCCCAACATTTCAACTGATTTGATTGCGGTTGCCGAATAGTAATTTGCTCAAACCAGCTGCATCCTTCAATCACCATCTTGATAAGTGTGCATGCTTTATTTTTTCCAGCTATGACAAAGAGCCACCGAGTTTTGTGTTGTTTTGTTTTGTTTTTTCTTTTACCCTAACCCTTTGGGATTTAGACAAACTCAACTCAAAGGGTTTTAACCGCAAATCCTTACTGCACCACCACTGAACATGATGCAGCTGTGTGGTGGTGCTGCAGTGAGCTCCAATCCACAAAGTCAGGAGTAACCGTGAAGCAGATATAGTTATCGCTATTTTAATGGTGCAACTCTTTCAACATTTCAGTCCTGTTTTTTTTTTTTTATCTTTAGAAAGGAGTGCCTATCATCCATGTGTTTTAAAGTAGTTTAAAGTTGAAGTGCATCTCCAGGCCGAGTCTCTACTGTGGTTGTCCTTCACATCTTTCCTTGTCTTGACATTTTCCACTGAGGTCAACAAAAAGTGTTTCGGAAAGGTAATTATTTCGTTTTCAACCAACACTGACAAAAGGTTTTGCCTGCTCCTGCCAAAGTGATGAAAGCATTAGAGCGTATAAATAGTCTCAGTAGTTAAGTCTCCTGCCCATGGTCTTTTCTCACAGACCTAGTTGTAGAAAAGATGTCATTGTGACATTTGTAGTCATCATATGGGCGTTTTTTGTCTTTTAACGACTCCTGACCTCCAGGCCTGAACTCAGCTCCATCCAAGGGAGGGAAAATTGCATGCAAAACACATTCTGGAAAACTGGGGCTAATCTTCTTCTTCTTAGTGATTTGAATTATTTCCTGAGGAAACATAGTTTGAGACTAAATTGCATGCCACTATCATTAATTGCCTTATGTGTCACCTAAAGTCAATATATAGGCAGAGTGAGGAGGACACAACCACTCACACTCAGAGCTATGGACAGTTTGGAGTCTCCAGTTAACCCAAACATGACGTCTGGACTGTGGGAGGAAACCCACACAGGCACAGGAGAACATGCAGACTCCACACAGAAAGGCCCCAGGCTGGGAATCGAACCAATGACCTTCTTATTGTGGAGCAACAGCGCCAACCACTATGCTTCTGTGCTGCCCAGAAATAATGCACTTTGCTGGTTAATTTTTAATGCTGTCAGTTTAACTGCGATGGACCTTAGTGTGCCTGTGGGTGCACGCACACTAAGTGTGTGCAGGTATCTGCTCCTGCTTTATGAGCTGAATGGGTTATTCCTATTCCGCCATCTGCTGGGAAGATATTTCACGCAGTACAGGTCATACTCTGTTTATCTTCTTTTGTTTCACTGAATTATTGTGCATTAATGCTGTACTCATGATTATCTGCCAGACAAACTGCACTGTTCTTTGTGACAAAATGTATTCTAGCTTTTAATTCTAATGTATGAAGTGTTGGGACAGTGTTACATGAAGCTCTAACCCTAACCCTTTCGGCCTGTCAGAGCCAGGACTAACAGCAGCCACGGGGGATTCATTGGAATGACTGCAGACTTTCCATCTAGCAGGAACATGTGTGTCACCCTGACACGGAGCACGTTGACACAGGGACATCAGCGAATATGCAACAGACAAGAACTTCTTCAGTCTGCTGTCAAACACACAAATGCGCGTTTACATCCAGACTGCCTGAGTGCATTTCTGCGATCAATCCACCAATACCGCCCTTAACGTCATCATCATCATTAAACAAGACTTTCCTCCTGTAAAAACATCCCATAGGTCTTCTGTGTGGCAAGTTATGATGAATGGTTTGTTGCTAGGTAGCAATTTGTGGACATAGCAAGGAAACAGTGCAGTCTATAGTGCGACAATCCACATCAGGAGGAGGTATGCATGGATGAATGGGGCAGCCAAACACAGGAATGGCAATGGAGAGTGGGAATTGCTTTATATTGGTCTTATGTATGCATCTTTATTATTGAAGGAGGCAGAGGAACAACTAAACATAAGATAAACTGAACATGAGAGAGAAGAGAAGGAAGACGTGCCACTAGTGAAAGTGCATTACCATCCTGAGTTGAAGTAAACGAAGGCTAAAACTGTTGATCCCAGATAGACTGTGAGAGACAAAACGAGAAAGACTTCTAAGTTTTCCTCCTCTTCATCATTTTGCAAGTAAAACTTGCTGTAATCACAGCACATTGTTTGTCTTTAACTCAATGATCTAGTCACATGACCTTAAGCCCAGAAAGCTGCTGGTCTGTCTCATGTTAGTTTGGTATATCGTTGTAAGAAATATTCACAAATACCATCAGCGATAAATGTCCTAATTTAAGTGAGCCAGTTTAAGCAAAACTAAGCTAGAGCTAATTAGAATGAAGCCATCGTTCATTTATCTGTAATGTCAAAATATCTTAATTACAAAGGACTGCTTGCTTTTCACCTGGACAGGTGACATGCTTGAACATGGGAAATAGGGTGAGATGTTGTGATTTACTGATGCACTTCAGCTGCTGCTGCAGTGAGTGGATCCAAAGTCAGTTTAGATCCCCATCGTGTCCCTTGCGGCATCGCTTTGGCTGCACAAGATTCTGCTGCAGATCCTTTCTTCCCCCTGCAGCGTGAACTCACCTTCTTCTGCAGGTCTTCACATACCTGAGATATGTGTAACGTCTTTGTGGTTCATTTTACTTTATAGAATGAGGTGATGACGTAATCCTGACATTGTGTTTGTTGTATTTTTTCTAATTCACACACCGGATGGATGGATACAGGTGTACCTGTTTGGAATGTCTTGGACATTTCTAGTTGCGTTAAAACACCACCTGGTTGTGTCCTTATAAAAGTGACATGAATCTGAAGTGTTTTTTCACAGCAATTAGAGAGGCATCGTTAAACACATTTAACGATGACTCGCTAACAAATGCCACTTTAAACTCATCGAACACACAAACGGAATAACACAGAGAAGAAAAGCTTGAGTGTCTAAAAATTCTGTATTCCCATCATCTTTAACACTGCAGAGGTACCAATAAATCCTCAGGATCTCTTTAAGTAGAAAGAGGAATTAAATTCACAGGTTAGATTGGTGTTTAAGTGACAGATACAATCCCCTGTGGCACCCTGCCAGCTTCTGCAACCACAGTTATTTAAAACCCTCTTATGCTGAGAGAAATTTTGGATCAGAGGCCAAGAAACAGAAAGCCTGAGAGTGCAATATCGAAAGAG
The DNA here is from genome assembly GCF_900963305.1 of Echeneis naucrates. Taxonomy (NCBI): domain Eukaryota; kingdom Metazoa; phylum Chordata; class Actinopteri; order Carangiformes; family Echeneidae; genus Echeneis; species Echeneis naucrates. The sequence goes on along the minus strand of NC_042520.1, from coordinate 20,529,890 downwards.
GTGAGGACAGAGAAAGCAACAGAGAAAAAAAGGAGAAGGAAAATCAAGGGCTGATCTTCCACCAGAGTGAGTCATAAGAACAAATAAGGATAAAAACGATGGAAAAACACTCAAAGCCGGTGTAGAAAGAAAGAAAAAGTCCATAAAAGAGTGTATGTGAAAGAGAAAATGAAGAAGGCAAATATAGATATGAGCATACGGATGGAATGAGATACAGAGAAACTGAGTGATAGAAAGCAGATTCATCCTGACTGTACAGTCCAGTGGCTGACAAGAGGAAGGAAAGAAGAGGACAGGATATTCCACTCTCTGAAGAACAACAGATACATAAAAGTAAATTAATAACGTGATGGGCCATCTGTTCCTTCTCTGACCCCTTGTCCCCATCTCAGGTTTGAAGCCTCATTCAGGAACAGTTGCTTGTTGCCCCCTGCTGAAGCGATATTGCCTTCTCTCTGTGACTTACCTGTCCGAAATCGCACCACTCCACAAAAATTTGTAATCCAAGCTTTTGATTCAACTGCCACCGGGGTCGCCATCTTTGGTCTGCCGGTCAGCTTGACTCCCCTCCCTCCGGGAACCTCAAAGCTCGAACAACCTTTGACCCTACCCCCCTCTCTCCAGTCAGAAGCAAACCTCCACTTAGCACTGTAGATTAGTCTTTCCAAGAGGGCCCTTGTGTCAGCTTCTCCAAACTGAATTATATTCATTCACAGACTCTCAATAACCTCCTGCCTCTGTCCATGGGCTTAATCTCATCTTGGAGCACTTTCAACATGGGCGTCACAGAAGTAAGGGCCCTTTGTCCACAAGACCTAGTTTATAATGGGATATAGCTATTTCGCCTTGTTTTATTGTTAGATTAATTGACACTTACTCTGGACAGGCAGTGTGAAAGAGCTGGTTTTGCTAATTGAGAGACATGATAAGAAGCTGTGAGAAGATTTTCCTTTTAATGAGAATTTTTTTTGCCTGATTCATGAAAATGATGTTTTGGAAGCTGAACCACAGCATGACAACAACAAAGACAAATTTCATCCAAACGATCTCTCTTGCATTACCCTGAAAATCAGATCTCGTGCCCATGGCTGGGGAAAGGGAAAAAGAAAAATCTGATGGCTGCTCCAAAAGTCTCATGTTTGTCCAGACACATTTCAGCTGAGGAACTCCCACAAAAACACAGGCGATGCAACATCTGTCCGTCCACGCTCGACTGCATAACAGTTTGGTGTTATGTAAGAGACTGTCCTGTAAAAAGCTTATCACAGCTCGGCCTCTTGCAGCTGCACGTTAAATGCATCTTAATCAACGGCTTTCACCTTTCAATGCAGACTGCATTCTCAACACTCTTTCACACACCTGCTTTATAAAAGGAAGCTGATGTTTCATGTTAGCACTTGTTCCTGCTCTGTTTACTGCAGCTAAGTGGAGTAGACTGTGTGTGTGCTATAAACTGTGGCTGCAAAGCAAAGCCAGTATCACTGAGCTTTAAACCTGTATTCTATCTAATGATCATCAGGGGGCGACTTCACTGGTTGTAAAAAGAAGTCAGATCTGATTGAAGTCTATGGGAAAATTACCCAACTCTTCAGTTAGCATTTTCCTGATGAGTTTTTTGCTTTACATCTTCTTCGATTATTTATTTGTTTAAATGAAAGTCCCATTGAAAAGAAAACAGGCCACACTGTGATTGTCAGACAGGTCACCGTGTGTCGTACAATCTGCCAATCAGAGTGAAGCAGGGAAAGTGGAATTTCCTTTCCTGTTTACCCCTCAGGCTCACAGGCTGCTGCTCGCTGTCCTTTGGTTTTATTTCATGTCACATTTCCCTCCTGCGGTGACCAGTCCACATGACTGCCAGCATGATGTGGGGTTAATTAAAAAGGGGATGCCAGATGGTGCAAGTGTCAGTAAGCCATTGGTTGTGGTGTAAACAGGTGGTTGTTTGTATACTTATTGGTCTCCCGATGAATTAAGACATTTCGCCTTGAAAGCAAACACAACAGGTTGGATCAGGTTGAAGGCTCGTACTTGCCACTGATTTTGACTTTATTCATAACAGAGAGATATAGACAAAACAGAGACATTGGTATTTTCAGATGGAAGATTGGCCTGAAAGAGGTACAGCTGGGGGCTCTCAAAAACAGATTCCTGAGCAAGCTATGATGACATTCAAAGGTAGCAGGAAAACAAGACGTCAAACGAAATTCCAGAGTAAAACTATATTAAGCCAGTTGGGAGTATTTTACTAAAAAATATTTTTGAAGATTTTGTTCAACATAAAAAATTATATATATTCTGAAACGCAGTGACCTCAAGATGTTGTTTGTCTGCAACACGACTGACTCATGATACGTAGCTGCCATTGCATTCATATTGTTTTGTTATTAACAGATACATAAATGTAGCATTTCCAATCCGAATATTTAAAGTTTCCGTTTTTTTTTTTTGTGTGTTTGTTTTTTTTTACCAAAAAATGTAATTTCCTTTCCAGGCTAACTAACTCTTTATTTTTATGATTATCAAGTCATTTTTTCATTTTTCTCAGATAAATTCAAGGAACAAAGGGAAGGAAGTGTGGGACAACATAGAAGCAAAGGTCCATCATTTTTTTTCCCCCATTTCTATTCTTATTCTTTTTATCTCATCCGTTTATCCTGGTTTCTCCTCATCTCACCATTTCCAATTCCCCCTAAATCCTCTCCTTCAGTACTTTCAGCAGTTGTCCTACTTGTCTTACACTTCCTTCCATTCCTCCTTTCTCACCCCATCCAATTTTCCTCCCCACGTGCCCTCTCTTTACCCTCTTTGGCTTTCCTGTCCCTGTTTCCCTCCTCACTTTTTCCTCATCCCTTCAACCTCTTTCTCTTCCCTTTCCTCTCCAGCTTTTCCTACTTTTGTTTGAATTGTGTGAAGTCACCAGATCTTCTCTTAAGCTCCTCATAAATCCTTGGAACAGGAGATAAGGAGGCAGAGGAGGTAGATCCATTCTCCTCGGGGTCTCCTCTCCAATACTCAATCTCAAAACCTGTGATCTCCCTTTTTGCTCAGATGCTGACTTTCTCACTCTTTTTACTGCAATATACAAAATTTTTCTCGTATATCTTTCCCACCTTTTAAGTCCTTGCCTCCTTGTATCTGTTTGTCAGCAAGGTTTCCCACTTCCTCCCCACATCAATCTTCCTCTGTCTCTCTCACTTTCTGTTCATCTTCCCTCCTCCCTCCATCTTTCTCTCTGATCATAGCAGTGTCCCTGTGTTGTAAGCTTCTATGAAGCATCAAAAGAGCACGAGTAACTACACTTTTCTCCCAATGGCAATGTCTCTCTTGCTGGGGTGCCAAGGATGTTGATGCAAAAGGAAGGAGGAACCAAGACCAAACAGGAAAAAACATGAAAAGACCAAGAAACAGAATAAAGACCAAAAAAAAAAAAAAAAAAAAATAGAGAGAGAGAAGGGAAAAAAACAGAGGACATTCAGAGCGAGAGCAAAAAGAATCTGAAATTCTCTCTTGTGACAACCTGCTTGAGGATTACAGAAGGACTGGTGTTCAAATGCCAAAGAGGACAATGAACTGAGTTTTTAGTGGCATACAACTGAATAAGTCATAAAAAGAAATAGCGGTATATCTGGAGTTCATTATGCTGTATGCAACCAGAATGCCCTGTCACTTCTGATGTGGCAGCAGCAGCGAGTCACCTTGTTTGCGGCCAGCGTTACCAGACATACAATAATTGTCACATTTGTACAATAATTCTGCCCTCTGTACAAAATACAAGCAATGATTTCCAAAAAATCCCACAATGTGCCATCATTTGGCCCCTTCATTACATATTAATTCAATGACATGATCAAAATAGTGTTCCTTCTCACATGGCTTTTGGCCAGACAAGGCATGTTGAGCACATAGCACTGAAGCCATGAAGAAGATAGTTAAGTATGACTGAAAAACCTGCCCTCTGTCATGCAGAAAGTGCACGAGACTCTTTCAAAGTATAATTGTACAACACTGTAGTACCATCAAAACTACAATAATTTGCAAATGCTATGTGTGCAATGTATTTTGGTAAATTAGCGGCACAAGGTATGTTGAACGAGGGCTTAGCCGTTGCTGTTAGCAGTGCAGAAGTGAAACTACAGCTGTCACTGGATTACTGTGACATTGTGGAAAGCTTTAAGATGTGCTGCTTCTCTGGCAGTAAGGAGCATCTTTGCTCAAATTTGTTTGGTTATTCACATCAACGGACAATATATTTTTCATTTTTTATTTTTTATGAATTTTTTTTTATTTTAAATTTTTATGTTGGGCTCTGGATCCAAAACATCTATGTGTACGACAGTGAAAAGTGAACACATTCCCATCTCACAAAAGCCTTTCTCTGCTCTTTGGTGAGATGGGCAATATGTTGCCTTACTACAGAAAGCTGTTAAATGTCCTACTGCAAAATTTTAATATTGAAATAGGACAATAATAATAATAAAAAAAATGAATAAGTTAATTATTAGGTTAGGAAAGTACAGAAAATCCATTTTGCTTGTACTTGCATTTACTTAGCCTCTCATTTTTGCTTCAACCGTCTCCAAGCCAAGGAATCTAAATTGAGCACAGGAAATTCAAATTAAGTCCACATAATCTCTTTGAGTAGCTATATCTGTGCCTTAGCATTTAGAATCTAATATGTCCCCTGTCTCTATTAGAGTCGGGCTTTAAAGCAGCACTCCAAAGTTTGACATTGGAAGGTTTGAACTTTGCTGACAAGTTGGCAGAAGCCTCATTGTTCTTTCCTTGCTGCCGTGAGGTGGCTGTAAAAAAAAACAGAGCTGTTCATTAGTAAGATAGTCACTGGATACAGCCGGCAGGCTGGATTATGGTGAGACAATGGAAGGAGAGAGAGGAAACAAGCGATAGAGAGGGTAGACAAAAATCTCTGGTGAGAAAAATCTTCTCCACCAAAAATTACATATTGACGTATGGGAAATGTATGTTTTACTTTCCAGGCAGTTAGAGACAAAGGAATAGCTTTGGGTTGGTGTGCTGAGACCTCAAAGCTTGACAACACGGAAAATTGTGTGTGCATACAGTAATGACAGTAAGTCCAACAATTTCATATTAAACCAGGAGGTAGTTGGTCAATACGAAGTGGTGGTTATCTAACATATAGTTAGGATTCAACTCTAATTTTAACTCAACAGCTGGGTAATCTGAGTTACTGTATCATTGGAATTGGTTCCTCTGGTGGAGATAATTAAATGGTGCGACGTCATTAATCCTGTAACACCTCATCCATTAAATAATGGACACAAAATAAAAAAATAATAAAGAAATTAATCGGAAGTCTTGATTTGACCCTTTAAAAGAATACGAAAATAAATAAACACGATGACTTGCTTGTATGTTTTATTGTTTGTATAATATGTGATATATATTACATGCAGTACGTGCAATAGCAGAAATTTCCCCCTCGGCCATCTGTAACATCTACATCTGGCTTTTTTCAAACAGCTGCCTTTTTCAGTCCTTCATTAATCTTTTTTTTTTTTTGCAATGTGATAACCAGACAGTACACGAATTTCAGGCACTAACAACAATTACAAACCTTTTTTTCTTGGCCATCTATAACATCTGCATATCTTCATCTTGTTCAAACCGCTACCTTTTTCAACCCCTTTTTCTTTTATTTTGCCTTGTGGTAAGCGACTTTTGTCGTGACCAGGTTGGGAAGGTGTATGGTGTTTTTCTCCAGCCCCAGTGCCTTCCTGTGTCTATGGTACATGGTCCAAGCATTAAAGAGTGCCAGTGTGACATCATGCCATCAAATATACAATTACCATCCTCTAGTTTTGAAGTTATATCTGTACAGGGCAGAGAGCATATCTATAAGATCAGCACCACCCTGTTTCACACCATGACCCCCAATCCTTACCTAACTTAAATATGTGGTTATTTTTGAAACCGAAGTGAGAAAGGGAAGTCATTAACTGCAAGCGAGCCCTTCTCCACTCTGTGTGGAGCAGAACGGTCAATAGAAATATTGTATAAATCTAGGCCTATGTTAAATTACAAACCTCTGTATTAAATGCTCTGTTCCCTTAGACTTCCTTCTATAAATTATTGTGTGGTTTGACCTTTAAAATGATGAGAAATTCAAGTCTTGCTAGAAAAAGTAGCCTTACTGACTATTAATGATACTTGTTACTCCCATCACACTAATCCATTCTCCATTCTTGTTCTATGAAATGTAAGGATTTAGTATATTATCAAAAGTGCACATACTATTCAGAGCTAAATGTAGATCTCTCTTGAGTGCAAAAGTTCTTTTCAGTTTCAGTTTCAGCTTAGGTTTATTTTTTTTTTTGTAAATCTTTTAAGTCATTATTTCAGTTATTTTCATCCAGATAACTGCTGTAATCTGCCCTAATATCATTTCCCTCCCTCAGGCCCTTAGTCACTGTCTAAACCACAACTGTTATATCTTTTGTGTCTGTCTGGTCTCAGAGGGAGAAACATGATGCATCTAGTCTCAATGGGTTGAAATGATAAAATTCAGGTATCTATAAGAATATTACAGTGTTGGCTTGAACCTGTCCATCATCATTTAGATCCGTGCATAGGCAGGCTGAACCGAGACGACTGCAGCTCGATCCAAATGAGCGGGGCTGACTTTGGCCTGGTTGTGGCTGACATTGCATCGGGGAATATTTGCACAGAGTTGAGTTTTTCTGAACTTCTCCCCTGAGGTGCTGCGACGTCAGGACCCATTCACAAGGAGTAGAAGCCAGCTGATGTTAGAGCTTCCAGTGTCTGTGAGCGGATGAAACAAATCATTATCACCAGATTAGTACATAACCTGGGGGAAAAAAAAACAGTTCCAGCTATAAAAACATGGAGATTGTCATACACTGAATGTCACTGTACATGGAGCGATAAGGACATTTTGTACAGTTTATCACTGCCCTCCACCTGTTTGAGGGTGTGCTGCATTAATGTAATCTGTTATAATTCACTAATCCATTCTAAACTGAACATCAAATCCTCTATGTAAACTACAAGCACAACAAATGTAACCTTTGAATGCCATCATTTTTCCCCCTCACAGCATTCCTAATGAATTTATAGTTTAGATGAGTGCTGCTCAAATATCACTTTTATTTTTTGTATAATTTCATGCAGGAGTGCCCAGTACATCAATCGTGATCCACCGGTTGAGGGTAGTGTGGGCAGATCGCATGGCATTTAAAAACAGACATTAGCCTATCATCCATCCTCACGATGGCATTTGTCACTTGATTGACATACAGGGCAGCCAGTCGGACATCTGATCTTTTCTGAGACATAGGGAACCAAACAGTGCCGCACAACTCTGGCAAGTAAGAAGCCAAACACCTACCGCTTCCATGCGGAACACTGTTTCACCTGAACTCATCTGGCGTGGAGGATGAGATTTTGACACGACAAGGTGTCATTCAGCTTAAGTCCAGGGCTCGTGGACAGTTCTGGAACTTACTCACAGAGGGTAAGTACCCCGACATGAGGAAATGTGCTAGCTCATTATTCGGCTCCACTTATGTACGTGAGTCAGCCTTTTCCCACATGAAGATTATTAAGTCCAAATACCTGTCCGGTCTATGCATCCCTGGATGATTCCATTCAGTGCAAGTCATCAGAATAAGACTAAATGTACAGAGTTTTATTGCGCAACATGGGTTCATGCAGTTATGCAAGGTACACCAACATGTATTTTACATATAAAGAATACTCAATATAGCTAGAAAGAAATATATTTTTTGCATTTTTATAGTTGGTAGATCATTTTGACTTGGTAGCTCGCATGCTGAAAAAGTGTGTGCAGCCCTGATTTAATGCATTTGAACGGATGACTTCTGTTTCTTTCTTTGAATTTCAAGTAGTGAAAGGGGACAAAATATTGAGGCAGAGGCCAAAGACTGAGGAGAGAATAATTTCATTTGAATGCTAAATGTATGAGCAGGCAAACTCGCAGCAAAAAAAATGCTCAAGGAATATACAAGAACATTCAGTCCTCTTTACTTTATTAATTACTCTTTCACTTGTCTTGTAATTCACGTTTTGTTCCAGCGCTTTCAAATGCGCCATTTTGTGACCCCAGCCAACACGCGCGGGTGGCAGCACACTTGCTATCACCCCGGTCATTTGCATACACATCCGACTGAATCCACAAGAGTCTGCCACACTTACTTCAGAGATGACTAAGTGTAGGAGGTGGGAAGACAGAGACGAGGGCAGGCACGTGTAAATTTTCCCTTGTTTTGTTATTTTTGATGATAAATGGTGCAAGAAATTCCCTCCCTCTGTGTGGCCTGTTGTGTAGTTTCAACAGCTAATCTTGATCAAGAGGGAAATATTGAAGAGTGCCTCTTCCTTTTTTCTCCTGAGAATTAGGAATGGAATACACAAAGAGTTAGTGATTAAAGACAAGAGTGACCTCACAATGAGCAAGGAAGGAGAAGAAGAAGAGAAGAAACTGGGAAAACCTACAAGTTTCCCTAAATAAACGAAAAAAATAAATGAAAATGAGTTGATGACATGCCATGGTGGTGGCATTGGCATGCCATCCTATGATTAAAATCCTCCATCTGGTTGAAAAGTGGAGTTGAAAATAGTGAAAAGTGTAAAAATGACTTCCTACAAGCGGAGCTCAAACTGACTATTGATACTGACTATAAATACTATTTGGCAGACAATTACAACAATGAAATGAAATGAAACATGAAATGAAGCGTTGCCGTGAGTAAAATCACATATTCCACTCAGTTCAAATACAAGAGCACAGCACAACTCAATAAATATATAGCAGAGCTGTATCAACTCTGAAAGTGGCATTTTTACACAAAAAAAATCAATGCAGTCATACAAGATGTATGAATAATGTCATTTCTTACATTACTTCAATTACGAATATAATATGGAGGCACAGTTTGAGGCCCTGCAGATAACAGACCACAGGTTGGCATAATATTCCTGCCACAGAGAAACGCTTTGAACCAATAAATGTCAGCAAATAGTTCATGTTTGTGCAGTAACTCTCAGCCAAGGGCTCCAAAGCATGAGCTAAATAACACACAAAAGAGACACAACACCCAGATCTCTGGGTTGTGAAGCCAGGTGGACACCAAGATAGATGGACATTAGCAGAAGTAATGTCAAGAGAATGAGGAAGGTCCAGAAAGCATTAAAAGGATATAAAATGGATGGGGAAGTAAAAGGAAGTGAGATCAATGTTTTATCAGTGTTCCAAGACTCTAAAACCCCCTTTGGCTCAACATCAAGATAACGGTGGTTGCTGCTGGGGTTTTCTTTTTTCTAAATCCCATAACAATTGATTTTAGCGTTGAAATAATTGATATATTTTAATGGAGTAGCTGCCAACTCATTCCCACAGACCATCTATGGTTATCCGTACAGGTCTTGCTTTGGTGCAGAGAGAAGGGCATAGATGGAAGGGGGGAACAAGAGAAATGAGTGGGGGAAAAAAGATAACGATGGAGAAGTTCAGTCACTGTTGTTCTGATGCAACGGGAGAAAGTTCAGGAACTTCCAGCTACGTCGACGGCCACCATATTCATGACTGACTTACAATGGCTTCAGTTTAGGTTGTGATTTCAGATGGCCTCAATTCAACATCAGGGGAACATCTAATATCACAATCCAATACAGTGACATTATGAGGAGGGAAATGCCGCAAGGCAAATTTGATGGTCCAAGGCAAAAGACAAAGAATAATGTTTAATATCTGATATCTGAAATTTTGGGGATGTTATGACCCACTGGGCAGCTAAATTAAAAAGTGGTGTTTTAGCAGCTGTAAGCCGCTATGAGTAGTTAAGTGAACTATTTTCCAAAGGAAGAATTGTGTTTCTCTTAATGAACCAACAGCAAACAAACAATTAAACAAACAATGCTTAACATTTTAACCCATGATAACAGGTACAGTGTGAACACGTTAAATCCAACAAACTGTGACGATGCATAAAGAGGAGACTGGCACACACGAGGACACAGAGGGGAGTGGGGAGGAAAAACAGTGGTTGTAAATGTTCGGTCTTACCCTCATCCAAGAAGAACTGCATCAAGACCTGTTTGTTTAATTTCCCATTACAACCCACTTTGCATTGAAGTGCTTTCTTTCCGCCCGCAGACGCGTGAGGGCCCGTGAGTGATGCTACCACCCAAGCCTCCACTAATCAGTATTGAACACTGATGTGTGTGATGTTACAATAAACCAAGACTCCTGTGTCCTTGATGTGAACAGACAGATGAAAATGTCCACCCCTCCCCCCAACTCTTTTCCCTCCTTGTGCTCACTTCTTCCCCCACATTCATCTTCACATCCCTCTAAAGGCCTCCACCCACTCCTCCCCACCTCCACTTTCTTTCTTTCTTTCTATTTATCTGTCTCTATTTCTTTGTAGCTGGTCAAGTCGGACATTGAAGTTGGATCCTTGCTTAGCGATAGCCCACATCTCCTCCCACACACACACACACACACACACATGCACGCACACCTTCTTCTGAGCCCACCCACGCACGGAGCACGATTTCCTTTTCAAGTATTTTGACTCACCAGAGCACATCAATATGAATAAATACGTCTCATTATTCCAAGAGTGGAGAGGGCATGTGTCCTATGTCACCAAAGCCATCATTGGTCTTTTTTTTTTTTTTTTTTAACAAAACAATGAGCAGGAGAACATGGACACACGGTGAGAGAAGGAAAAGGTGAAAAAAAAAACAAACACAGGAGTTTTTGTTTTTGTTTTCTTTACTCTAAACCAGTGAAATCTGCATATTGCATCATCACATATGACTAGATCCTAATGCAAGACTTTTACTACTTCAGGTATTTTCTTGATAGGAATATATTTAAGTGCCTTTTTCTTCTTTACTGCCAGGAGACTAAAGTGCTTATTTCTAGAAATAAAAGCTCAGCATTTTTGAAAACAAATAGAATCATCTCATCCCACAGACAGAGCCATTTCATAAACACATTTCAGTACGGACTATGGGATTCAATTACTTGCAAGGATTTTTATTTTCTTTTTGCTGAGTATTCTGTGGTTTGTCTCTCATATCAGTCTTTTAGCCTAATATCCCTTGGATCTAACTCATCACTGTGCACGCTGGATACGAACTACATAGATTAGATTGTTATTCTTTGCACTGAATAAACTCCTTGACCCTGATTGCTGTTGGTTCACCTCAAACCACTTCCATTCAGAATTCAGCCGAGATAGCGTATTTATTTCCCCATTGTTGGTTTAATAAATTATTTTTCAATATACTAATTTATTCATTCATCTTCTACTGCTCCACACTGGACAGGTCACCAGCCCTGCAAAGGGCCAACACACAGAGACAGACAGAGACCAACAACCACTCACACTCACATTCAGACCTACAGACAATTTAGAGTCACCAGCTAACCCAAACATGATGTCTTTGGACGGTGGGAGGAAACCCATGTAGGCACGGGAAGAACATGCCAGCTCCACCCAGAAAGGCCCCAGGCCCAGGGACCAGCTGGGATTGGCTCCAGCACCCCCCACAACCCAGAAACGGAAAAGTGGTAGAAGATGGATGGAGATAAAGAAGGAGTGTGTGTATGTGTGTGGTGGCAAGGAAGCCCGAAGCTGTGTTGGATCCATAAATGCATTGAAGCTGAAGAGAAACCGTGAGCCATCTAATTCTCCAGATTCAACGGGAATCCCCTTCAATCCAACAGCTGCAATGAATGACCTCTGAGTGGAGGTTTTTCTGTCTGCCTGCTCGCCTGCTGCGTCCCCAGTGTTTCTAATTTCTTTACATTTCTCTATAGCATGAAAAGGCTATGGAAAAACGTTGATGCTCCACCATGGTCCACCGCATATTGTTAGTCAGGCAGCACAATATTTAATAGTCCATTTCCACTGGGTGAATGTGTTGGTGCCTCTGTGTACGTGTGTTTCACTTTGCCATCCCTCACCTGTCCACAAGGTGCCTACAGTGTACCTGTGGCTCATTACCTCGTCAGCCCCTTTGACCCGCTGCCTGTTTCACCACTGCACCTCATTCATTACTGTCAGTGTTTCCCCACAGTATTTGGCAGAGTTTTTCAAGCTGCCCTAGCGTCCGTCCCGTTTTCCGACACTTTATTTTACTCTTCATGTGGAAACACAACTGGCACACTCAGCTCTATTGTGCTGCCAATCTAACTGCCGTTTATGACTTAAGGCACATTCCCCCGGGGAGAATCAGAGGCTCACTGGAGTGTTTCTTCATCAATAAAACTCAACATCAAATTATGTTTACTTATAGTAAATATATCAGTTTTGAGGCATTGTTGCCCTTTGATGGATAGGACAGTGTAGAAAGACAAAAACAAGGAGTCTGGCCAGCCAGGAGTCAAACCTGCTCTGAGCCCATGTGTTATGCTCCCACTCACTTTCCAGTTCACACACAAGATGATATTTTCTCTCTAAAAATAGTCCATGTGAACAGAAGTTATAGATGGTCAAAGAAGACATTCTCTCTTTGGTCTCTTGCAACTTGCACAACACGAGGAAGCAGGTGCCAAAGAACAGCTTCAGTGTCTCACCTGAAAACACCTATATCCTGCTACAGAACAGACCGAGGCCATCAAACCAGACAAGAAAAAAAAATTGAGATGAAGGTAGCTCTCAGCAATGCTTTATCCATTTAGGATAATGATCCAGCATATCTGTCCCCAAAGGTGCATTGGGAACACATATTTATGGTTCCAGGCTGTTAAACTGCCGTAAATTTCATTTGACCCACATGTGCTGGGTGTGAAGACTGAAAGTAAGACAGTGGAAAAAGGTCTGGAACTGTGGATTATTGGAGAATTAGGTCCACACAATTCACTTACAGAGGGTTTCATATTCCACCCTCAGCAAGAAGAAAATGTGCCGGAGGGGGACTGTTTTAACAGCAAAAACATAATTGGGGTTTGCACAAAATCCGGAGTTCTCGTTCCTTGTCTTTTCTTTTCACTTTTTAAGCTATTTGTATCAAATGAATTTTACACTGACTGAACTGGAAGATTTTAGATTTTAGTACAAAGCTTGTTTTCACTGCTCCTGCTTGATCTTTTTTTACTTTTAGGTTAAACCAGGCAAACCTTGGTCAATCCACAAATGTCATTTAGAGCCAGCCCTGGTTTCCCTACATAACACTAATAATAAAAACGCAATGCTTTCTGCAAGCATTTCACATTAAGAGACCTCTGCCATTGCAGTTGGCAGAAATCCTAAATTTTATAAAAGGACTTTTGTTTGCGAAACGTCTGCTGATGCTGAATATACATCACCAGTCAGGCAGGATTAAAGGACAACAAAGCAAAGGAGATAAAATCATACACACAGTCACATTTACTAAAATGGATAATTAAGGAATCCAGAACAACAAAGATTTGTTACAGTGAAAGAAATATGCATTGTGCTTAGCTTGTTTTATACCAAGCCTGAATTTTGGGCCTTGCCTTTATTTGCTTGTATCGACAAAAACCTCCAGCCAGATTTGAAATCCAGCTTCTAATTGGTTCCCAGTTTATATATTGAGGATAGCCTCTCCTTTGAACTTCTTCCAGACTTTTTATGCATAATTAAATGATGAAATTTGGCTGGGCTTATTCCTGTTTTCTAGTCATGCCCTGCACCACATACACACACATCCCAAATTCACATCTGGCAGGCGCCCAGTGCCGCTGCCGTCTGCTGCACTCTGCCTTTTGTTCACTTCCTTCCCCTGCCCATATTTTCTCCAGCTGCAGCAAAAAAAAAATCTAACTGACAACATTTTGCTCTAGACCAGCAAAAAATGTGCTTCCTGATAAATTTTGAGGTAAAGGTGGATCTGTGATGAAAAAGTGCCATGATGAGCATTCTGGTTGGAAGTTCGAAGCAGCAATAATTATAAGTTGAGGAATGATCTAACTGGCGGTTCCAATTTGTCTTCCTGGTTTTTAGGTAATGAGTTTCTTTCTTTACGTTGCTCAATTCACAAGTTACAGTCGCTTGAATGCAAATGCACTTATGGCATGCAGATACGCACACACTAACTTAAACCACACATGTACTGTACACCAGATTTTCTTTCACACAGGCTGGCATTAGGTTAATTAAGTAATACATCTTTCCAGGTTCTGGCCACATCTGTTACAGTGGACACAAAGTTACTCACAGGAGACAACAGACAGTGGTCTGCAACAAGAGGTTCACAACAAATTTATCTTGTTCCTGAAGAGGAGGCGGAGAAAGAGGGATGGTGAGAAAATTAGATGATAGAAAGGGACAGAAATGCCAATACACATGCCAGCTAGCTTTTTAAAGTGTTAAGGTCTCAAGGCCTTTTATTGAGGTAAACTTTGGTACTTTGAATCCATAAATGCATGGAAACTACGGACAACTACGGAGTCAGAACAGTCTCATGATGAATGAACTCTCGCGGGGCTTTTCACTACAGCGCATGCTTTGTTTCGTGGTTGTATTTGGGACTCAGGAATGCACACAATCTGTTTCGCAAAATACACACGCTTTGGTTCACAAATGTAACTTGCATGCAAACCTGTAATTTAAATTGGGATATTCACGCGATCCTCTTTACAAATATGATTTTGAGGCACATTTGTAATATAAATTCACGAAGCATACGGATCGCTGAACGTGCATTTGAGAAATCTGTACGTTGAATTTCGAGACTGACCTGACGTCCCAGGTCAACCAACGTCACCATTGGCTGATAAAGCTGTCAATCAAATGTATGCGTCTCATTGAGGGGTTAATTAGCCAATCAGGTGTGTTTGCTTTCAACCAATCATATGGCTCCTTACGTTTGTCCACATTTAAACCGCTGGCGACCGTTGTCGTTATAGCAACAACAAACAACAAGTTTCCCATAGGCGGCATGTAACATACGGTCACATAGTTTATGTTCATCCAAGCATGTCACTTTGCTAAGCAGGACGGTTCAGCTATTTTACAACGAGGGGCAGTCAGATAAATGTTACTGACAGGCTGAGGCTGTTTAAGTCTCTCCACGCCATTGGTTTGAGTGTGTATGTCCTGCTGCCGCACATTTCCTGTGTGCGTCCGCAGTGTGGCTGTTTCTCACCGTGGGTTCTTCATTGCGCCACCGTGTTTGTGAGGCAGGTTTAAGCTGTGACCGTCTCTGACTGGTCTCCGCCTGAATAAATGTCTCTTTGTGGTCTCTGGTCAGCAGCTGGCAGAGTGCCCAAACGGCTGTGCGTCCTCCTCTCTCCTCCATGCTGTTGGAAACCGCCCTCCGTCCGGACTGGTGGTATGTATATGTTTCCACATTACCATTGCTTTTGGCGGGGTTTCGAATTGGTGATGTTAGTTGCTTTGGGGCTTTTTGGCACTTAAAGGCCAGGCTGTGCGCCACGGCGGAGTGCCTTCTGTGTTTTACACAGCCGTCAGCTTCCACCACCTGGTGCGGGCTGCTGTTCTGTCTGCACCGGCCTGGTTGCACAAGACTTTCCAGAACCGTCCGTTTCACTTTATTCTTTGGCATCTTTTATTGCCCGATTGACAAGTTGACTGTATCTTGCAGCCACGTTTAAGTGGGTTCATTTAAACTACTTGCTGTTTTGTTGTTTCAATTGAATATACAGTTAGTAGTATTACTAGTTTTTTTTTTCTAAACCTTTTTTGTTAGTCTTTGTTTGTTTTCTGGGATTTGGTTGACAAAGGCTCCGCACAGGCATGTCCCCCTGCCCCTGGGTAATGTATATTAGATTTTGTTTTGTTTATTGATTTAATGGGATAAATGCAGTGTTTTCTTTTGTAATTTCTGTGAGGATTAGGGTGGGCTATTGTTTGACTGTATATGAGGGCTTAGTTATGGTTTTCTAGTTTTTGGAGTATATTATTTGGGTAAATTGGTGTCTTGTTTGAGTGTGTGTGTGACCTGCGACTGACCATTTTTCTTTGGTTGGTGATAACTAACCGTTTCTATGTTGGCCAGGAACAGTGGGGTGCAAGCTGGTGGTGGTGGTGATAAACCCCCAGTGTCGCTCCTTAGGTCCCCCCCACATAATGAATTTCTGGTCATTGTTCTTTTATTGACAACTTATAATTATAAAAGATCCTGTGAAAAATAAAAATTCACACCTTTTTTGGATTCACGTCTCTGCCAGGGTTTAGTTGTGTGTGTGTGTGTGTGTGTGTGTGTGTGTGCAACTCCCTCAGGTGGCGGTCGTCGACACTTAGGTTTCCCCTACAACGGGCGTTCCCAACCTTTTTGACTGCACGGACCAGAGAGCAGCTGTGGTATTTCTGAGGGACCAGTGGGGAAGGTTGCGTCACACCGCTACTATCATGTTAACATATGAGGCACAACAGAAACAGAATGCAACCTGAACAACTGTACAAAATGATAAAGCCGAATTTCATGTAGCTGTTGTCATATTTTCAGTTGAATTTGGATTTCTTTTTTTTTTTTTTAATGTCTTCATTATTTTCACCGTCTATGGGCCTTTCTTCAGCAGCTATGGGGAAAAAACTTGCTAATGTGGTTTGTTTCTTCATGGTTTCCTTGCCTGCGTTCCCACTGCTCATGCAGATGTGACCCTCACCTCAGCCAGTTAGAACCTTTACATTGTCACATGACATAAATAGTCTAAAACATATAAACAATTTCAGATGAAACTAATCTCCCTTATTATACGTGATAAAGAGGTTGGATTTTTAGAGTAAAAATTATGAAAACACAATGTAGTACATTTATGGCAATTATGCTCTCATTTTTGTTTTTGTTTTTTTTTTAATGGGTTTTCACGGCCCGGTTCTTAATGACCCAGGGCCCGGTCGTCGGGAACCCCTGCCCTATACTACCTTGCCTAATTTATGCCAAACTTGCCAAAACTGAGTCTCAGGCTGCATCCAAACTGATTTAGGTTTAAAAAGCATCACTCCTGCTGAGTATGACTACCTTCCTCATTACGCTGGAGATTCCAAGCCCTTAACAGAGATGTTTGAAAATACTTCAGGCCCAGTTGGAGATATCTCCAGGGGTTGCACTGTCATCTGGATGGGAAATGACAGGCTTTTTTTTTTTTTTTTTAATGATGCCTACACCAGCCTGGCCTCTTAATGGCATCTCATAAGTCACATCCACCAGGCAGTGGTGGAGAAAACATGGATACCAACCAAAAGTCAAAGCGCCAGTTTTTTGTTGTTTTTTTTTCTGCAATGAACTGTATCACCAGGGCGAAACATAGTGATCAGTAGGATCTTACCCTAAAGGAGGGGTAAGCAGAAATGTCAGTCACGGTGTAGTGTACGCTCTGAGTGTTCTCTATAAAAGTTTGCTAACTACATGAACTTCTAATGCAAAGTCACACTGTTATTGGTTGATTTCGACATGTGATGTGAAAGTAAGCAATAAAGTAACTCTTTTTTTTTTTCTTTTTTTTGTAAATCAGGAAGCACACCGATCAGATCTTTCTGCCACAGCAGAAGCAGTGGGGTGAGATGGTACAGCTACTGAAGTGTCGGAGAAGGACAGTATCTGTTGAATTATAAAATACAGTACTTTGTACTGTACGCTCTTGTACACCATATAGAAACTTTTTAAGCAGGTTCACAGGACCACAAGTATCTTGGTACTTACTCTCATCCTGGTTTTGACTAAAATTTATGCAGTTATTTATATCTCTGTTTTGCTTTCACACCAACGGCTCACAGCTACTTGGTGCCAAATGAGTTAGCGGCTCATGGCTGAAGATAAACCCATTTTGGTGTCTGGGTCTCTGGAGTCTGCTGCAACTGTGCTGGGTTTGGTTTGGTCTTCCCAATTTACCACACCTGATGGAAGGCTGAAACAACCATTTATCTCCTGCGTTACCAGCTTCCACTTGGAGTTTGTCAGGATTTATATATATATATATATTTTTTTTTTATTTAATGAAAGATATAGTATATGTCTTTTTGGTCAAGAGCAAAATGAAATGTGAATCAAATAGCTACTTGAAAGTGTTACTTTCGGCCCACGGACCTTCTTAATCGGCTGGTTGTAACAGGAATCCAACAGTGTTAACCACTTCCCCACACGAGTAAGTTAAGGTATAGGAAGGTCAGAGTCACTATGCTAAATATATTTAGTTTTATATATAGAATATATAGTTTTCTCCAAACCAAGATAAGAACCAGGATGTGGTGTTTGGTCCAATACTGTAACTGTAAATGAGGCTCTTACAATTTATTTGATGTCTAAATAAATTGCACTAGTTTCCAGAAAAAATTGTCATCAATGAGTATGTAATTTCAACAAAGAAAGGGGAAACTAATCACCAGATTTACAGACATCAGTTTTAAGAGCGTTGGTCTTCTTTATGTCCCTTTGATCTCACTCATCAGTTTGCGAGTTTGTGTTTCAGTGCATTGAGTTTGTAATCTGTCTGTTCCCATCTGGCCTGCTCTGTGATGCTGTCAATCTAATACGCTGCTTTATGGCCGAAATAACTTCCCACACATTCCTAAATGGGACCATTATTTCAAAAATATTGTAAGGCTTTTCAGTCTCAGAGTTTATAGACACTTTGATGTTGGGCTTAGCAAGCGATTGGCCCCAAATGCCATGAAGATGTGTCTCTCCTGGTGCAGTCGATCCTGGTTTAACCCTTCCCATCAACTTCCCTGTCTCTCACTACCTCTCCCACTGAAACATCTCAAACAAACATTTTTTACTGAATAAACCACACACACACATATATATATATATATATATATATATAGTGAAACCGCACCTACCTTTTATTGTCATCTGCATCAGACATGGGTGAAGTACATACACACACGCCTACAGTTTATTTAATGAAAAGAAGAACAACGTTGTGGCGAAAAGAGATGGTTTAAAAGAGGAATCAGATGGTCGAGACACAGGTGTTAAATGGGGAATCTTCATTCACATCAGCATCAGCAAATCCCAACATGCAACATGCGGCATGCCTTCTCATACCTAAGACAGGCTATGTGTGTGTATTGTGTGGATAGCCTTCACCCTTATCTTGAACCTCGACCATGTTGGTTACACTATGTGTGTGTGTGGTGTAGTTCTCTTTCCTGACATCCTAGATGCCTTCCACTTATGGTTTTGATTTGTTCGGCCCCAGTACAGGCCCTGGTGACCTGACTCTCATACTGACACATTAACAGAGACGAGGCCTCTGGACCGTGTCCTTTCCCTACAGTGTCTATTGGCTCATACCCGTTGGAACCCGACTGCCCTATGAGTCTATTTTTCACATTTCACATTATAATTCATCAGAGTTCACTAATAAGTAAGGTAAGACATAGGTAAAATTCTTTGAGGTTATGAAGTCTTTTAAGGATGATTCTGCAAGGCCTGAACTGTGCAAAAAAAAAAAAAAGTTTCAGCAAAAACCTGATGACTTTTATTTCTGTCTCTAGTTCAAACTAACAGGCTTACTCTGATTTGAAAGATGATTCAATGGAGTGAAAGAAAGTACCAAAAGCACATATTACAAGCAGAGCAAATTTTCACACCAGCTCAGACACACATGCCCATGAATAATGGTCTCCTAAAGAGTTGTGATCCACAGTGACACCCATTCAACATGGGGTAGCCTGCTTTCGACATGATGGGATTAGATTTAGTGGTCCATCTTGCTTTGAAAATATAATTCTAAAGTTAACTGTTGCACACGACACAATGGTCTTTCCTTCACTCCTTGCATGTGGAGATACTGTGGGTGTGTCCGAATGTAACAAGCCGAAGATGATATCCTTGAGACACATATTATATATACGGACGTCCACACTAGCAGGCATTCAATCCGCTGAGCTCTGAGGATATGAAATTAGAATGTAATGTGATTAGGGAAGGATGTAATACAATATAATTATATTTGATCGAGTGGACCCAAGCCAAAGAAAGAAGCAAGTAGAGCTCTCTCCATCTTCTCTCTTTATTCTTTTCCGTGCTTTTCTCTGCCATGATGGGATCAGGTTTTTCTATTAATTCTTTAGTGATGACAGTTTTACAATGCCATCTGTTGACGCTGAAACTCAACTGAAAGCAGGAGATAAGAGCTCCAGCTCGCTACCTACGGCTCCATCCTCTCCATCCCTGCCTGGATCTCTCTCACACCCTCTCTTTCCGTCTAGTCTTTGGTTTGAAAGTGGATTTGTAGGCAAGAGATAAGAAGACGAGTGAGTGCACCCTCTTTTATTCCTCTCCCTCTCATTCCTGCGTCTCACTCTCTTTCTCTCTATGCATGTCTCCCCGTCTCCCTTCTAAGGTTCTTATATTCCCCTGCAATCTTAAACTCTCTCATTCAGTCAGCAACCTGCTGCTATATCCACCACTCTTAGTCCTCTACTTTCACATTCTCTCGCCCTCAGGTTTCTGATCCCTAAACTGGCCCGGAAGACAGATAAGAGGAACAGCTTGATTCCTGCTGCTAGATCTTGGATCATTTGCTTCACCAGATTTCTCCCTCTCTTGGTGTCTTTTGCTTTTCTGGACAGAATTTCAGAAAAACAGACGAGGTTTCCCTGCGGACGAAAACTATGTACTTAAGAAAAGTTTTACGGAGCCAACAGAGAGAAAGACATTCACTCTTCACTGTAACACTCCAAACTCAACTTATAGCATAAATACAAAAGGCAACGTTTCAAGCGATTTCAATCTCACAGACAAATTTCCACCTTCATAATAGAACCACGAGAGATCAAGTTGCAGCAATGCCCCCTTCATCGCAACCCTTTGGTGCTACTGGATCGTCCAGGCCGTGTTAAATCAGGTAAAGGAAATGTTATTTCTAAAATAACCTAAGTGTAAGACCCCCCCCCAAAAAAATATCCCTCCAAAACTGACTCATTCAACTCGCATTTACCTGCAGTAACATACTGCTTATCGTGCTCTTTCCCATGCAACCATATGGAGGATCACCATTTCTCCTCAAATTTTTTCCCCCTTCACTTTCCAATTAAATCAGGACCGTTTAGTCGTGACTCATGCAGACAGCGAAGTTCAATGGCGCCTCCTCCAATATTAAACACGGAGCAGGAAACTGAGCCAGCAAGGAGGCAACTCCAGGGACGCATGAGAATGTGAATCATTAGGTGTAAGCCGCTATTAATTACATGAGGTGGGAAAGGATGATTGAAGGCAAGAAACAGTAATTGTTAATAATTAATAAAACATGAAATCATAAATACAAAGCCTAAACACAGTCATAATGGCTGTAATATAGTGTTACTGTATTTATCGATTAATAATAACAGGAGCCAAAAAGTCTGTAAACAAGTTTTTTCCACTTATAACCATTTATAGCATAAAATGCTTTAGGTTTAGTTTACAGATGACGAGAGTCACTCTGATTTCTCAGTTATATGGTTCAAATCACTGCAGCTCAACTTACATGTTGTCTTTTGTTTTAGCCAAATGTTGGGGATGCTCCTTTATGTTTTGCAGACCCTTCGGCCAATAGCTGTTTATTGATCAAGTCATTGATTAGTCTCTGTAACCCAAAAAAAAAAAAAAAAAAAAAAAAAAAAAACATGGGGTTTGAACTTAAAAGCTGCTTGATTACAAGGAAGGTTCTTCCAGCCTGAGAATCAGGGCTGTTCACTGGCTACTGTTTGCCTCTTTCATCGATGACTTTTGAAGCTGTACCTGCGGAGCCTGTCCACTGCTCCACCTACGCATAGACACAGCCCAGTGTGATGTCTTTCTAATAATCTTTCTCAACCTTCACTTACACACCACCTCTCTGTCACTCTTGTTTTCTACTGCTTATCCGCATGAGTCACTGTACGTCAGTCCATCGCAGGGGCCAACACACAGAGACAGACAGACCACTCAGACCTACGGACAATTTAGAGTCACCGGTTAACCCAGACATGATGTCTTTGGACGGTGGGAGGAAACCCACGCAGGCACGGGGAGAACATGCAAACTCCACACAGAAAGGCCCCGGGCCAGGAACCGAACCAACAACCTTCTCTTTCTGACCGCATGTCTTCTGAAGCTATGCTGTGCCACTTGATATACTATTATTATCCACTGCATGGGTGAATTATCACTTTTAAAAGATAAATAAGTATGGCATTTGTTCTGTTTGCAAATGAATCCTTCCTTTATAAGTTAGTCAAAGACTGAAGCATATGGTCGGTTTGTAGCAGGATGACACACAGTCAACTTCTTTTACAGAAGATTTTTTTTATTATTTGTAAGTAAACACCTGCTCAAAAAGGTATCAAAATTTTAGTTCGAAACAAACACCATCAGTTTAATTTATTTAACGAAGACAATTGATAAATTGCCTGGCCGATGAAAACCATTGATGATTATAGACCAACTTAGTGATTCACCTTTGACACAAAATATAAGGATGAAACATTGTGTGAAATAATTCAGATTCACAATTTATATTGTTTTATATCACAGAATCCTATGCTTACTCTCGTTAGATTTGCTTTGGTATCAACCAACTCTTGAGGAAAATGCTAGGCTCTTAAGTATTTGTGGAATTTACTGTATAAAAAAGAGCCAAAGCAAAAACATCAATTAGAAGAGAAATCATTTTTGATGAGTAATTATCTACATTCAATACAAACAAAGTTTTTACGTCAGAAAAGGAAAGTTGGAATTCTGCAATATGAAGGAGTCAGAAAGTGAAAGACAAACAGAACCAAAGAAAGGTGAACCCAGTATTTTTGAAAATGGACATTTACTTATGCCGCAGTGGCCCCAAATGGGCTAGTTGGAATGACAGAGAGCTGGGTGGAGGGAGTGTTTTGTGTTTAGGAGGAACAAACACAGCAGCCAGTTCCAGGCAGGGGGGGTCTCAGGGCGAGGTGACAAACAACCACACTTCACTGCTGCCAGCAGTCACTAATCAGCCAGTGCCTGCAGAAACACTCGCTCTCCGGACCAGAGAGAAATGTGGCATCGTCCCCCACAGTGTTGTGAATTGCTCTGGTGCCGAGAGCAACCCCCGAGCACTGCCACTGCTGGAATCCAGCAGTTTGGGCTTTTACTCTGAAAATTTGGTTGTGTGGAAGTGGATAAGGCCAGAGGACTGACTGATGAGTGTTAGGAGGATAGGAGATGTTGATAAATTGACTCCAATGCCTTAACTGAAGTGTTTCTCGCAGCTTTTGTTTCTACCTAATGTTCAAATAACATTCATTACTTGTTCTATGTAAACCGTACTGGCCAAACAAAGAACAAATATATTCTTGAGTCAAATACATAAACGATGAATCACCCGGTTTAATTCAGTTACCTGCAGGAATTCTGCTACTACGACCTTCTACGAGCAGCAGGTAACGTGGCTAACATCATGAAACAGAAGGCAGATATAGCTGTGCACCTAACATTAGGGAGTCCCTAGCACTTGGTTGCTTCTGATATACTCCATATCTCTACCTGTGCTACTGTTGGTCAGAATTTTCTGATGATCCCCATATAAAAGCCAGTGGCAGGTGTTTAGCTGGTTACATGTTACAGGTTAGTTTTAGTTATTTGTAGTGTTTGCTACATGCAATTAACATTTGGACAAAAAGAAGGCTTACTTATGAAGTAAATAACCCTGTTCTGTTTTGACTTCTAGCACTTCTCTTGCTCTCCAGCTAGTCCTGGTTTGGTCAGCCCGTTTTTGTCACTTTCTATGTATTCACCAAAGTTCTTTCAGGGTATATCAAAATCTCTTGTGTTCTGAACGTGAAGAAAGCAAAAGTTGCACACACGCGTTAGCATTTTAGTGCTCTGATTTACCACAGCACACCCAAAATGCAGGTTAATGATTGTTTGACCATGAAATGATTTTTCATGGTCGTTAATGTGGCTGCTAAAACCTCATCTCATCTGAATGGAGAAAGTTGCCTGTCTACAGAAATATATTCTCAAGCATGATTATTCCACTACATATGAATACAGATCTGTGGTAGGGTAGAGCTACATATAAGCCGAAAAACATTAATATAGAACAGAAGGTAAGTAAAAAAATAAAGAGTGGAACTGTTTGCCTTAATAGTTGCATATTAATGCAGCCCACCTTGGAGGGCACAACATGACACTTTGGGACAGCATGTCCAAGTGGCACTCAAGATGCGCACAAGTGTTTAAAAACTAAAATGAATCGCGATGCCTCGCTGATTGTAATAGACTAAATTATCTTCATTCATTCTTCTATTTTTAACTCATTTGAGCGGCCACACTCGAAAGTACAATGTGCAAAATGTTGGCTGTAGCAGAACAACCAATGCTGCAAAACACAGTTCTGGGCAATACACAAAAACAAAAGTTGGCCTTGATTAAAATGCAGCATCACCGTTAATCAACAATGGATCTCATACTTGATCCCCCAAAACCTGGTTGTTTTTTTCATATTGAAACCGATCACATCAGGAATTTCCAACGAAAACACTGAAAAGTCTTTTTTCCACACAGACCACTGCAACTTTGTGAAAGCAGCACCTCTAGCCTTAGTACCATGTCTACGTTGTAAGCTAAGACCTGTGAGATATACAGTAGCTCACAGTGAAATTAAAAACTTTGTATCGATTGAGCATAGCGAGATGCATGAATCACTGTCCGAGAGCTGTCCATTATGGATCTATTGTGTCGAGTGTACATGACAATAGCTTCTTCTTCCCTCTCTCTAGTTGAAACCACTTCTGTTATTCACAGAAAAGATGTCATCTCTTCCAGAACTAGATGCATGAATGGCTGACGTGTAAATAGGCACTGAAGGCCTTACGGAAAATGTAGTTGAAAGCTGAAAAGTTAGAGAATGTGTGCGTCATTGAAGTTTGGCTTTGTGTGTGTGTGACTGTCTCAAAGTACACTCAACTTGAAAACTTTAAAGGTCAACTTTTCTTCTACGCTTGTATTAGGATTTGTTCCTGGAGTTTGAGTTGGGGTGGTGTAATTATGGCACCGTGCATTTGAACTGGTGATTTAACAATTACTTTATTGGATTTGCACAAGAAAGTTTGCACATTGCATTTTTGCACACACTTGGTATAGATATGGTTATCATATTTATTGACCATTTTCTATATTTATTATCCTTTTAAAATCTTGACTGTGCGGTAGGTGCTGTGATGGCCACATGCAAGAGGTTTAATGTGCATTCAAGTGGTAATTGAAGCACTAAAATGAAGCGACGTGACAATCAAATGTATATGTTGTGCCATAAATGTCAGTGCATTGGGAACTATAAATCTGTGTTTGTGTGTGCGTGATGGTACTCACCAGTCTCTTTGTCACCAGAGTGTTGGGCAAAATGTTTCCCCCAACGACAGGCACCATTTTTATAGTTCCAGGAGCGGCCAAGTGGTAATTAGTGCAGGGTATTGGAAGAAGGGGTGTTATTGTAATGTGCTGGGATCGTGGATGACGGTGTATTTGTTACTATTATTATGTATATAGTAGTAAGATCATGTGGGTAACTAGGAAAGAAAAAATGTGTGTCAGGAGAATGTGAACAATGGGTTCTTCCTCATTCAATTGGCTAGTCGCCCTTTTTTAAGACTCCATCAACGGTGGTGGTCGCTGGGTGATGTGGAGGAGGCTTGCCATGTGCTGGAGATGCAACAATGATTGTGTTGTTTGGAGAAAAGAAAAAAAAAAAAAAGGCAGCGTGTTCTCACAGGGCTGTTTTGCTCAACTTGCCCATTAAGTGCAGAGGAGACTTAACACTAGCACTTCAGCGTGCACTTTTTGGACACATTAAGGCTACATGCAACACTTCACTGCAGTTATTGTGGTGTTTCTGTTTTTCAGCCAGGCACGTCACCACGCCCACAGCTTTTTGCTTTTCACAGTTGAGTGCTGCGACTTATTTCATTTGTGGCACGTCATTTTGTCTCCTGCGCATATCTGAGATTATAGAACAGGTGGTGAACAGGCACGGCAGAGGAACAGAGATGAGCAGAAATGTTCGGGTTTTGCACAAAGAAGGAAACTGATTCAGAATTTTTTTTTTATATGAAAACACACCCACAAATATAAAGTGCGAATAATGATTGAATCTCACTGGTAAAGAAAATCGTGCAAAGTTGCTTCAGACTTGACATTCTCCGTAGGCAGGTTTAGTTTAGTAGTTTTTCTCTTTAACATTTTGGGAAATCGTTTGATTCACTGCCTGACTGGGTGATAGATGAGAAGCTTCACACCGTTCCTGTGTGCTTAGGACATGATGTTGGTAGCAAAGTAGTATGAAGACGGCAAAAAGGAGAAATAGTCCAACTAGATTTGCCTGAATTTAACACTTAACACAGCTCCAGATCATGTCAGTTTAACCTAAAAAGAAACAGAGAGAGCTTTAAGAAATAAATCAACAATATTTCCCCAAAATGTTGAGCTGTTCGTTTGAAACAGTAGGTGATAGTCTATATTTCTTTTGTTTCAAGTGTTGTGTCAGCTATTGGAGTTTTCGGGAAAAATTCAAGTTGTAATTAAAACCTGGACGCTGTTTCCCCACAACAAGGTGGCTGGTTTGGTTCCAGGGCCAACCTCACAAGTATGACGTTACTTAATAATTCTTTTCATTTTGAATTACTGTATTAACCCAGTCGACCCTAAAATCAAACAAAACCATTAAACCTGAATAGGAAGAAGTTTAACAAACATTTTTTTTAGAGCTTCAAATACAGATATTGATTGTAAAATTCAAAAGCTTATGTAGTAATATATAAAAAAATATTTAAAACTATTTACATTAAACTGCAGGCAATGCTTCAGGTGTTTTTGTACAGCTACTTACAAAGCAAGCAGGTTCCACAATGAGATCCTGCACAAGTTATCTCAAAAATTGCTATTTACTGTCGCTCTTTTGCCACCATCACTCCCACAACTTTTCCCTCTTCGTCAGCAATGAAATGCTGCATGTTGCCATATAATTTCTGATTGGTTGATGTGCATTTTTCCACCAACGGGGATGTTTCTTTCTATATTTCTTTCTGCTTGTCAGCACTTTCCTGAGAATGGCCTGTTTTTACTGTTTCCTGTTGCATCGAATGTGACAACAATTAAATTAAAAATATGTTTTTACTTGGCTTATTTACACATTTGAAAAACTATTATATCGTTTGCCGTCCACACTAGACACAAGTTTAAATGGAGACTCAGTGAGGCTTGACTCAGAAATATTGATCATTAATCCAAAAAATTACACTTTCATAATTTTTAAGTATTTACTGAAGTTTAAATAGGAATTATCTGCAGTTCAAAGTTTAAATTATTGGAAAAGTAACAGTTTCAAAAGTGCCCTGTGTGAATAAAAGTAAAAGGATTCAGAGATACAAAACAGCGAAGGATGAGGATATATTTGCCATGAAGCAGCTTTTCTAGCCAGGCTTCTCCTTCATGAATCAATGTCAGATTTTGTCTACCCAACTCTCAATGAAAATCCTGTTCGACGCGCCGGTGCCTCGCTAATCCAAGCCCTTTGGCAATGGAGGTCAGTCGAACTGGTATTAAAGGAGAAACAAAGGCAGCTTTTCTTCAGCATAGTCAATAACCTGGAACTCCATTTGACCTCCTATTTTGCTGATATCCTGGTTAGGCAGCCCCTCATTTATTATTTGGAATATTACTAGTTCAAAGCTTAGTATAAACTTTTATACTGGTGGTATTATCAGTGAGCAGACTTTGGGCCTTACTAAAAGGAAAGGTAGTTTTTAAGTTTGATTTACTCTTAGCGATATAGCCACCGGGATGTTAACTAAATTTGATGTTATTTGGCCAGTAGATCAATGCTGAGATTTTCTGTATTTTTCAATTCCTTTCTCACCTTTTTTTTTTTTTTTCTTTTTTAACAGGTCAGCAACCCGTGTTGCTTCAATGAAAAACAAAGCTAACCATAAATACAGTCTTGTGTTAGTGTTTCAGTCATGTTTCAGCAGCACTGATTGCCAAAAGATATTGCAAATTACTTTGACGAATTACATTTCTGCACAGGTTGAACTTGAGCAAATATGTGAGAGTTGCCAAATGATGTGTGTGCTGTACAGGGTATGGCCCTGCCTTAGCATGAGCAGGGAGAGTGATAGGAAAGTGAAGAAGCTGCTAATCCGCCAGAGTGTGAACACACCCACGCAGTCCTGAGAGGAGACAAATGAGAGAAAACACTCGTGTGGGTGCACAAGGCTTTTAAGAGCTAACTTTCAGCTTGGAGAATTCACCTCCACCTTGTGTGAAGGAGTTGTTCTACTCTCAATGCGATTTATAAGTATCATCAGAAATCACTGTTACATCGCTGGCTACCAATTGAGTTGGTTATTCATTTTTACTGCCATGTATTGAAACAGAAAGCAACGGTATAGAGCTCAAGTAGGTAGGCATTTACCAGAACATGGTTTCATCCTGTCTCAGGTGGATCCTACTTAAATGTGATCATTCTTCAGCATCCTAAACTCCTGTAAATGTATCAATAAATAATTCTAGAAATAAAAATGTTACTCAGCCTAATTTGAGGTTTTTGCTTTTTCTCATCATATTGAGAGGACTATATTCATAACAATACTCACAGAACATTGATGTTAATACCTTCAAATTGCATACATTTAGACATTTTCTCTTATCACTGCCATAAAATTCAAATGGTGTGATTTGGGAGAATGTAGTGTGCAGTAATGTCACTGAATTGGACTTTTTCAGACTTTTAAACTCTTGTCCTATAACTCCTCTCTTGACAAAGCAGGCAAAAAGGTTTCCAAATACTGTGACATAGTGATTCTGTACTCTGGCATTAATTTGAAAGCTAATTTCTCCCAGCTGTATAATGATAAGTGTCCCCTTTAAGGGAAAATGTCTCATTAGATCACCAATCTGGGCTGATGACCCCACAGATTAGTAGACATTATGTCCTGTTTGTCCCATAAAATACACATCACATCGTGTGTGTGTGTGTGTGTAAGGGTGGGTGTGCTGCGTTTGTCCTCTGTGGGATCATAAAGTTAACAGGCATACCCAACATAATAAAGACTGATTGCAGGAAGACAGACTTCCTCCAGGCCCTAACACACATACACACACACGTAAAAATACACATATTAGGCTCACACACTGCAGATCAATCCATCACACGAGTGCCACATTGTACTGCAGCAGGTAACAACTACACTCTAATGGCCTGTTCCTCTAGAAGAATTGGAAAGTTCGACATTGGTGGAGCGTGTTAAAGAAAGGCAGAGGACTTATTCGGCATCTCCCTGAGTAAAAATAATACCCCCTGTAAAACATCAACAATATAACATTTTATGATTGTTTATAAACAAACAAAAGCCATACTAAAAGTCAATTTAATCCCTGCCGGCATGAGGGAGACCAAATGAGGACTCATACGCAGCCCAATTACAAAAATGATTCTGGTGCTGAAATTAATCACGCTGCAACTGTATTGACTGATTACAAAAGGCTGACACTGATATTTTGTGAAATGGTAAATAACTTCATACTGCTCTACTTGTGCGAATAAAAACCACACCTCACCAAAATGGCAGATGTCCAGGTGATGACCTGGCCCGTCTCCATCTTGCAGGAACACTTTTATCAGGCTTGTAGGTGATGGAGGGTGATTGTTTGTTTCAACGTCTCCACCTGAGTCTCCACTTTAGGTGTTGTCCAGCATACTGAGGAGGGGTAAAAGAGGTGCAAAGCTCATGAGGGAGACAAAGTTCCTCTCTTTGACGCTGCAGATTTGTTTTTCTGGTTTGTTTGTTTTTGTCCCGGAGTTGAAGGAAATGTCAGCGAGATTGACACACACAGGCTCTGACAGAGGAGGAGAGACTGGTGTGAAAGCCTCTTAAAGGATTTCAAGAGAATGAATTTCAGATGACAACTTAGAGATGGAAACTCTGCAGGCTGACAATACAAAGAGGCGCACACAAATCTCATCCGTCTCACCTTCACGCTGACTTAAACCTCAGCCGCTAATGAAGATGGAGGCTGCTTTTTCAGCATTAGTGATCAATATGGAGACAATGTTTGTGTGGGCGAGCGTGTTTCCATGTGTGTGCATTAGTGTGAGTTTGTGTTTTTAAGCTGAATAGATCTTTGTTTTGTTTTTGTTGTTGTTGTTGTTTTACCTTTAGCAGCTTCTCTGCCTCAGTGGCTCCACCAACAACTTATTCCCCACACAGAGGAGGCAGAGCCGCAGAGGTAGAAGAGACACACACTTTCTAGCCTATCTTTGTGGATTTGTCTGTGTGTGTGTGTGCGTGTGTGTGTGTGTGAGGGATCTATTTTCCCTTAAAGCATCATGTTCACTTTACCATTCCTGCCCAGAGAACAGATTGAAGTGTATCTTCTTGTGTTCTCTTCGGCCTGTCGATCCAGAGGGTTCGGCTCATTTTATGTTTCTCTCCTCTGTCTTTGCTCTTGTATCCATTTTACACAAAAATGATCTGGTATATATCTATGTTTTCCTACTGCAACGAGTTGTACAGACACGTACACACACGCAGGGGAGAGAAAGTGAGCTGCTAGCTGCCGTGCAAACTGCTAAAAACGGATCTGTTGTTGCTCCTGAGAAAGCCTTTTGCGAGAGTCTGTGAGATGCTTCGATCAGTGACTTTGTGTTTTTTATTTCAAAATCTCAGAGGGAGGTGCAGATGAAGTATTCGTGATGTAACAGCACCATGCCGGACAGATTTTTATGTGCATGCTGATAGATGATACAGCAGAAGCAGAGGCCAAAGTGAACGTGTTCACTGTGGTGTTGTTGATATCAATGCTGATTAGAGCCAGAGCTAATAAATAAATGCATAAAAGGCTCATTCGTGACAGCGATAGCACTGCTGCTGCTCTCACTATGACTCTTTTCCCACTTACATTATACTATGTCTGTATCAAGACTACAGATAATGTTTTTGGCACATATTGCTTGACAAAATCCCTTTTTCTGCCAACATTAGTGGGCGCAAAACAGATGAAAAGCTATTCGACACCTTTGCCCCTGCCATTCAAGTATGACTTCCTGTTCAGACTGAGGACACAGAGCAAGTGCGAGCAACAATGACATCACATTCACATAGGCTTCAATGTAAACTGGTAAAAACTGATCTGCCTCAAGTCCTCTTCAAATTGGTTCTTCTGTAAAAGTGTCGGAGCCTCTGTGTGAGCAACATGAAACAGGCCAAAATTAACAAGTTTATCTAGATTTTGTGTCGTCGATGTCAGCTGGCGCCGATAAAGCTATCCATTTTCCTAATCCTTCTCATAAAAGCTCTAGTCAGCTAGACAAGTGACATTTTAAGCTTGACATCAACGGTCAGATCGCTGTTTGATCAGTCGATCACATGGTTTCGGACCTGTGGATGTCTCAGAGAAAGCAGCAGGTGAGGAGGTTGTTGAATCGGTACAAGTTCAAGTTTGTGTATTTCACTGAAGATCTGTTGACCTGTAGCACTGTCACTTTCAAAATACTGTATGTAAGTCTGTCCTCAAATATAACACAAGTACAAATGCTATGCAACCATCTGAAGAGAACGGCTTAAATCCTCAGCAACAGTTAATTAGTGTATTGCTGTTGTGTGTAAATGATGCATGTGTGTGTGTGGAAGGGCCTACGTGAATAGAGCTTACCAGAACCTGACTACCTGACAACAGCACCTGGGGACTTTTACCCCAGGAAAAAAAATCTTGTGTGAACCTGGGCTAAGACCTCGGTTCCTTGATAGGCTACACAGATTCAACGACTGAGACAGGACAAAAACGTCGCTCCAAAAGAAAGCCAATTTACTGACTGTAAATTCAGTGATTAAAACCTGGAAGCGTCCGTGGAGAGGCTGGTTTGTAAAACAGGAAAAATTATTTAAATAATGAAAACGCGGCAGAAATGTATTCACAAAATTTAACAACAATGATTCTTTTATAAAAAACAGTAAGACTCTCTAAATATGTCCAATTATAGAAAAAAGACCAACAGAAAAAAGAAGGGAAGAGTGTGCAGCAGCCAGCAGCAGCGAGGCAGCCTACGTGTTCCAGGAGTGCAACAACTTACCCACCACAAGTGCTCACGGCAATCGGCAAGCACCGCAAACGATGTCCCCGTGTGCTTTAACATTACAGTCAGTGAGGGGAACCAATCTAGCGTGCGTAGCCTCCGCTGAACGCCGGCTGCTCATGCGTAGCTGTGCGTTGTCAGTGAGAACAGATTGTTAATGACAGAAAACATATAAATGACATCATCAGGGACTAGTCAATCCAGACTAGACTTTCACATCACATCAATGCTTACTTGAAAAAAAAAAAAAAAAAAAAAAAAAAAGCGTGAGGTCGTGCAAAGCCCTTGTAGCGTCCTACCTTATGGTGCCTCAGGATGGATGTTGGTTTGAAAGCCGTCAAGGAACAAAAGTCTCTTGTGCAATGCGCATGAAAAGACTGTGGCATGACTGGCCGCAGCTTCTGTTGCGTGCAATGATAGGTATCTGATGCTATTTTTAGGAGTGAATAAGGAAAATCCCCTGGCCCAGAGCAAGATATAAACAAGATACCTGCACATACACATTTCTGTACCTCTACTTTAAAATAATGCAACTGAGTGTCCTTCCCTTTAGCTATGATCAGGAAGTGATTAATGCAAAACAGCATCCAGGGGGCCTACTACTCTAGCATGCTCACCATATCTGCATTGCAGTGTCCCATGTGTTACCGCTCTCCTGATTACAACCAAGTGAGGTGCAAGAAATGCCCTCAAAGTTCAGGTAAAATGACGTTATCTTCAATATAATGATTATGCAGAATGGATCAATTTATACAGAGAGCGCTTTTTACTGACACTGACTAGAGTCTTAGCTGAATTCCTGACCCCCATTTTGTTGTTCTTTCTTATTTCAGCTCTACCTCTGTTTCGGAGAGGAGCTTGGCTCTCTTATCAGTGCACGTCGTGCAGATGTGATGGAGACTCTGTGTCTCTTTCTCCCAGGGGACTAAAATCTTTAATTCATTCTATCTCCTCACATCTCTCCTTGTCTGACTCATAAAGCTGAGGAGAGACTTAAATCTGTCCTCTGTAAACCTGGTTCCACTCCTCTCAGCTTATCACAAAGTGTTTAAACCCCTGATAGTGCAGGTGAAAACATAAAACAAGATTTTAATTGTTTTACAAAAGAGATTATTTTCCTTCACACAGGTTTTCGGTAGTCTTACAGCACCACACTTTAGCACTGAAAGCGAGATTTAGCCATTTAAAGTAAGTTTGTGAACAGTACTCCATTCGCTATAATGCACTGTCGTTCTGCGCAGAGAAGGAACTCAACAAAGAAAATGCAGGTTTGGTAAAACATGTAAAACATGAGGAAATTATGAAACAGTTTTTGTCTTGACATAAAATCTTTTTTGGGTGTTTTTGAAGTTCACCAAAGCTACACTGTGCAAATACACTAGTGTGATTACGTTCACGCAAACAAACACATTCATTGTAATTGCGTTTATATTTTTTACATCTTCAGCTTGTAATTTGACATTAGTAGAAAATATTATGGCTTTTATCTGAAGTAAATATTATTACTCTTACTATTATTAACGTAAATGGCCAAAACAAAAAATATATAAAGAAAATATAGAATTTACAATGTACATAGATAACAGTCACTTCTATATAATTTCTAAAAGGATTTGCGATGTGTAAAAATGTTTTTACCTTTCTTTGTGACTAAGTTCGTGCTTTTCGGGGGGACAGGTGAGTTGGAATGCATCATCTGTTCATATCTGAATGAATCTCTTCGTACTTGTTTACACTCCTAAAACCCTCAGTGTGTTGTTAATTCAGGGTATTTACGGTTGGGGATAATGAGACTGAAAAAGGAGACGGACTATGGCACCTGTGCAAACGGTCATATTTCATGAGCAGCTGTGTCAGACTAATGAGATTATGATGCTAAATTTGACTCATTCAGTGGATTATATTACTACTTAATATTTAAAGCTGAAAAAGAAATGAGTGCAGGATGGAGGGGGATATTAGTGAGCGGAGAAGGGGCCAGATGTTTTTGGTATCAGCCCACAGCTACAAAGTCATATCTGTCTTCCTGTGGGATATTTTTACCTTCCCCCATAATCCCTTGCTCTTTAATTGGAAGGGTGGGGAGGGCCTGTTAGATGTTTTTATTCCTTTTGTTTCAGAGGTGAGAGACTGAAGGATTGTATTCACACACAGAACGCACACAACTGCATATGGAGACACACTAAGAAACAGCATTGCTGCAAAACCCCATTCCTCCAGTTGGAGCACATTCATTGTCCAAGTGTGTGACTGAGTGTGTATGTCAGCCTGTATAAGTATCCAAGTGTCATCACTTTATATTTATGTATGCGCATGCACTTTAGTGTGTGTGTGTGTGTGTGTGTGTGTGTGTGTCTTTGATCAAGGCGAGCAGAGTTAGCACTAAGCTTGCTCCTGTCTGTTACAGAGGCTAATCAGGGGCTTAATGGAGCAAGTGGGGATATGGGTTTGATCTCATATATAAAAAGAGTCACACATACCCTCACCAAACGCGCACACACACATACACCACAACAGTCACATATTACATTATGGATTACAAGTATTCCCGGTTTCGATAGAGCAATAATCGTAGGGCCACTTATTTAATCTGCATCGTGCAAATCGGTAATTTGTGCAGTCGTTCTTGGAAGTGTCGAGATGTAATTGGCCAACGATGACAGCAGGGTGCTTACTATGTGAAAATCATGACACTTGCAGAAGATGCACTCGCAGAGCTTGCTGTTGTGGGCTGCGTCAAAGCGCGAAAGACTGAAAGTGTCGGGGCAGCGGTAGGGCAGCAGTGCAATCTAGCAGACTTAAACAGAACCAAAAGCAAAACCATAAAAGGATTTCAGCATGCTCAGATCTGTGGAAGTGCACCTACAGTTTGTGCTGCGATTAAAGACAACTGAGCTGAGCGGATGAAACTTTGGTGAGCGCTGCAGGCAGAGAAGCCAGGATGCATGCTGACTATTAGTTGACACAGCAGGTGAAATCTTCTATTGTATGACTTGAATGCCATAAATCAAAAAGTTCTTCCCACGATGCATCCATTTCCAACTGAAGAGGAGAGAGTGAGATTATTGCATCAACTTTTATCTATTGGAGGGATTGGGAGATTTGGTCTAAATATTATTGGCCTTGGGAATTTAACTCTATCAGCTCATTTAGATTAAAAAATTCCAACAATTTCAGTTTTCCACAAAACTCCCCCCGACACAGGATTTAGACCAGCCGCAGGATCAGCTGTGAATGAATGAGTCTGGTTCAAATTCAAATTCAATTTTTTTTTTTTTTGTTCACATAAAACGTGGCCATGTGGAGGTAACTGAAATGTTTTCAGGGTGCCAGGGTGGAGCTGTGTTTAGTTTGAGCGCTAACTGTGCAGAAACTGAGGGAGCGCTGTCCAATCACTTCATAGTGTACTAAAACATATTCTTGATCGTCAAAACTGTGTGGATGCTACTGTGCTAGACACTGCTTGCCAACTGATTGACTGATTGGCCATCCCTTAACATCTGTCAGTACCACACTGAAGAAAAGCAACTGAACCTGTGTTCATGTCTTTCGCCAAAAAGCCATATCAGGTCATTCATAGCACCACAGTAGGGCATTTTCAAACTTCACAAGTATATTTTGGCAAGTTTCCTTATTTCGCACAACGGAAATGAGCATAGAAGTAAAACACATGGATAAAGGTGACAGTGATCAAGATGAAGGGTCAGAGAAAATAGTGTGTGTGTGCAGGGCTGAGACATTATGCTGTGAGAAGGAGAGAAAGGAGATAACGGAGCAGAGAAAAGGGAGAAGTAGTGCAGATGATTTTAGGCACCTTAATAAGATGTGTCGGTCGAGGATTAGAGTGCAATTTTTGGGACACTG
The DNA here is from genome assembly GCF_900963305.1 of Echeneis naucrates. Classification (NCBI taxonomy): domain Eukaryota; kingdom Metazoa; phylum Chordata; class Actinopteri; order Carangiformes; family Echeneidae; genus Echeneis; species Echeneis naucrates. The sequence goes on along the minus strand of NC_042520.1, from coordinate 20,493,988 downwards.
TGTCCTGAGTGTAGTCAGTTACCTCGGTCTGTTCTGTGTGGGTGGGGTGGTGGGGTTCATTAGAATTCAGACGGGAAGCAAAACAACTAATTCCCTCTTTCCATATTATTCTGACTTTGTCTTCTTTTTTTTTCTTTCTGCTTCCATTCACTCTCTCCTTCTCTGCATTTTACTTATAATGCAAAATCTTTTGTGAGAGGACTCAGAAGCCATGATTCTCATTTAAATTTTGATGAATAGTTGAAAAAAATTTTTTTAGAGTACAGCAGCATGGATCTGATGATTTACTGAGACTATAGAGTATTTCATTTCATCTCTTGGTGTAAGGCAAAAGTCAACCATGCATCAGTTCCCTCATATCCTAATCACAGCAGGTCATTTCATGCATATTTGAGTTGCAAAATGAACAACATAAAATAATGATGTTACTTGAAGTACAGCTGCATCAAATTATTTCATTCATTTTGAAGTTGTGATATCCATTCTCTGTATTACAGAAATAGCTTGGCTGCAACATCAACAACTTTGAAGGTGAGTACACACTGTATACTCGTGTTGTTAAAGAAACAGTGGAATATATTCATTCACCTTCTTATCTGTTTCCAGGGTGCTGGAGCCAGTCCCAGCTCCCTCTGGGTGAGGGGCGGGGTCACCCTGCACAGGTCAGCAGCCCATCACAGGGCCAACACACAGAGACAGACCAACAACCACTCACACTCACACTCAGACCTACAGACAGTTTAGAGTCACCATTTAACCCAAACATGATGTCTTTGGACGGTGGGAGGAAACCCATGCAGGCTCGGAGAGAACATGCGAACTCCACACAGAAAGGCCCCAGGCTGGGAACCAAACCCATGACCTTCTTATTGTGGGGCAACAGTGCCAACCACGATGTAACCGTGCTGCCCCATGTTTTAGTACATGCAAAATAAAAAACTATTTAAAAATATAGTTTCTCAGTAAAATGCTCAGTAAAATTTCTCAATCAAATATGATTGAGTTGGGTTAGAAAAGCGAAGAGAAAAAGCCACACACTAGTTAAGATGTTGGGTCTTATTTAAGATGGTTAAAAAAAAAAAAAAATCATAAAAATAAAAACAATCATTTTACCCTTTTCCATGAAGTAAATGATCTTATAAGACTCTTCCTTCCTACTGCTCTACCCTAATTTTTCCTAAAAGTTTGTCTCTGAGTTCCATCACAGGAAATAACACCAGGTTGTCTAATGCAAAATGGGTCAATTTTATTTTAATTTGATACAAATACCAATCTGCTGTATCAAACTGTAACTGCCTCTTTTCATGGTACAGTAGAGACATGTTTAGGAATCGGTTTTTGGACTTTTGAATGAGCATAATACATATTTTATTTCACTGGGTTGGGAATCAAGTTAAAGTTAATGCACTCCACAGTCACTTTCACTACATCATTTTGCATCAACTGTTTCATGTCATCACATTTAAATATTGGGGAACATAATTAAACAGCACAGATGTGTGATTCAAATCACGCAACACGGAAAATAATAAATTTCACCCGTTCATATGTTGGTTGCTTTTCCCGGGGCATTGCTAATGGAAGAGGACATCTTCTTTTGTGAATTGTTATGGTGCTTTTATCCAAAGCAGATGACACTGGATTGTTCTGACAGGGGTGGTCATAATGCTTGGACACATTGGGCACAATGTCATTACAGCTGAAGTGTGGATCATGGACCGATGTTTCTACACAGCCAATTTTTCATTTGAGTTTCAGTCCTGAACCCTCACAAAGATTTAGACGTCTGGCCTCGGCCTCTAAAGTGCAGACAGGAGAGGAGTGAGGTCCCGAATTTTGCGACAGGAAAGTTAGCAGGCCTTTCAGCTGTGATATTTTATATTTATTCAGACAGGGAGAATGAGACCAGGAATGACAGATGTAAGAAAAGTGCGATGGGATTTGACTCTTGGTTGCCGGCACTGCAGGAGACTCAGAAGGAGAGAACGTACATTGTCGGGTTTGACTACTCTCACACAGCAGCTCAGATTAGCCCAGTTCAGATTTTTTTCTCATTCTTTTCAGAGAACTGCCAGACCAGCACCATTGGGGTATCACTGATGCCACCACTCCATCTGTATCGGTTATCTGTCACTGAAATAAGGAATTTCTACCTATAAATGTGATGATCTGTATTATCTGCCTATCAGAGCCGAGATAAAAAATATTTAAAAAAATGCATTGAGCTCCCTGTAGGCCCAAGTTAGACTGACTCAGCAGTCATCCAGTCAATCATTAGACTTAGTTTGGTTTAGTAACTCTGCCAGCTCATGTGTCCTCCCAATACAGCCCCCATACTGACTGACTTCTGCCTCCCTAACCTTCCCCTGCATTAGCATCCAGTTGTTCTAAAATGTAATCGCTTTCTCTATTTGTGTGGTTTGTCTGCTTTCTTGGTTCAAAAAAACAACAACAACAAAAAAAAAAATGTGGACTATCATTTAAGAAATGGACATGAGAGACTGAGAGCAAAAACTCATTAGGAAAACATCATGAATCAAGTTAGAAATAGTGTAATTTCCCACTTTCAGATGTAGTTCTGCCGTGAGCATATTAAATGAAATTGGCAGTGGTGGGATTTGAGCCCATGCCTCAACAGAGACGAGAGCCTAAATGCTGCACCTTAGAGCAGTCGGCCACACTACCACACACAGAGGGTGTCCCCATGTGGGTCAAGTGTTTCTCCACTAAAGTGTGAAAGTAAGCACATATTAAATAGACATAAATTAGCGCCTTGGAGACTGCAGCCTCAGGCCCGAACCTTAGACCGCACCTTCTACCACCATCGCTGCCATCATATACTACTACTAATCCATTTCCAGCCAATCTCACCTCCCATTGGGTGAGGGCGGGGTACACCCTTGGTCGTCCATCGCGGGAGCAACATACAGAGACTGACAACCACTCACTCGCACTCAGACATACCGGCCAGTTAACCCAAACATGATGTCTTTGGCCGGTAGGAAGAAACTGGAGCGCCCGCAGGAAACCCACACAGGCGCAGGCAGAACATGCAAACTCCACACAGAAAGCCCCCAGGACAGGAACCAAACCCGAGGATGTCTTGTGCTAACCACTATGACGCCGTGCTGCCCCGCTATGATCAACCTCAAATTCTCTGAAATACCTGACCATTTCTATCGATGCCTACAACTCCGTATCCCACCTCCTCCATCACTACCGTGACCATTAACCTGCTGCCACTGACTCTGAACCCATGTCTGGATAGCCTGTGACCTCTGATCTCCCTCATCCATGCCTGACAGATATCATTCAACAAATGCATACCAATTTCCGAGTCTCTGATAATAACTGGTGCAAAACCAGTGACCCTGCTCACCTTGTGCATCAGTCTCTCCTAGCCTCTTTCACATCCATACCAAAACTACTTTTTACAATGATAAGATCAGCAGTACCACACACACCCCTGAAAACTATATTCCACCTTTAAAACCTCATTCAAATCTCCACCACCCCCGCATGACTCAAACCTCTCAGCGAAGAGCATTTTCCTTCCTCTTCACTGATAAGGTGTTGGCCACAGCCGCCAATTCTCAGAGATAACCATTGGCACGCCATTCTCCAAACTGCTCCCCTGTCCTTCTCTGCCTCCTCCTCTGATAAGTGCTTCTCCACAATTCTCTCTCGCCCCTACACCTGACTCTCCTCAGGTTGTGGGCACAACCTATGACTTACTCAACCTCCGACCAGTACCTGTCATACTACATGTACAATGGACCCAAACAGACATCAGCATACGTGGCTCCTAGTAAAACTGGTACGCTGGCCACATACATTTATGCAAATGAATTCTGTGTTGATGGATTTGAAGCTCATTCACAAACATATCTGTTGCGTCTTCTTTTTTTTCTGAGTCTTCCATGGTGAAATTAAAACAGGAATGGATTCGATCCATCGACTGCTGGGTTATGATTACTCCTGGACTACGGAGTTGACACATTACACATGAATACTAATCTGAGTAGTCTGAATACACCAGTTTAATGCTCCTGTTGCTTCAGACCACTGGATCACTGTGATCTCCTGAGATGTCAGGACACCTCGATAATATAATATCTTCTGACTTTCATGCAGGTGTGACTCTCTCCATTAAATTCTTCCATGGACTTGTAAAAAGGAAGGCCATAAATGAAATGCCCTGCAAACATCCTCAGAAAGTCTCTTTTTAGAAAATTGCCAGAGTCAATGGCTTGTATTTTCCCAACACTTCTACAACTCTACAAAGTCAGTGAAAGAAGAGTCATATTTTTTTCTGTCAAAGGAATAAATTTGCAGTATGTATGAATTTTGGCTGAACCATGGCCGTGACTCCTTGAGGAGACTCAACACTAAATTACAGCCAAAAGCAAATCTCTCGTCCATTTGAAGCAGTCAGTCTTTGAATTTACTATCCCATAGAATCCCACATTCAACAAACATGAACTGGCATGACACAAGACTGCAGCAACCCAAACAAAAAAACCCAAAAGCATTAGTTACTATCCATCTTGTTTCATGCTTCTGCCACTAAAACCCAACTGCTGTGTCCTGAATTAGTGTACATGGATCTTCGTTTCAAATATTTTTCCTCTGAGTTGTTTAAGTCCAAATATAAGAGCTCAGTAGCCTGCATTTACAAAGCCACATTTTTCAGACAGTGAAAAAGTTAAATGTCAACAAATAATCATACACACACTCATTAAAACATTCGTCATGTTGACTAATATCACACGTCTGAATAAAAGGAGGACAATTTCTATCTCCCTTTTCTACGCTTTCTCCATCTCTTCCGTTAATCCCTAAGTACACAAGCTATTAATTCTCAACCTCCCTCCCTCTGTTCACTCCCTGAATACGCACATTATTAATTAGACAGAGGCCCAGGTGGTGACAGAGGAGACATTACAGGGCTCGAGCATGCAGCTTGCTCCCAGAGCTCAGCCCTCTCTGCGCAGCTCGCCGCAGACACCACTACAAAGACCCCAGGCAGAGAAATCTAATTTCTTCAGATTGTTTTATTTTAATTTGCTCTTAATTGAATCGAAGCACATGTCTCAGATTCCCAGTGTGGATGGGAGTGAGTAGACATATAGGGTGTCTTCCCCAGAGATCCAGAGTCTGAATGTAACCTTTTCTTAGCCATCTCGTTGCCTGGTTGATTTGACAGAAACCTTCGTGAAAATCTCTCAGGAGGAATTTGCTTCTTGCACATTTTGTATCTTTTACTTGCTGAGTCTGGGGTTTCTTCAGGCAATTCAGCAACCACATCTCGATTGGAGATGGAAAATAGGCTTTCTTGATTGTTAAATAAGCCCATCAGTCCGTTCAAACAGGGCAGCACGGCGGCATGGTGATTAGCACTGTTCCCCCACAACAAGGAGGTCGTAGGTTCAGTTCCTTGCCCGGGGCCTTTCCATGTGAAGTTTCTCCCTGTGTCTGTGTGGGTTTTCTCCAGGTACTCTGGTTTCCTCCCACTGTCCAAAAATATGCATGCTGAGCTTAATTTTTTGTAGGTCTGAGTGTGAGTGTGAGTGGTTGTTGGTCTCTGTCTGTCTCTGTGTGTTGTCCCTGTGATGGACTGGTGACCTGTCCAGGGTGAACCCTCCCCTCATCCAGAGGGAGCTGGGACTGGCTCCAGCACCCCCCATGACATGGAAATGGTTCAGTGGTAGAAGGTGAATGAATGAACTCCATCCACACACTTCTATTATATTATCAGTGACAGTCAGAAAACAGTTGAGGTGGTGTGTGGGTGTACAGTATGAGGTGTGTGAAATCCTAGTTTGCAGAGTGGATTCATCTGTTCTCACTGAAGAATGAGAGCTTCATAACCAATGCACACCCGTTAAATCAGTCTGTGCCTCATCAGTATCTCGAGTTAGTTCAAACAGCGACACACAAATAGACACACGAACCGTAGTAAATTTCACCATACGTTTGCATCCACGAGTCAGAATTTATGTGGCAGTAATCGGAAACTGTCTCAGTCTTTCATACAAAGAACGTTCAGACGCACAAGTCATGCAGCATGTCCAGTGCTGTCATTGTACATTTTCTGTTTTGAGTCTGCTCCATTGTTTGGGTACTTGCATTTGTGTGTTGCTTGTTAACAAACTAGACATGTTAAATGCATCACTTCCTCCACATCAGAGGATTTTGAAGACATCTGTTGGGGGCTGCTATGGTGAATAAGAAGAAAGCCTTTACTGTCATCGCTGGCTATTCATACAATGAAAGGAGAAAATGTAGACAAGCAAAATTGTAATGAAAGATTTTTTATTAAGCAAAATATTGGCATACAAATAATATTTTATACATTGATACTGAAATATAAAGCTGAATGTTCTATGATATTGGAAAAGAAATAACATTGTTAATATCATATTGTACACGAATGGAAGTGATTTTTACAATCGCAGTCTCTTATGTGAGTCTAGTGTGACTGTGGCCGGAGGGAAGAGGCTGTTTCAGTCTGCATGCAGCACATGGCCTCTGTGCAGCTGGGTCTGCACTCAGAATCGGTTCCTTGGGCTTGGTGTTTTTCAGTCCCAAGTTATTCCTTCAGTTTTGTATATTACATGGTATTTAGTATGTATCTTGTATCCACACAAGTATTTCCTTCAGAGTGATGTTTCTGGCTACTTTATTACTTTCACTTCAATATTTCTGTGGCCTTTGGCTCCCTAACCCAAACCCAAAACCTGTGAAAACAAAAAGTGTAGTCCACTGGATGGTCAAACTGGAAGGTAATAAAATCCAAAAAGCTTTGAAATTGAAAAACTTTATTGAAAAAACATGCCAAATAATTCTAAGTTACACACTCCTCACTACAGATTGAAATGCTACCTTGGACTTAGTCATGCAGGTTCAACGGTAGACCAAAACCTTGATAAAATTATAATTACATGGCTTCAAGAGAAGTGTGAAGCTTGTTTCTAACATTTTCATTTGCAAGATGTGAAGGAAAGCCCTCATGAGTTCACTCCAAAATAGGTAACTACTGTCGCCACTGAAAATACGTGCTGACAGATAATGAGCCAAAACTCCCTAATGTGCTTTTTCCTTCTTTACACTGGTGTGAGCTCCATGATCAGACTGACAAGTTCATTTCATGGCGGGTGTTAGGAAAGTATCCTGAGCTGTTTGAAACAGGCTACAAATGAGAGAGCAGAGAACAATCACCGCAACAAATAGTTCTTCAGCAATCCAAGCAATATGCTTTATTCTTTCTTTACTTTCTTTTGTCTGCTGTGTCTGCTTGGGCTGTTAGAGATGGATGTGCTAATTTGAATGAGACCACAGATTAGCTTTAAATGAATGTAAATCTGTTGGTTCTACTTAACGGAGACTAAAATTTGCCACCAATCTGAGCTTCGATCTCCTCAGGTGTGACTCATTGCCTGCTGCGAGCTTTAGAAGTCCATTGTTCTCAAAACCAATTATAAAGCAGCTCACAGAGACCATGCTGCCTTGACTGATATAATCCATCACGGTATAAAACTGTTGTATTGTACTCTCTACTAACATCACTGCATAACGCCACAATGAAATCAACTGAGGTTTCACTGTAGCAGAGCTGGGAACAGATGATTGTGCGTCCCCAGCAGATGTTACCCCCCTCCACCCACCCTCCACTCAGCCCACCGCTGCCGTTTACTTTCTTTACAACCACTAAACAACAGCGGGCAGCATGGGACAATACAAAGAGCGGCCCCAATAAACACAACAATTACCTGCAATAGATGTGTTTGATGATGTTATGATAATGAAAATGATGGATTACATTCATTAGTGCTGGGGCTTTGTCTTTGTTAGAAGATTATAATGTTTTCTAAAAGCAATGGGAGCCAATTACTGCAGACTTCTGAGTAATCCAAAGTTTCGATCCTCAAAATTTTCATGAAACTCATCGAATCGCGCTTTTTATTGTCTGGAGTTCTCTGTAAGAGTAGTGTTGTTTGTTTGTTCGTTTGTTTGATTGATTATTTGTTTGTTCGAGGAGATACCGTCTGTCATTCCTGTGTTCTCTTTAGATTACAATGGCCCCACAAGTAACCCTGTATCATTTCATCTCGCTGCAATGAGCCCCGCTGCTAGATCGTGCTAGACTTCTGCGGAGTTGCTGGTAACATCCTGCTGGTTCATTTTAAGATCACACAACTGCTGAAACATGAGATGGAGAATTTGAAAAAATGCACTTCACTTTCTTGATCTCCTTTGCGTGTCCACTGTTTTTGTCTTCTTTTTTTTAAGAGATAAAGATGATTCCTACACACCCGCACGCACACAAATGCACACGCACATTTCCGAACATTCAACATAGGAACGTTCAACATAGCTGAGGCTTGTTGTGCAGTTTAGAGCTATGTTAAGGAACTGTGTCATTTTATTTTTGATTATGAACGATTAGAGGTGACCATACTCAAAGAGTATTTTTTAGTAATTTTCAACAGATCAGATTCTATATAACCAAGTTTAAATCTGCTAAATGAGTTGTATAACTTGCTGCCACACCAAACGACTTCTGCTAATCCAGTGTTACTTTCATCATGAAATGTTTTACGTTCAAAATGGCCGTCGAGAAATGACAAAAACAAAACGAGAAACAATTAAAAATGAAGTGATTATGATTGAATAAAATATAACTGAAGTTTTTGTCAGCCAATCAGAGTGAACCTCTTCTTTTGCAAAAATGTCTTTCCAGTCAGTGATACCAAAACTTGTTGGTAAGACACAAGCAAATGCCTCATTTTAAGTTTTATTCTTTTATGTAACTTTTAGTTGTATCTAAATAAAGGCTTTCTTTCAGTCGTATCAGCTTTTATTTCAGCTGTTCTAGCTAATGAAGCCAGAAAAAAATAATCATGTGTCCGCATTGCATGACTTAACCTTAGTGCCCCTTCATTCTAACAGGTAAATAGATGTTTCCAATGAGTGAACATCAAAGAGAAATGTTTAAATAATGCATTGCGCCTAAATTAAACCTTTGAGATTTTAGTTGACTGAACCCTTCATAGATTTTGTCAGACTAAAATCAGTGTTGACTAAAAATAGACAAAAATGTGAGCATTACAGAAAACGAAAACATTATTAGGGCAGAGAAAACTTTCATTTTAAATGAATGCTGCCATGGTACTAATGATCTTCCATCTTCATTCATTCTGGTTCTCCATCCCCTCAAAAGACAGCACTGTCAAGACGGCATGCAATTTGTCAGTGCTGAAAATTCGCAGGTCAAAGTTCACCAAAGATGAATTTTCAAGCCGTTTTATTTCACTTCCTCCAGCAGAAACTTCCATCCTTGCATTTTTACTGCAATCTATTAATATCTCAGCAATTGTACGCCTTTGCACCAAACTTACTGTTACCGTGGTAACCGCAGGTAACACCAAATCAGTGTAGAAATAGCTCAAGATGGGTTATGGAGCAAAAAAGTGAATGGATGATATCAGGAGAGAGACATGAGACATGTTGTGCTGTGCGCTCTCAGTTATCATGGAGTGCTCGGAGTTTAGCATTCATGGAGAAGTGTCCCCAGCACAGACCTGACTAAGCCAGAGGCAAGGTATTGAGAGTGTGTTTGGGCATGTGTTTTATGGCAGGTCCCCATGGTAACCACGTGGAGGACTGGTTGAGTTTGCCACCTGACTGGGTTGAGCCACGCCATCTGGAGTGCCCAAGTGTGTTTGTTTCACCAGACAGCAGAGAATGAGTGTGCAGTTTGTCCACATATGCATATGGGATAGAAAATGAGTGATGTGTGAGTTGCGGCGATGCCACACACACGTGGCTGTGGGGATATAACCACGGTGCTATAAGGGAAAGAGAGGGAGAAGGTGTTTTTCTACTGACCTTGTAGAGTGGCAGCAGGAGGCGAAGCAACGCTGGTATTTAGGTACTCAACAATGCCACAGTCATTTATTGACACATACACAAACGCGTGCATGGAAACATACCTCAGTGTGTTTCTATGCATGCATTTTTGCATGTGTGCTCACCCATCTGTTGTGGCCACCTCAGGGACAACAGCAGCAGCCAGCTCTGATTCTTACACGCAGACAGACACACACGGAGAAGGAGAGGGAGGCAGAGGATGGTGCACAGAGACTAATTGACAGATTGTGTTTATGATGAAACTGTGATAATTAAACATCTTAAAAGGGACTCAAAAATGTGAGAGCAGTAAATATAAATGCAGCAGCATCGGAGCCTGGTTCAGAGAGAGCATTTCTGCAGGGCAGGTGTAATAATGTCTCATCTTTACAAGATTCATTTGTTCATTAGTTTAATTACTATAAATGCTGCCTGCGAGGATTCACTGTAAACTATATTTTTCATTGCGTATCATTCTGTGGGTCAGAATTTTTAGGAAAGCACTGGACTGTTTCATACCACAGCAAGCACATAATTTGTGATAAGTGATGAAACTGCTTGGGGACGACCAGACTGGGCAAGATGCCTGCAGGGGAGATCTGTATCAGCTGGGCCTTGGGGTGCAGACATCTGCAGGTGGTACGACTGCACACACAAACACACGGGGTGGTCATTTTATAAACCAACATGCCCCCTCTGCTGTGCCCTCTCTGAAAGCCCACAATGAGCTCACACATTTGTAATGATATCACCGGGACGAGAAGAAAGTTTATACAGAGACAAAGAGTTAGTCTCAGTCGCTATTGCTTGTATGTTCGATGGCCTAAACTTTCAGTGGGTGACAAAACAACTAAGGATGAATGACTGAGCCTTTGCTGTTTAAAATTGAAAAAAATGATTAATTATCTTGCATTGCCTCTAAAACATTACATTGACATTCTGGGATATTTCAACATGATTTGATTTAATTCTCATTTGCAGTGTCTTAAAGGCTCGCTGTGTACCGTATTCACTTTAAACCATCAGAAAGAAGCGCTCGTTGAACGACTGCATAATTAACACACATAGTAATAAGTACTGTGTAATTGGCCCAACCATGAAGAAACACCATTCAAAGGGCAGCACATACTCCATTTGTAATTTATGTGGACAAAGGGATAAAGACCTAAGAATAAATGTCTGATTTGGATGAAATGTTGGCTGTAAATAATTTGAGTGCTATCAGACATTTACTGAGCTTTTAATCTGGAAACGACCTCCAATGACACTGTCTGGTGCAAACAGCCTTTAAGGAAGGAACTAATTTACTTAACAAATGCATGGCACACACGAGCACACAAAGAGGCAAACAGAATACGACAGCGTGTTTGGTGGCACAAACCCTCTCATATAAAAGGGGGATACATACGTCAACGGAGAAAAACGTACATACAAACACAACGAGAGATCATGTTTAATGCATAGCTGTAACTTTGTGCCTGCATGTTGTAGGAGGTGTTGAAGAAACAAGCAACCAGGTCTAAAAGAAATGACTTGGCTCCTCAAATAAGTAAAATAAAGTCTAAAACAGCCAATCTTTCCGCTTTCATTTTTTGAGCGAGGCCACTTGATAACAGTCCAAAAGTGTATTTTTATTTTTTTAATGCATGACCAATAGTTCACTGAAAACAAGTCAATACACAGGAACACTTTTACTTTCTTTTTAAACTTTGAATAACTTTAACCAAAACAAGTGAGCAGCAGAAAATTAATAATAGATTTTTTTAAGTATAAAAATAGGTAATAAAAAGTATATAACTGATGGCAGAAGAAATAAATTTTGTTGGTCTAAACGTCGAGCCTGAAACTGAGCAAACTATACTGATTTGTTGCTGAATGCTGTGAGAGAAAACACAGGAGGGAGTCATACAGGGAACAGGGCAAGCCCAAATAAGCAGCTACACTTTACAAATAAGCCCAAAATCCGGCAACCCACAACCCAATATTTGACAATATTTGTAAGTAACTTTACAGAAAAAAAAGCCCAAAGCCGCTTGATAATAAGCTGTCTTGGCAACACTGTTTGGAGGCTGTGGTGATTAACAGAATCATAACAAACATGCACAGACAGGGTGTGGTTCTTTCTAAAAAATGTAAGTTAACACATATGCACACACAGGAGGCTGATTTGAACGCAGCCAAGTGCACACACACACACACACACGGTGGAGGTGTTTCCATCCGTAGAGAGCTGGGATAATACATCTTGAAGACAAAGGGATAATTGAAGATAATGGTTTAACTGGAAGTCACTGGAGTGGGACGAGGTTTGATTGACACTGTGGACGTGACATAGATCTTCACTAAGGTCCAGTTCATGCAAAGCTTCCTCTTGAGAAGCAATGGCATCATTATCTTCAGTGTCGGCTTTCGCTCTTTCAATGTCAGAGTGGAGAAAAGACTCACCATGCTGTCTTCTTTTTGTGTGCAAATGGCCTCTGCGCGTGGAGCGGTTTTTATCACTGTGTGTGTTGTGTGTTGACACCAGCTTTGTTCTATTCCAGCTAAGGTTAGATTGTGTGGCCACTCGCTTCTTAATTGTTCTCATAAATCAGTTAAATACCACAGAGAACGCTGCACAGTCTGTTTGTGCGTAGTGTCATCACTGTGTTGTAACTGTTAGCGTGAACCCTTGTAATGTGTGTAAAGATTGTTCGGTGCTTATATCATTGCTTACACTGTGGAAACTGCCTGTTACTGATTTCAGCAGATTGCGTAACAGATTTTGAAAACAGACTTTTACACCCAGAAGTGAGTGCAGGCTGCACGTGCTGGTTCATCCTACTCAGGCTACACCCACATTAGCATGTTAGCACGTTTGCATTTACTCATCTGACTCATTACCGCTTATGCATCAGTTTAATGGAGGAGCAACATATAGAAAGCTACACAGACGAACCATTCACACTCACACTTTATTTCCATGGGCAATCAGGAATCACCAGCCATCCGGGTTTGAATCCAGACCCATCTTGCTGAAATGAGTTATCAAGAGCTTCTTGAAGAGCTAAAAGGACATACCTGCTCTAACATCCTCTGAGAACTGAGGATGAGAACAGTCTGGACTGAAAGTAGTTCACAAGTAGCACAGGGCTCAGTGACTGAGCTCAAGTAGATGGTACAGACCAAAAACTTATTCTGAAGGAGCATTAGAAACTTTAAATTCGGGTGACCATGTGAAGCCAGTGTGTGCCAATTGTCCAATATTGTTTTATTGCAAGTATTGTGGCAAAGAATGCCAAAGTCATAAAAACAAAACACCACACCTGTTTCCCTGACACAAAACAGAAGGGAAAAAAAGGCTCTGGGAGCGCTAGCAGGAGTGCTTCCAACAACTTATTTACACTGAGATCATTACAATCTGAAGTCATGATAAACATGACAACCGTTTCACTTCACAATATCACTGACAACGAAGCTGACATGACCTGAACCAGCTGCAGGCAGGGAGGGACAACAATAACAACATTAGAATCTATAAATCACAAATTCTGACTGAAAACAATGGCAACAAGCAGGCAATATTAGATCCAAACGTAATCTTTAGATGTTATAGTCATTATTATAATTCAGATCAGACCAAATTAAGGTGTAAGGTGGCTGGTGGTGAACTGCGGTGAGTGCCAGGGACTCTTAACACTTACACGATTAAACGACTTTTGATAGTTTGCTCCTTTATGTTCGTGTCATATTTTCAGTACATGATTTGGGATTGTGTGTACATATCTGTGTTACCGCAACAGATAGTAACTGCCATTATCATGAGTGGGGGCAGCAGCCCACTGGAGAGCAGATGGTTGGGATATGTCTTAAGGGAAAGGGGGTAGTTTTAGAACTTAGATGTATCACATATCACCGCTTTTCCATTTCCAGATCACGGGGGGTGCTGGAGCCAATCCCAGCTCACTCTGGCTGAGGGGCCGTGTCACCCTGGACAGGTCACCAGTCCATCACAGGACCAACACACAGAGACAGACAGAGACCAACAACCACTCACACTTTAGAGTCACCAGTTAACACAAACACAATGCCTTTGGATGGTGGGAGGAAACCCATGCAGGCACGGGGAGAACATGCAAACTGCACACAGAAAGGACCCGGGCTGGGAACCGAAACCACAAACTTCTTATGGCAGGGCGACAATTTTGCCACTGTGTTGCCCTCGCTGAAAACAATTCTGACTTTTTCCGTCTGAAGAAAGGCAGTCAGCAGCAAAACATTTATCCCTCTATTCATACATGTAGTTAGAAAATAAGTGAGCTTTGCGATTAATTTAATTGTAGAAAGAAAAATTAAACACTATTAAAAACAGCTCAGATCCATCAGGCTTCAAAGTACATTTGCACACAGCTTTTAAACTCTAACAACCACAATGATGTGAGAATGTGAACAGAAAGTATGTCACGCTAAGAAAATGTATATACAAGGAAATATGAAGCAGGTAAAGCTTTCGTAACCACAAAATAGTGCATTGATAGGCAGTCTTTTTCCTATTCTCCCTTTCTATTATTGAATGTGTCCATCAGCAGCCTATGTCCTCAAGCAAAACACTGAGACTGCTTGGAATCGGTGTGTATTGAAGCTAAATGTCAAACTACTAAAAAAGATTATAATAATAATTTAAAAAAGAATACTCTGAGAGAAAATATCCAAAATATTGCACCAAATAACCTCATCAATCATCTACAAATGTTCATCCACTCCTTTAGCAATATCGTCAGCTTATTGGGCAAAAGTCCCAGCTAATGCCACAATCCCCTTGGTGGTAACTGACCATTAATAGAGCCCTTCCCCGGTGGACAGGATCATAAATCCCAGTTTTCGCATGTGGCATTAAAGAGAGGCAGCGTGACGTGAATAAAGCATTAAGATCACAGGAGGTGAGTGTTTCCCGGGAACACATCTAATTGGCTGTCAAAATGTCACCGATGGTCATTACAGACTTTATTTGTTGACTAGAATTCCAGGCAGACAGCCACATTCTCACAGAGACAATGTGCGTTCGTGCAAATCTGAGAGTTCATGAAGTCAGCATGTGAGTGCGAGCGCTTGCTCATGACGATCACCACTTCGGGCTCACATCAAAGCCAGTATTCCCTCACCTCAACCACCTCAAACAGCAGTGGAAATGGAACCTGTCGCCTGGGTTTCCCTATTGATTTACAATTTGGACCAAGTGCCAAAGATACAGACTGTAGGGCAGGCCAAAGAAAAAAATACACTCATCAGCAATTCCACTGCCGGGGGAAAGAATTAGAAATAAGCCATTGCCCTGCATTGGCACAGAATGGACAATGTGAGAAAGCGGGCAAAAAAAACTACTTGATGCAATGCAAAATCATTAGAGGGATAAAGACACAGAATCATTCCAGAGATAATTAGAGTATAATGGGTACAGTAGGGCAAGAGGACAAAAGATTTAACAACTAATTAAAACGTCCATTTTTAATGCAATCACTCCTTCCCTGCTCTACATTGGCCTCCTCTGTAAAAGAGAAAAGTTTGGACATTTAATCTGAGATGTACTTTTAAGATGGCAGTCTCATTTCAGTATTATTGCACTGCTCACTCATTATTGTGGCTCTTTGGCTCAATGTTTATCCTCAACTGTAGTGGTACATCTTACGGTTTGGCTATTTACGAGCCAATTTTCAGTTTGAAACATGAGTTGGCTGCAAGTAGATGATTGACATCAATCCTCTAATATCTCTGCGCTTGGATGGACTCACAGTCTGTATCAGGACTACCACAGTGTGAACAGTAAAAGGCACAAAAGTAGGAATGGCACTAAACCTAGCGACCATACTTCCCTTGGACTCTGTGATGCTCTGTGACAAAGTCATTGTACATGATTGTTTAAAAACGTACACAAAGCATCCTCACCTAAAACCACAAATTCTGACAATTTCCTCACTTAAACCCATAGTGAAAGTTCCATAATACGAACAAAAGTATTTCTGGACTTCATTTTGAGCCTTCAACGGCGCATTACTCAAGTATGACTTCAAATTTTGGAACAACCTGGGATGGACACCAAGTCCTCAAAGAGAGAGCTGAGGGTTATTTAATGTGGGTTTGTGTGGAGTATGTTATGTAGTCAGTGTATTACCTGTGGCAGATTGGGATTAGCGTGTTCCGAGCTGAGAGAGGCAGCAGCTGAGCGATGGGCTCGCTGTGGGCAGGGTCATCCACAAAAACATGCCCTAACATTTAACAAAAAGGCCTGCGGGGAAAAAAAAAACTAGTATCAGTTTACGTGTTTTGAATGCTACTGATAAAACCTACGCTTTGCCCTGAAACAGCGCTTCTTTTTGCAAGTCCAGGTTCACTTGTGATTAGGAATATGGTAGTCAGAGGGCTAAAACATGTGTAATGTATGTGAGTAGTTCCTAAAATGTACATAGTACGATTGCGGCTGGTGTTTGTGAGCAGCTTTTTTCACGTTTACTGAGCTAGCTGATCAGCTGTTTAAAAATGCCCATCGTTTGTTTGCAGCTTAGAGATCAGAACTGGGTAAGTGAGTAGAGATCAGTCACTGGCAAGTCCTCCCTCAGTATCCTGTTAAACATTTTCCGTCAAACCTCACTTTAATCATTTATCAATCTGACATGGAAGCTCTTTTAATTACAGCACCAGTTCACCCAAGTCCAGTCCAAATATAGTCAGATGCAACATGATGAAACAATCTGTGAAACAAAGTAAATGTCCGTTGAGAGGATCCTGTAAGATTTTTGCAGTAATTACCTTCGCCGGGCTTGTCTACTTCATGGGAAGAAGGTGGAACTTGTTTGGGCCCTAATTAGCATTATCACTAACATCTGGCTGGTGGAAAAGGCCCATTCAGTCTGACAGCTGAATTGTCGGATAACTGCAACAGTAAAATACAGTGACATTGTTCGTTTCAATATGGATCATTCAAATTCACATTCTGATAGGTTTGTGTTGTGTTTGCTTCAAGGCACTTGGGCAGAAGTTGAAGAATCCGAATGCATGTACTGATTTTTCAAATTACTTTTCAAGAAACTAATTAGTAGCCCCTCACTGAATGTGTTCTATTTTTAGATTTACTCTTCTCTAACCTGAGCAGGCCGTCAGCTCGTAGGCAGCTCCTGCTCGTGGATTTGACACTATTGCTCTCCGGTGGTTGCTTTGTGTAACTGCGGCCGTTGAAGCCACATGAATTTGATTTGTGGTGAGGGCGGCTTGCATCCCTCTGAGCTTGTGTACTGCTACACAGAACAAAGCCGGAGGATCATCCCCGATTTCAGTGGGCTCAGGGAAGCGAACTGAGGCGACAAAGCAACACAGCCAATCACACTCCGCTTTCAATGTTAATTCAAATGGAAGATTTGACACTTTCTTCCTCAATTTGGTTCACTGTCTTTTCTGCTCTTCCATCTTTTACTCTCTTTGCCCGTTTTCTTGCACCTGTCTCCGCGACTCTTAAAAGTGTGGCTGCACACAGACCAAGGAAGCCCCTGTGGATGCCAATACTGCTCTGTTCAGCTTACCAGACACATACACATACTGTTGGCTCAGGAGGCCATCTCATTGAATTGGAATGGTATTGTTTCATCAAATGTCTCTGTGGTGGGGGGGGATCAGGAGATCTGCTTTCAGCCTTAGCATGAGCTCATAAAATAGTCTTTTTCTAACAAATACTGTAAGAGAGAGGAGGGAGAGAGGAACAAAATGATATGGAGAAAAAGAAAAGAAAGAGAAAGAGGAGATGATGGCACACAGAAATGGGTGATTAGAGGGCGAGGAGGCTTTCTTTTGAAGGTCAAGGTGGAGGCTGTGGGGAATTAAAAAGTATAAGCGAGATGGGAAGGGGAAAGATGCAAGATAAATACAGAGTAACAAGTCAAAAATAGGAAGAAAACAGGAATAAAAGAATAAACATCAGTGAGGAAATAAAGTGGAGAAGGAGTTGGCGGTAGTGTGGCAAAGAATAATGGGGGAGTGTAATAGCTAGAGTTAGACATTAAGGGATGCAGAAATGTATTTTTGAAAGAACTGATCTCAGAGGGGACCCAAGAAGACCAAATCTCAAAAGACCGGGTAGAAATTCGACGAGGTGATTTAGCAGCTACAGGCGCTCAGCCACTGATTTCATGCCACTAGCCTAAATTAATTTCGTTCCATAATTTAGAAATCGTGTTCTAAATTGAATGTTTCAGCCTGATGGGAAGGTGCATGTTTGGGAGACATGAAAATCTCATGCATGTTGACCAAGATTAAAAGCACTGTGGAGCATCGAGTGTTGGTGTCAGAAATCGGCAGATGATCAGTGGTGTTCGGGGAAAGCTGAGCTGCCACAGACATTAGGACCGAATGACTCATTCAAGGTTATATCAATCCACGCAATCTCTTGTTGGGAATCCAACAAACTCTGCCTTGTACTTCAGTAATATGCTCTCTGTGAAGCAACCACAGCACACCAGACTTACAGCTGTTCCACAGACATCATGAGAACAGCCATCTCTCCCTGTGCCAAAGGCTGAACCCAGGAGAGACGCGAGGGCTGACACAGTGATGTTTGCCTGAAAGGACCCATAAAATGGCATCTGTGCATAACATATATACGTGGTGTCTGCCATGACTATGTGCAGTTGGAGCAATAAATGTTTGAGATGGCACACGTTAGGCACTGCAGAGCTGGGTGTAAAAAAGGCATAATGATGTTTATGTCATGCTGAGTGTCGTGTGTGATTTATTGAAATGCTTATATATTTGGAATTGCTGCATGCTTTTGCTGCTGTGTTAAATGTACTTTCTTTTTTTTTTTTTTTTTTTGAGATGCGACTCTAAATTGTCCGTAGGTCTGAGTGGTTGTTGATCTCTCTCTCTATCTCTGTGTGTTGGCTCAGTGATGGACTGGCAAACTGTCCAGGGTGACCCCGCTTCTCGCCCAATGCGAGCTGGAATTGGCTCCAGCACCCCACAGTAGAAGATGAATGAATGAATGAATGTTTTAGGTGCTGCATTTTTTTTTTTTTATTGAAATTGTTTTTCATGTAATGCCTTTGTGCCTCGCAGCTGAACACAATTGAGGCAGTAGATTCCCGACACTGGTGGCACAGGGGATGCTTTTCCCTGACCCAACATAAGCAGGAAACGAGCATGCTCTTTTGGCTGGTTGATGGCAGAGGTGGAGGCGACAGAGGCCCTTGAAGCTATTGGATAGTCCTGAGCAGCCGCTGGCAGACCAGATGACGTATGTAGCAGTGCATTGCAGAACTCTGAATGCAAATGGCAGAACCAGAATATTCTGCCCCAAGTGTGACTGCTGGTGGTGCTCACCTGGCTGGAGAGGACTTGATGGAGGGAGCCAAAGAAGCGACAGTCCAGAACACAACACTGGGCTGTCCTGACAGGATTTTAGTCTGACTGAATTATTTCTTGGCTTTTTTAAGAAGTCCCCCATTTTGAAGGAGACAATTTACTCCCTATCCAATGAAGCTGTCTTACATTCTATTCATTCACACAATAAATGTTTGTTGTCACAGCTTTTGTGCCTGTGGTACTGCTCACCTTCATAACAAAGGGAGGATATTGTACTTGTGGTTTTGGATTCAAGTGAATGAAATTAGATTTAATTTATAATGGGGCAGCAGCATAGATAAACTTGATTTATTGATGGTGTGCTGTCACCAGCGTAGTTCAGAGAACACGCTGGTTATTTTGAAATTGGAAAATTCTGATTTATGAGTGAAATTTTGAGATATGAATCATTGAGGCAATCAAGCCATTTTCTGGTTAAATTATTACTTTTTTTTTTTTTTGACTGCATGTCAAAAAAAAAAATAATAATAATTGCTGATGACTTCCTGTTTTGCATTAACTCAACCAGTGGGAAGAACAAAGCCACATGCATTTATCTAGTTCATGTGTCATCACCATCAGCTATGCTTCCTTGTCCTCTTGTCCTCAGCCATGACTTCTTTTGTCCCTACATTGTCATGTTTTATCCCCGCCATCATTCCTTTATCTCTCCGTCCGTGTGTCTGGTTGTAGGCTGACATCAGACAGCAAGATCTGCCCCTTGTGAATATGTTTGTTTGGCTGGCAAACTCTCTGCCTCTATGCCTTTTAAAAAGCCCATCATCCACAGTTCAGAATCTCCTCTGGCCCTGTTTCCCTTTCTTCTTCTCTATCGTTCACTCTTTCTGCCAGCTTGCTGTCTGTGCAATGAGATGGGTATAAAATCTAATTCACCCCACTGAAACACGTATTAAAGTTCCCAGTAGCAGTGCTTGACTCTAATCCACAGGCTGTTAGGATGGCAATGGGCTGTGTTAGTGTTTCAGCTGGGGCGTGTTACGTGCTGCAGGCGGCAAAGAGAATCACACTTGTCAGGAAAGTTGTCGTGTTTATTGTCGCCTTCAGCATTTTATATCCTACTAAAAATGTTGATGCTGTTGCCTGGAGGTATCATATCAAATGAGAGAATTTATGGCTGTGACAACATTCCTTCATCATAAGTGATTATTTGATCTTGTAAATCTTTTAAAATGGCAGCTGTTTACTGTTTGACCTTTTTCTCCTTGCGAAACAATTTCAAAATGTCCCCCAGGGTCTGCAAATATCTCATATCATTGGTCCCATTTAAAGATTTTTTATTGACAACTAACAATTTATAGTAAGAAGTTAATGAGGTGAAGCTTTCGTGTATCTGCAAAAACTCCCTTTTATTTTTGTGCCAATTCATTTTTCACCAATGAGGGTTTCCTGCTTTAAAGGACCTATTTAAAAGCTTTGGCAAGACAAACAGTACAGAAATAATTCAGTGTTGGCATTCCTGTTTACTTAATGGTGGAGAAGTTGCGAGATCAGTATGAAATCACGCTCTTGTGACCGGCAGTAGAATGCAAGCTAGCTCATGCCCGGTCGGATCATCTCATTGCTTTCTGCTCAGAGGATATATTGTAACCTTTGCTTTTTCAATGTAATGGCTGAGGTTTTTTACCATACCGTTAAGTAAATAGCTCTTTAGGAAAAGCAGAATGTGAAATATCTTTGGTCACCAATTTTATCGCTACATAAAAAAAGAACGACAACAACAACAAGAGAATTGGAGTTATGTGCAAACAAAAAATGTAAAATTTATCAAGGAATTAGCTATAACCCATTGATTGATGATGATCATAGATCACTAAGATCATTGTTGTTATAATTCTGTCCTTAATTCACCCACATCATATAGTACACCAGTGAAGACAGACAGGAGAGGATAAAAAAAACAAAACATAACCCAAAAACAACGGAAAGATCATGTTCGAAATGTTTAAACATATTTTATGTATTAGCTCCTCAGCTTTGGGTTATTTCAAACAAAAGTTTCATTTCATTACAATTTCAATGCGACTTTGGAAATTTTACTTTTCTATACGAATAATGAAATTCACTTGCAATTTCTAGTTCAATGCCATAATGATAATTGGTCAGTTCTTACATATTCTAATATGCATAATTACAGCGGCATCGTGGTTAGCGCTGTTGTCCCAGAATAAGAAGGTCACGGGTTCGGTTCCCGGCCTGGGTCCTTTCAGTGTGGAGTTTAGATGTTCTCCCCGTGTCTGTGTGGGTTTCCTCCAGGTACTCCAGTTTCCTCCCACCGTCCAAAGACATCATGTTTAGGTTTACTGGTGACTTTCTGTAGGTGTGAGTGGTAATTGGTCTCTGTCTGTCTCTGTGTGTTGGCCCTGTGATGGACTGGCCCCACCCTCACACAGAGTGAGCTGGGATAGCTGCAGCACCCCCAGCGATCTGGAAATGGAAAAGCGATAGAAGATGGATGAATAATTGCAAATCTTATCCTTGTTACTTTTTCCATGTCTGGCCCTATAATGTGACGAACATTTAAACTGACTTCCATTTCCTAATAAAGTTAAAGTAATAATAATCAATATGTCAAAATGGTGAAATAAAAAAAAAAAATACCCCGAAGTAGCAGAATTTATAAGATTATGACATTCGTCACTATCGTGCATTTTATCCTGAATAAGCCTCAGCTCTATGTGGAATAGATTATATGTCTTTCCGTGGTGTTGTCAGGACTCCACTAGGATGTGAGCACTGGCAGAAACATTTCTGACAGGATTATCTTACCCACAAAAGCTTTGTACACTGACCCATCATGTACTTTCAGACAAGAAAAAGTTGAATTCACTGAGAAGCCGCAGCAGTGGAGGAGCATCTTTGTTGCCTCTGTCGAGTTTCCTCTCATGTGGAGTATGGATGCTGCTGGAAAAGTGATGAGTTTCCCAGCTGATATGAATTTGCCAGGTTCTTGGTTATCAGCGACTTAGTACATTAGTTGGCTGGCTGTCTTCAGCTCTGGTCGGCTTGTTAGAAGTCTGTTCAGTGCTGATTAATAATAAGCATGTTAATCTTTCCCAGCAGGGAGGTTAACAGTTTGCCTGAAACAGGTTGGGATGAGAGAAGGACAAAGTCCAAGTTAATGAAATTTTGTCACGATAGTGGAGGTAAAAGATAAAAAAAAAAAAACTATCTCCAAATCTTTGTCCAATTAAGAGACTGAATGTGCAAGAAGAAAACTGTGGTGTAAGTGGAATTTACATCACACGTCGCGGGTTCGGTTCCCAGTCTGGGGCCTTTCTGTGTGGAGTTTGCATGTTCTCCTTGTGTCTGCATGGGTTTCCTCCCACCATACAAAGGCATCATGTTTGGGTTAACTGGTGACTCTAAACTGTCTGTAGGTCTGAGTGTGAGTGTGAGTGGTTGTTGGTCTCTGTCTGTCTCTGTGTGTTGGCCCTGTGATGGACTGCTGACCTGTCCAGGGTGACCCCGCCCCTCACCCAGAGTGAGCTGGGATTGGCTCCAGCACCCCCCGTGACCCAGAAACAGAAAAGTGGTGGAAGATGGGTGGATGGATGAACATATTGGCGTTCAGTGTCCAAAAAGCTGAAGTTGAACTATTAGCAACTGGGAGCAGATGGACATATGGGAGTGTGACCTCCAGGTCCAGATCAGGAGGATCAGTTTTGGTTGAGCGTCTGTCATGGTCCATATGGAAATATAAGCATTTGTGGTTTGATAACTCTCTTGAATAGATAAGTAGGCTATGAACAATGAGTGATGATGAATATACGGGGGATACACGCTCTTACTCAGTGTGTTTGCATGCACTCCAGATAATCAGAGTGTTGCCTCGTTCAAATTATGATCAGAGTTTTGAAATGCATGTATACATCTCAATCGGATTGGAAATGGACGAAGCTCTCAAAACCAGAGTACCAGACCCAGATTATTCAATAGATAATCAGATAACTCCCGCATGGAAAGGCCATTTTCCGACTGGATCAGAGAATGTGTTCTGCACATGCTCGAGTCTCTCCTCCCTGGGCCTTCACCCGGAAGTATAACAAGATGGCATAATCGTGAAGGCAATATTCTGATTATCTAGTGTGCATGTAAACATACTGACTGACAAGGCATCTCTGGTGCCAAACAATTCATTGCTTGCGTGTCTCTTCACTCCACTGTCCAAAGGTGAAATCCCATCACCCGTAGGCCTGTAGAAAATAACTGAGGGCTACACAGATGATTGAGCTTTCTCGAGAAGGTTAATCTGTTTTTCTGTGTACTGGTGATTACTGACACACAAAGTTTGTGTTGTACTCTGTGTGCGCTTCAGTTCACACCTTCATATACTCTCTGTTTAAAATAGAAGCTATTACCAAGCCAACATATTCCTTACTGTTGTTGTCACAATTGTCAGCCTGTGCTCAATTGATTTATTTTCGCAGATGTACCTGCATGAGCCCAGATTCCTCAAATCATTTGGGAGCAAACCTCCTCAGGAAGCCAGCATATGTTATTTGTTTTGTTAATGATCTCAGTTAATTAAATATCCTACAAGAAATTACGCAAGGGTGGGCTTCACCGAAGCTAGGTTTCCTTATTTATATTAACTGAATGTAAAATGTGCGGAAAACTGGGAGATTCATTTTCAAGTGACCCTCTGCCCTCAACGTGTATCTAAAAATACATTCATCGACACATAACCCTCTGGAGCTATGCATACACAAGCTGTGTGGCTGATGCGTTTTCAAATCACTCACAACTCATCACTCAATAATTTGTGTGAAATGGGAGGAAGTAAGCCGAAGCGTAGGTGGAGCAGCTCTCCAGGTGGAGAGAACAAATCTCACCTCAGAACCTCAGAGACAGGTTGACCTTTCGTCAGTCTCTGCAGAAAGAAAAGCGTCCAGTGCGCTGTTTGGAAGAGAATGGACATGCCTTGTCCAAGAAACGAAAAGACGGTGGCATAACAGTGTCATAATACCGTTATGTCACTGTTTTTGAGGACAGGGCTACTTAAAGGTAAATGTAAATGTTTGTTTGTTTGTGTACAGCGAGGCTCAGTGATTACTTTATCCAGTTCCAGTAAAATCGAAAAGGAATAAACACAAAAACGTCAAAAAAAAGAAAGATGCGAAAACATTCATTCATATTCAGACCTTCTCATTTTGAAAAACATTGAAGTGTTTGTTCAGAAATGTTTAATTTGTTGAAATTATATGTTTGCTCTTCTTTTCAACTTCACCCTATCAAAAAAATGTAGCTGCCCTGTTATTTTCACCACAGCTGTTATTAATGATTGGAAAGAGTGATCCATCTTCAGACAGGAAAGATTGAATGCAACTGTTCCTTATTTGTTTGTTTTTACATATTCATGTTTTTATTATTATTTATTAATCCAGCTACTATTTCCTTTGTACTAATACTCATATTGTACTTACAATGCAAAAATACAAGATAAATTTGAAAACGATCACATGCAAAAAAAAAAAAAAAAGAGAAAGGACATTCTCGTTCACAGTTGCTCCTCTGAGAGTGGGGCAATAAATGTATAAATTCAGGTCTCTGCGATGGGGTCCTGGTGGGAGTAAAAGAGCTCCTGACAGGTAATTAAAATTTTGGTGGGCATAAAATTGTGGAAAAATCTCGATTGCATATTAATAGTTTCAACATTCACAGTGGAAAAATCAGTTTGAGCTTTAAATTGATAAACAACAAAGCAGCTACTTACTGATGAACTTAAAACATTAAAAATATCCAGGTCCAATTTTCAAAATTCACATATTCATTTTATATGACCCCTGCCGTAGTATCATATTGTCTGACAAATTAAATCAGAAAATGTAGCAGGGGATTTCTGCTGAGTGATTTTGCCAGCAACCTTTCCTCATTTCTTCCTCTTTTCCATCCTTGTCTCACTGCTTGTGTTCTCCGTGGTCAAAACACTGGGGACAAGCTAAGGTTGAGAAAACTCTGCTTAAGAGCTGTTTGCGATGTCTGTCTCTCTCTTTCTCACTCGCTCTTCCCAGCAGAGTGCAGAATCAGGCTGGGACTAATTGGATTTTGGGTGAGTGAGAGGCTCAGAGAGGGGTGAAGGAGAGAGAGACGGACGGAGAGACAAGGAGACAAAGTATAGGAAGAGATGAGGGGGGAGGGGTTAGGATGGATGGATGAATAATAGAAGGGTAACTAATGACGCCTTGTCTCTTTGAGGAGGCAAATGAAAGATGGGTATTAAAAGACATGCACTGTAAAACCAGAAATAGTTTTTATATTTCACATTTCTTGACAACCAAAACAGAAATTATACCAAGTTAAAATAGCCACCTGATGGCTTATACCTACATATATAAAGCCCAGACATGATTGTGGTATCAATCTTTGGATTTGATTCCGCTGTCTAATCCCAGCAGAGTGGCAGAATAATGAGAATGATTAGAGCAAAGACTCAATAAGGCATAACTTTAATCTTTCAATAAATGAAAACAGGTCTCTGTTGAGAAAAAGACGTGAAGGAGGAAATTAGCAAAAGAGACCAAAGTAAGTACTGACTACACTTTCTGATACGTGATACTTGTCGGTTTCGCGAGGTTGCAGCTTGGATCAACAGTCCATCTTTCACAAGACAAATGGTCAGCTGACTTGACTGGTTTGCTGGTTGCAAACAAGTTGATAACGGTCAGGAAACAGGTCTTACGTGTTCCCTACTTGCCTTGTAAGTCGTGTCTCTTTTGTGGAGTGTAGCTCCAACAGGAGAAGAATCCTTCTGAAAAACAAAAAAAAAAAAAACGTGTGTAAGTTTATATTCACTATAAAAATAAACAAATAAAAAATAAAATTAAATTAAATAAAAAATGTGTATGGTGGTGGTGACAAAAAAAAAAAAAAAACGTCAAAATCTCAGCAAACAGTTCACAATTGCATTTTAACCTCTAACTTCTGTAACCCCCACCTGTAACTGTTCCATGGTTTACAGTAATTCAGGAGTTGTGATGAGTGGTTGGATGAGGAGAATACACATTTTAAAAGAACCTTTCGTTTGAGCAGCTTTGTGCATGTGTTAGGCCTGAACCCTTCCCTGAACACACTCCCAGAAATGTGCCCCTTTATTTCCCAGACAGCCAGTGCAGGAGTTTTCTTTTAATATTCAAGCAGAGTATTTCCCAACCCAGCAGCTGCCCATGAGCTGCTTGACCTTAGCTGAGGGCATTAATCATTCATTTTCGCTGTTTTGGTTTTCAACAACTAGAAACTTTCCAATTACGAGGTTTCTTCCCTAACCTTTGGATGAGAACACTACACTGGGTTTTTTGGGAGAGAGCCCCACTTATCCAGCAGGTGAAGAGAGCATGGAGACTAGAAGACAGAGCTGCGTACATCTAACCCTAACCCTAACCACAAAGCAGGGGAGGGAAAAATAAGACCTGCATTGAAGTCATTCAGGAGCTAAACACGTCACATCCTTCGGGTTTCCCAATAATATCAGAGTCCTTTTTGTAGAGATAAGGCCACAGAGAACAGCACACAACGACATGAAATCAGACTGCAATTACTCATCAACTCTCAACCTTCTTATATAGACAACATCATGCAGTTTGGATGCACTGTAAACACAAACACCACTAACTCATCTGCTCTGGCAGTTTGATTGTCATAGTTAACTGCACTCGCTGTTTCCACGGTAACTACCGGCATCAACGTCTCCACCAAGAGACCAGCAATACAGATCCACATCAACGTCTCAGTCCTCTGCTAACCCCTCATCCCTGTACAGTACACAGTACATCGGACTGCACTTGGCTGGCTTTGGTCCTGCAGGTGGAGGAGAAAGCAGTCTTTGGCAGCCATTGAGTGTTAATATATGATGGGGCATCCACAAATGACTGAGTGACTTCTGTTTGTTTTGCATCCTCCATTAAATGTCTTTTATAAACCCATAGCAAATGGTGACAAATGTCCTGCTTAGATACTAATTTAGCTGAGGAAGTGAGTGGGATGTGCCAAGACCATATTAAGAAATTGTTCCGTAGCTGCCGTCTCTCAGTAACTTTAATTAGAGCTGCAACTAATGTGCATTTGGTTGTATGAATGTGCGTCTGCCTGTTCCTGCTGTAATTATTTTAATTGGACATTAAGTAAAAAAAATAAAATAAAATAAAATACATTTAAAAGCAGCAGCGCAGATGCTTCCTACAGTGTGTTCAAAGCAATCACAGGAATCACTCATGCACACACAACCAAACACGCACTTATTGTCACGTCATTTTGGAAATTAAAAGTCCCATTATCTGCCTCCTTGTTCTTAATTCTGTCTGATTACAGCATGTCACATTACAGAACACATGCGTACAAAAACAAGTCTCCAGAAATGGGAACTTCACACACTCTCAGAACATTAGGTTTGCTGATAAGCCTGTAACACAGTTTTGTATAATTCTCACAGTCTAGACTTCATTGCACAGAGTAATGAACTCGTTAAATAAAGTGCTCAATGACGTTAAGGAAATCAGCTGAGGCTGTCGCTGTTGTGCAACCAGACATGAATATGGATGTGATCGGTCATACGCAGCTGTTCCTGTTCTCTTACATATGTGTCCTCATGCTTCATGCGATTTTCAGATGCAGCACTTTTCCAACTTCTGCGACGATGTGTTTCTTAACTGCATTTATTTATAGGCCTACTGTAGTATCTCAGGGCCAAACTGGACTGTGAGCAGACCAGAAGACAATTATTTTTATAGGTATGTATGAGATAATTTCTCTTATAAACTCTTTTCCGCTGTGAACACTGCTTTTAGTGAGCATTTAGCGAAAATAAATAGAGAGAGCGGTCTTTACCACTGAAGCCAAAGCGCAGTCCTGAAGTATAATGAACTGGCTTTTGGTTCTTCTTTCCTTTTGTGCTATGCAGCACATAAAATATAAGGCAATGAAACAATATCATACTAGTAAGTAAAGAAGGAAACGCATCATCTCACTCTGGTTGAGTACAGCAGACATGCTAACCCCAATTTAACAGCATTTCATCTGTACGCGCGTTCCACGCTTCCCATACTAAATCCTAAATGACTTCAGCATTACTTAACTCAGCAATTACAAGGTAACTGTGGCGGAAAGATGAGAAGGGGGGTTTGTGTTGTGAGCACCATTTGCACCTGCCTTCATTCAGCCTGAATAAATCTTGTTCTGCTCGGCCTGTTCCGCTCGGTGGAGAGTTGGCTCGGTGCTTCTCCTTTAGACTGACAAATTATATTCATACAGGGAGATTTGGCTGTGTAAAGACAGCTCTGGTCACCCACCTCTGCAGGAGATGAAAAGGACATGTTGTTCACAGCTTGAGCACACTGTTTGTTGGATATTCAGGGAAAAAATCTATACTTATTCGAATGAAAATGAAATAATGGCAGAGAGAAAAAAAATAGATAGCAATTTCTTCCTGTTGAGAGAAAACCTACACCAGGAATATCTCAAAATTTTATTCAAGCACATGTAACACGGTTGAGTTACATCACTCCACATTTCAAAGAAACAAAACTGAAAAACATTGAGTTGACAGTCTTGAGCATTAGATCTTCATTTGTTCCTTTTGTGCTCAACGTTGGTGCAGTTTCACAGTCTTAACTTTCAGGCAGCAATACGCTGCATCATGATATAAAAGCCTATTAGCATTCTCATCAACCAGATTGATTGAGGTGTCAGACGTAGTGTGAAATGAGGTCAATTACACTATTCAAGCACATTTAAAGAGAATCCTCAATTGTTTTTATATTGCGTGAAAAAAAAGAAGGTTTGTAGTTTAATGACATGCAACACATGTTGTGAGATAAGGAACACTGGATTTAAAATTAGAGAACTAGCAGGTGGATGATTAAGCCAATTGCTGAAATTGGATGAATATATATAAGTGGGACATCAGAAGATTTAGGAAGTCACATTGCAACTGTGCGTAATCGTGCAGCTCACTGTGTCTCATATTAACTTTAGACGTAGCCACAGGTAATATTCAAGCCAGCAGAATCTGAGTTTTAGAAACAATCCCGACCTTGTTTTCATTTGAAAACTCTGGGGCTACATTTCCGTTTGGACAGCAAAGCCCGAGACTTTTGGACCTTGCTCTTATCCACTTGGCACAAGTGGGAAGCGAATGGTTTAATGAGCACGAAAACAAAGAGGAATCATAACCCTGCATTAAACCAGCTTTCATGTGTGGACTCACTGAAGAGTCAAAGAATCTAATCATCAGAGCTAATGGGGACATTTTAGAGCCCTGAGCACAAGTGGAACTGAAGTGGTTTAAAAAGGTGTCCTGGTGTATCAAATACTTCATTATGAAATAAACATTCATTCATCTTCCACTGCTTATCCGTTCATGGGTCGCAAGGGGGTGCTGGAGCCAATGCTAGCTCACACTGGGCGAGAGTAGGGTACGTACGGTGGGAGGAAGCCCACGCAAGCACGGGGGAGAACATGCAAACTCTGCAGGCCTGGGAACCGAACAGGCAACCTTCTGACAGCGCTAACCGCTGTTCCACCTTGTTGCCCTGAAATGTGCATATGACTAAATATCGTTTCATGCCATTTCATTTCCACATACTTTTTTCTGCCGTAACTTTTGTAATAAGCATAGAGTTTCCACAGCTAACATTTTCCCCGGGCATGAGTGATCATCACAGGTCCACAAACGTCAGCTGGTTGCTCTCACAGTCCTTCTTTCGGGTCAAGTCTGGGGGAGTGTATTTATAGACTGTCTTTAACGAACAGGTGAGCCACAATCTGCTCACACCACAACAAACTGCACAGAAAATCAAAGGAAGGATAATTCATGACACATAAAAAACAAATATGAGGAGCTCAGTTAGCCACCGCCCCCTGCTGAGGTTTCTTCTAGAAGGCGTCTGCCGCTCTGAAAACCACCTTTTCTGAGCACAGGAAGGGAAACCAGAAAGTCAGAGATGTTCTAAAACAGTTGTACTTTGTTGTAAGTTCAGGTGTTTATATGCCAGGGGAGCAAAGCACAGGGGAGCACATTTTGCCTCAGTCATGGAAGAAAAATGAGGTGGAAGAAAGATGCTCATACAGGTCTTTGGCCTCTTCTCCACCAGTTTTAGCAAGCTATTTTTTTTTTTTTGCCATGCCTGTGGTGCAGCTCTGGGGATGGCAGAAATTCCTCAAAAAACTTTTGGATGGATTGCCATGAAATGCTGTGTATTTCCTCCCTACAGCGTGAACTCTGGTGATCATCTCATTTTTCTTCATCATGACCAAATAAAAGATGAATAGTGACTTTTGAGTCAGCACTTGGTTTTAAGTGCTGCTAGCATGGTTGTAGATGCTTCATCTTGTTTTAACTTGTATCACAGATCTCCCAACATAATGGAGGTACATATTTAAAAAGATGAGGGCTGACAGAACCTGAGGATGATGGTGAGATTAATGGCGCTTACTTTTTTATTTTATTTTATGGGGGCTGTTAGGCTGCTGCCGTGCAACTACTTGAACATTGGGGTGGACCTTTGTCGATTTTTCTTCATCCAAAAAGCAGTCAGATTCAGTCCTGAAAATCTGTATTATGCCATTTTCCTGACCAAAGGAGTCTCAGTCTCTCCAGTTGTGGCTCAGCAGGAAATGTTCGCCTTTGCAACCAGCCATTCCCACAGCTCACAGTCTGGTTGTTTATTTGCCTCAACAACAAGTTTCTCCACCATCCATTGTGACATTAGCAAGCTCACAGATTTGGATGCGCTATCATGAGCCAGGAAAGAGAAGAGTCTGTTTAAATTAGTTGGGACTTCTCAATCTACAGTTTGAGAGTTTGAAAAGAAAGCTTTTTGTCAGATAAAGACCGCCATAAAACCTGCCGAATAAGACTCAGGTGTCTCCGTGCCAGGTTGGTTTACAGTCACAAAATAATATGACTGGTTGTTTTGATTTGCATCAAACAACACATTCTGTGACGTGAGAAAATGTATTTTGGAAGACAATGTCATTGGTTGAGCTCTCCGAATGACGTTTTATCAGGGAGAAATAAGTTTGAAAACTAGATTATCCTCTGCCAAATGAAACCGAGACCCTGCAGAAAACTAAAGCTGAAGGAAGCTCAGTGAAGGAAGTCGTCTTTCCGGGCTGCTTGATGGACTTGTAGCACAGCTACACACCATCTGTGCTCCAATTATTCAATGGCCTGCTTAATCCACGTGGATTAAGCAGGCCAGGTTTTTGTTTTTTTTGGTTTTTTTGCCTTGCGCTTTGCTAATTGATATGTCAGATTTGATTTGGCTCCATCACTTAAGTGGTCATTGATTTTTTTTTATTTTTTTTTTACTTTCCAGCCGAGTTAGAGCACTTACAGTACTTTTTCTGAAGGAGCAATTAGTTTATTGTTTCTGCAAGACAGGAGTGATAGATATGCTTAAAAGCAGAGTGATGGCACTCTCAAGGCGGGTAAGGGAGGGTGTGGAAGGAGAGACATGAGGCAAAGAGAATGGTTAGCAACACTATCAACAACAACAATGGTCAGACATTTAGCAGAGGCTGTGACACAGCCAGGAAAATAAGGTACTTACATGAAACATAATCCCTCTGTTGAATATCAAAGTATTTATCATTTTAGGGAAAATAAGACACTCCTTGTGACCAGGACCTGCCTGAGAGCCATTATGTCTCTTCTTTTCCTCAGTCCCACTTCCCATAGATGCAGTAGAAACAGGAAGTGCTAATAGCTTTAATAGCATCTAATTTGGCGAAAAGTATTTGCTTTTCCAGAGGGCTTAATGAAGTGAAGCTTCAACTTTTGCAGCAATATTGTCCCCCAAAGAAAAGACGAGAATTGAGTAACTGAATATATATATATATATATATATATATATATATATATTGTTTTTAAGTATTTCCTATATTTGTAATGCTCAGACTGATTAAGATACCGAAGATTTCCCATATGGACTTTCTGGCGACAGAAATGCTGTCGCACAAGCTTCTTGAAAATTGTCAACATATTTGTGACATTTTATTGCCTTTCTCTCTAGCATATTTTTTCTGTGATGAAAAGACAATATATGTATATATATATATATATATATATAATCTTCCATTTCATGGTCATAAAAAAGTTAGAGGGTTTTGTTTGTGAATTGAGTGAAACATGCTAAAATGTGAATCGGGGAGTAAACTCCCAGTGCCACTTTCAGCCACCTTCACCGAAAACACTTTTTACAGAAAGAATGAAGCTTATTTCATCTGTACCCCTCGGTTAGAATTGCCTTTGGCCCTCCAAACCCTCTCCAAAGATCTGTAGAGACAATATTAATCAGATTTCTCTTCACTTTCACTCAGTCGAGGTAAAGCTGCTTCTGGCAGTGACATCAAAGGAGAGTTTTATGGAGCTGTGGCCCCTTCCACTCCAACTGATCCTGGTAAAGTGGGATTTGGGCACCGCTACACTCAAGACAATCCAATAATTTACCCCTGGTAAACAATCACGTATCTCTCAGTGTCCAAGATGATTCAGCTGGATGCATCCAAATGCTCTGTGCAGGGAGGAGACACTGAATGGTCAGTCGCCGTTGTTTGTGTTGGCAGTGCTACATGAGCAAATAGGATTTACAGCAGTTTGCTTGTCCGTTACATGGACAAACCAAATCACAAGCAAGGTCCCTGGTTACATGACAGTATTTCACAAGTCTCTGTGTGAGAGAGAAGATACACCTCCAGCCTCTTTGTGAATAGTATTAATGTCAGCAGCCTTTCATTCCAACAGCGAAATGCACAGTGTCAAACCCAGTCATCCTTCTACAGTGTCCAGTGCTGTGCGTTCTACTGTGACACTGCTGTGACACAATGACACTAATTGTGGGTTGGTCACATTTACGCTCTGACGTTGTGTGAGACTTTTTGCTGTCGCCTTTACCTCCTGCTGTTACACTGCCAGCCCGGGGTCTCTAGGAAATGGTTTTCATATCTGATGATTCTGCAGCTTATATCAAGGAGCCGCTGCAGGAAGCAGCGTGCCCTTCGTTTGATGAAGCGGGAGGAGAAGGTGAGGAGACTGAGAGTGTAAACAGTAGTACAAGACACATCTGACCTTAACATTCTAAACAATGTTTGTATTTGTACCCCACCACACATTTAGAATGTCCACTGTATTTACTTTTTTAATAACAAAGCTTTCCCTCAAAGCTTTAATGTGCGGCTGTTTTTAAAAAAGCTTCCAGTAAGACTGGATTGAATACAAGAAAGACGAAAGAGCAAGAAAAACTGAAGTGTTAGCAATAAAGACGTCGTGATTGTCCTCATCCAGTATTTGGTCAAACTCCATAAAAACAAAAGATTCTCGGTTTCCCAAGTCAGTAACATCTTTAGTCACATCCGCCCTCTGCCACACACATTTTCACATCAGTGACTGCGCACAAAAGTTGGCACTGTCATCAAAAAGAACACAATTTGAAATGTTGCTCATTTGTTCATGATCAACGTTGTGTCTGATCCTGGGGTTTCTCATACACCGGCTGCCCGTCAGGTCAGTGGAGGGGCAGCTTTTTCATGGGGTTCTATAGCACCAGCCAGTGGAGACATGAAATTAAAGGCCTGTGTGAAACGGAACGACTGA
The DNA here is from genome assembly GCF_900963305.1 of Echeneis naucrates. Lineage (NCBI taxonomy): Eukaryota > Metazoa > Chordata > Actinopteri > Carangiformes > Echeneidae > Echeneis > Echeneis naucrates. The sequence continues at coordinate 20,460,105 of NC_042520.1, read as the reverse complement.
ACCGTCAATTGAATAAACGTAGCTCCATGCTCCCAATCCCCCCCCTGTCCAATTCTGGAGGCAACATAAGCCAGAGCTGCTCAAGTGCAAGCTGAGAGACATCCCCTGTTACACCACATTATATTATTAAGAACAGCTTATTATACTCATAGGATGTCATGTTCACCTTAATGGGAAATGTATTACTGAAAAGATTATTACTCAGTCGTACAGCTGAGTTTTTACATTAACAGTTTTGACTCAGCTCTGCCCTTTTGGTCCCTCTTGTTAAAGCTGCAAATATTGATTTCACAAAGCACACACACATACAAACACATGTAGGGTTTGCTAAATAATGAATGCGGCCTGATAGTGTCGCAGAGTTACAAAGGACATTTTCTCTGACCTGAATCTCTGCTGTGTCAGCGCTGTTCTGTCTGTGTGTGTGGGTGTGCTAACTGACTTTAAAATAAGGCCCAAGCAGAGAGCCAGAATAAATGCCATCTTTAAATAACAACAATATCTGGGGCCATCACGGGCATTTGGATTTAAAAAAAAAAAAAAAAAAAAGGATAATGCAAATAAAATGTCTTAAAGCGATAGGTGGGGTTGTATGAAGTCTATCGTCTATAGTGCATTACCTGTGGTGGCTTTGGGTCTTTATCCTTAGCATTTGGAAATACAAGCGCAAAAGCTGGGTGATGTACTTACGTGAATGAGCAGGAAAAAAATATTTATACGTGCTCCCCGTCGAACCCGATGTCCCTTCATCTGCATGCTATATATTTAAACAGCCCTTTATGACTCAACCAGCTGATTGGCAGCATAATGCAGTATGTGGCAGTGCGTTTATAGAGTCGAAATAACAAAATTTAATTTCTGGTCCAGTATATGCCCACAGGCCTACCCACAGGCCTATTGAAGGCTTCCTCTGTGTGAACAGAACTGATCCAGATGTGGAAGTAGGACCTGGCCTGACACCTGACAGCCTATGGTACACTGGATTAGAATCATATTGCTCCACTCAATATATTACTTGATCATATAGCTGTGTGCTATATTTATATAAAATTTATCTTGGTAACACTGCTTGCAGGCTCACTACCAAAGTCTAAATAATTAATATGACAACAAGAAAGGACAGGCTATTTTAGACTAAGAAAGGAAACAGTGCAAAAAAAAAAAAAAAAAAAAAAAAAAAACAGGGCAGCAGATCAAATGAGCAGAGCAGCTCAGGTTGGGATCCAGCAGAGTTTAGTCTTTGTGCACGATAATGTGTTAACAACCTCTGAACAGGACTCAAATTAAAAATAGAAAAAAATCCCTGGCTTGATCATCCATCACAGTGAGCATCACCATTTGTTTTTATCAGTGTTTCTGCACTGTCATTATCTGGCAGGGTTAGAGCTGAGTGTTTTCCTATCTCTGCTGCATTACATTAAGCTCCAGTTGTCAATCACCTGACATCCAGGATCAAAGATAATATATTGTTTATGTCTCACTAGAGCGTTTACTGATATAACTGCACAGCTTGTTAAAATTTACAGTTTGTAGTCTCCAAGCAACAATATTAGGTGGTGTTTTTTTATTATTATTATTATTATCTGATCATACCCCCAGAGAATCTCGTTGTTACAATCTATCATTGTAATTTTACCGTGCTTGAGGCCAGAGGGTAAAGAGGACTCAAAAGTATCATGATTTCTACGGGGGAGTACATGAAATAGACTATCAAAAAGTAAGGAAAAATGCGTGTATTGTCTGGAAGAAGAAAAAGTTGCGTTGTGAAAGGATGAACTGCGTGGAAGGGGTTTCAGTGGTCTCTTCACGAATCTATTCTCTGGGAACGAGAGGGTGAGAATCAGATGAGACATTTTAAAAAGAATGACAGGGATGTTCGCATCTATCCTGTTGAGAGCTGGCAGGGAGAAAGAGATATACACTTGGACATTCCCTTTCAGAGGTGAGACATTGTTAGAAAAAGATGTTGAAGATGATTTTCTCCTCTCTTTGGTTTTGGAGAACAAAATTGAGGCAGGTTTGAAAAAATAAAGCACTCAGTTTCACCCTATCTGGGAAATATCTGTATCTATTCAACAAGCCAAGTGTACTTGTAATTCACATTTACCTTCATAGTTAATCTCTCCATTAGGTCAATGTAAATAACATCTTGTAATTCATCAAAATAAAAATTAAATAAATAATAATAAAATAAAAAAATATATATTATTATTGTTTTTTAATTTTAATACAATTAGTTCTTGATTTCAGAGAGAGGTGGATAAAAACAGCCTCTCTTTTCAGGTCAAATGCTGATTTACTTTTTTGAAATGAAAAATGAAGTTAATGTATCTTTTGTAATGCTAACAGGAGTGTAAACTTCCAACATACAATGAAGAGGCAGAACAGAGGTCCTGTCAGCGTATTAGCATCCAGGGGCGTAATTACATAATTAATGTGTTAGTCCGAAACTTGGCTATTTTTAACAACGCATATTTACCCCACACATTTCTCAAGTGGCTACATTACCTGCTGCTAGCTAACTACTATTAACGTCTACAGTTTATATAAGATCAGAAATAAACAGCACCATTATTAGAATAATGCTTTTGTGCTGATAATGCAGATTGTTATGCATCCCCATGTGGTAAAAACCTTGACAGCTATGACTGTCAACCCAACATTAAGTCAACCATTAGTTTGTGAGCTGCTGTTTCAATCAATAAATCAATCTTTATTTATTTATTTAAAGAGCACTTTTCATATATAAAATGTAGCACAAAGTGTTTTGCGAGGTTGGGATGCAAAAGTAAATAAAAGATGAAAAGATTAAAAAGATAAAAAAATGACTGACTAAAAACTTCAGTAAAGGACTAATAATAATGTTAAGACCTATGTAAAAGTGTTGATGACAGTAAAACATGAATGTTCTAACAAAATATCAGCTAAAAGCCTGATTAAATAGATAGGTCTTGAGTCTGCTTTTAAAAATACTGACATTCTCTGCAACCCTGCTGTTTGGAAGCCTTCACTTTGTAATCTGGCTGTTGCCATCTTTTTTTTTTTTTTTTTAACCAGAAGAACCGAGATTGGGCAGCACAGTGGCACAGCGGTTAACACTCACAGCAGGAAGGATGTGGCTTTCCTCCCACAGTTCAAAATATATTCATGTAGGCATTATGCCTGTGGGCAATTTAGTGAGTGGTTGTTGGTCTCTGCCTGTCTCTGTGTGTTGGCCCTGTGATGGACTGGTGACCTGTCCACGCTGACCCCGCCCCTCACCCAGAGAGAGCTGGGATTGGCTCCAGAACCCCGCACGATCTGGAATCAGATAAGAATAGAAAATGAGTGAACGAGAGATTTGGGGGAGAGGATGGAGATGAGGAGGAGTTGGGGACCTGACCTGCTCTGTATTCTATTTTTATTTTTGTACACTTCAGACTGTATTGAAGTCGTATTGAAGTCTATGGGGAAATGGCCCAACGTCTCATTTGATTTACTGGCTCAGTAAACGTTTCCCTAATGAGTTTATGGTCTCTTCTTGAAGTCTTCTTCAACACAGCAATATGCTCAGTTTTTAATTACGGCCCTTTTTTGGAGGAGATAGACACTGGCAGATTAGGGCGTGGCTACCATGTGACCGCGCACAGCCGCCTTCCATGGTTACTAGGCTGTGATTGGACAACTCATTTTTCAGGTATGGGTTTTATGGACAGTTCAAAAATGTAAATTCTTTATGTGTAGAAAGTGGTTAAAGCTTTAGTGACCTGAATCTACTGAGTGATCATCTTTTTGATACCACAATGAAACCAGTACTTGAGAGCGACTCAACGCACCTCGACTTGATGGTGCACCTCAGACTGTGTCTCTGATTGTTCTGTGGTTTTAATCCCCCAAAGTTATGTAGCCTACCACAGGTCTGCACTGTGCTTCAGTGCTTCCTCACACATGGATGAACTACTGATTGTACTTCAGCTTTCAGATAGATCAAATCTAATCTAAACGCGGATGAAGTGAAGGGGAAAGAGTTTTTACAGTGCCCCGAGAAGTTGACATTTGGCGACAACTCGTCCGTTCTCATCACAGGCTCTGCTATTTGCTGTTTGACTTCAGTGTTACTATTACAGCTGGAAGTGAGGCCGCTGTGCATGATGTGAGGTCTAGTGAACTTGTAATGTCAGATGACTGATGACACATTGTTTATATGTAGAAAGGACATCACATTGCATCGTATTAACGCACATTTATGGTTCATGGAAAATAATGAATGTAAGTTATTTCTAGACAGCTACATTTTCCCATATTCACTCCCCAAACCTCTTCCAAGTGTAACCCACCTGATGTATATTAAATATCTAGGTTCTCTGAGGAAAAATAACATGTGATAAGGCAGATTAGCATGCAAAAACATTACCCAACCCTTCTTTTAACAACTCACACCAACCACCAGGTGCCTTTTAGTTCAACTGTGGCGTAATTTTGTTCCTCTCTTTTTGCTATTCACTTTCAGTTCGAATAATAACTTTAATTAACCATTGTTAACAACAGCAAAAGATTTCTATTTGATTGTTAACTAGAAGTTATCTCACCGGGAATAATTGATACGCCGGTTAGCAGCTCGAAGCGGTTGAATAACTTTCAAATATTCCTCCATGCTAGCATTTCTTAATTTCTACTTCAATTCAAATGACTAATCTGCTTAAACTTTCGGCACAAAAGCTACCTGCTGGTGTTGCTGCCGTGCTCATTTAGGCAAGTAAAATAAATGTTGCCTCACATTTCGCTCACTCTGCTAATAACGTCATACCTGTCTGATGACTGTGTTCCCATAATTTAAACCTGGTTATATAACCAGGGCATTAATAAACAAGACACAATTAAAATGTTGTCAACTCAACAAAAATAAATGCGCTCTAAGAAAATGGTTGAGCAACAAAAGTTGCTGAACCACACACTTTTTGAAGGGAAAACGGCCTCAGTAATCCTTTCATCGTTACTCAGAAGGCAGTAATGATGGTCTTACTTGTTATAGATAATCTTGTGCATGAGGTGAGTGGGATCGTTGGACTGTGAGGTTTAAAAAAAGTACATCAAAGTCAGAGATTGTGAGAAAAGTTGCTTCCACCAAATGCGCAATAGTCTTACATATAAATATAACATCAAAAGTATGGCAGATATGGGTGCATTTATTTATTATACTCCGGGATTTGAGCTAGACAATTTTTTACAGAGGAAGCGGTGACATCATGTGGAAGTAAATGCACCATCATGAAAGTTCAATTATCTGCTGAGAATTCAAGCTGAGTAAAATACAAACTTCTCCAGACCAGTGAGGTCTGATCATTTCAACAAAATGATGATCGCAAAAAACCAGAGATTATGGAATTGCAGCAGCTGTCTCAGTCATACCCATGATCAACAAACCATGACCAGCCAGTTGTTATTACTACATTACCATGAGCTCTCAGCTCTCATGAGTTGGTGTCTTTTGTCTTCACTTGTCTTCACTTGTAATTGTAGCCAGGAATACAGATTAAGCAGGGACTCAATTAGGTCAATTGATTTAAAGGGGTTGAATGTTAAGCTGTCACCTTAATATAGTGATACTTTTGCTTTGTAAAAACATAAAAATACTTTTCATAGGCGCTGTATTAAAAGCCAGCTGCTTCTTCTTCTTTGTCTAACCAACAAGTTGGTAGGCTCCTGGTATTTTCCCTAGACAGCTTTGCTCTCATAGCAGAGCCCGACACACAGAGACAGGCACACCGAGACCGTCAGAAACCCTGTTTCCAGAGAATTGCGTTTTAGTGAAGTCTCCAATGAAGAGTGTTCCCCGTGGCGGTGCAGAGAGAGGCAGTAATTACCTAGAGCTCTTCAAACGCCACTGTTGGGAAAACACAAGACTGACTAATGCATGTGTACATATTCCAATGCACAACAAGCAAGCAGACATTTTACTCGGCCGGATGCCTAATGAAAGGCTGCAGTGGAGGGCAGTCTTCATCAGCAATAAAGTACTATAGGTCTGGATGTGGTGGATAAAGGTAAACATGTTCCCTACTCATCAGGCATGCATGTAATCATTTATTCATTTCAATTCACAGCAGGAGCCGAGGGGTTGTGCAGTTAGTTAGGTCCATCACTCACACGGCTCTCACTGCAACATATATTCAATGAGTCCCTCTGAGAATAGCAGTTTTACTTAATACAGTCCATCTGTCCATTTTCCTCCATTTATCTAAGGGCAGGTCACGGTAGCAGCAGGCCAAATTAAGTATTCCAGAAAACCCCAGCAATGTTTTCCATCACCTTCTGGGGGAGGGCCCCACAATGTTCCCATTGCAGACGAGCTCTATAACTTCTCTAGCCGTTTCTGTGTTGATCACGAGGCCTCCCGATAGCTGGACGCGCCTGTAAGGCCACTAATGGAAAGTGCCCAGTAGGCTTCCAGACCATGCTGTGGAATCTCATTTCAGCCACAATCTCATTGTTTCGGTCAATACCCAAAGATCATCACGGGGGTTGGAACGAACGCGGATTGGTAAAACAGAGCTTTTCCTATTGGCTCAACTGCCTCTTTGATATATTCAGTGAGGTACTGAAGCTGAACTGGTCCACACCAATAAGCCACCCCCTATTGTGCTCACGCCATATTAAAAGCAACCTCCACCCAGCATCCCCCTGTTGGAGCTGAAGTTGCACCCTGACTCACAGGGCTGCCTGGGAAATACTTGAGCGCCTGTTTGTAGCTGTTCCCATCATACTTTGATAGAGAGAGTGCATTTATTTTACATTTTCATTTTCAGTTTTACTCATAACACCCTTCTCAGTCAAAGTTCAGTTTGTATCTTTGGAGAAGTGTTCAAGTTTTCAGCTTTAGTTATCATTCACCATCAGTACAGCACTGCCAGACTAGGTCTCTCCATCTCATCCACTCACTCAGTTTCGGGGGTCGTGGAGGGTGCTGGAGCCGATCCCAGCCAAAGCTCCTTGGACAGGTCGCCAGTCCATCGCACTCAGTCTGCAACACACAGAGACAGACAGAGACCAACAACCACTCACACTCACACTCAGACCGACAGACAATTTAGAGTCACCAGTTAACCCAAACATGATGTCTTTGGACGGTGGGAGGAAACCCACGCAGGCACGGGGAGAACATGTAAACTCCTCACAGAAAAGCCTCAGGCCCGAGAACTGAATCTATGACCTTCTAGATGTGAGGCAGCAGCACTAACTCAGCCTGCTGCCATTCTCTCCACCTCTAGAAGAAAAATTCATTTGACTTGCTTCTGATCCACCTGAACAATCGGTTGGACATTTGACCTTACGAGTCAAAAAAGTGGAGGCCTTGGAAGCATTTATGGTGATGCCTGTCCCTCTTTTGTTCTCAAAACACTAAAAACAGGTCTGGGGAGAGGTCCTTTCAATTTCAAGACATAATAAACTTTAATCCAGTGACGTAAATAAGGCTTTCATCGTCTACCGTGACTTTGATGAGGTAAGAGGCTGAATTTCTTGTGCCAGCAAGCGTACTCACAAAGATATGTGCAAGTCTGTAAGTGTCTGTGAGAGCAGCATCTTCTCTCTAAATATGCAGCCCTTAGATGAAATATAATTAGAATCAGTGACTTCAGGGAGTCTACAGGGACTGTGCTTTGGCTACTACACACATTGCTGAGCATAAGCCAAATGTGGCTTTGGGACAAAAAACTAAGGATTCAATGATGCTCCTCACTCAGTAGATTTGCAATAGAAATAGAAGCAGACTGTTCCACTGTCAATAAATCAGTCCAATAAATCTAATGGAAATATCATTATCCAATATTATCCAACACAAACTGCATTTCCAACTCCACCTCGTGAACTCACCAAAACAGACCGTAGGTTCAGTTTATGTTGCTGCTTTATGGATGCTTTGATTGCCTTTTAGCTGAGTGTCTTGCAAATCATAACTGTACCTAAAGTATATATTTTATTTTACAATGTGCTGTAAATTGGATCTAATGTGGAAACAGTGAAACAATGATCTACAAAGAGACTTCGACTCGAGACGACGAAGACGAACAGACTGAACTGGTGAAACATATTAGGGGAGTCCAGATAACCAAACTGTAGGGAAACAGGACAAAGACAGGAAGTAGGAAAAACAAAAGACATTGCATGGGTAACTTGAAAATATCGCAGCATTACTCGCAATTAGCATCTGAGTGAGAATGTAAGGGATTCGGATCTTTAATGTTGGCTTCAATATAGGAGGTGGAGAAAACTCTCAGATAACAGATATAGGCAGTTTCATTTCTGTGTTACGTCTAGCTTCCAGCTGGGATGGTGTTGACTGGGTTCACCTGACCAGTGAAGCAGTGCAGCACTGAACTGCAAGCCATTGAAACTTGGTTTTTAACAAAAGATGTCGTGGCCATGCTATCAAAGGAAGGGAGATTATCTGATATTGAATGTGCTCTCAGTCCTGTTGGACAACTGAGCTTCATTTGTGAGTCATTAACTACCCCTCAGCTGCTGCAGCCACTCGTGAGATAAAGCAGTCTGTTTCTAAGCTTGTTTATCATGTTGTATGTTAAAGTTTCTAATAAAAGACATATCAACATCTTGATAAAGACTGAGTGGGATCCACCACACACACATGGCCATCGCTTTAATCCATTGCCTTGTGTCAGATGAGTGATGCACTCTTCTCTTTCACTGTCAATATTTGGCGTGCAGGATATCCTTCTCTGGTGTTTCAAGATTTTCTTTAAACAAAGAGAAAGCCGTAAAACAGTTTATAAATGTTGAGCCAAAATGTTATTTGGACATGTATCACTCGAGAAGAAGCCGACACCAGAGAGAGTCTTGTCCGATTGCTGGTGTGTGAACTGTATGTCGTCAGTGGTCGGCATAGTTGTTACTGTGGGTCTACAGGAAGAAATGGGAGTAGTCATTTACGAGAAGCTTTTTTTTTTTTCAATATGTGACAGTTGAAAGTTATAATTGGAAATCAAAGCGCCGATGTTTTGCGTTACAGTACGAGTCCGATGAGAAGTGAGGAAGCGACAGAGTCAATAACGGTGTCGAGTAAATTCCAAATGAACGGAAACCAGCTATAACCAGCAGAAGTGTGGTCACAATCATGCAGGTTCTGCAGAACAGAACAATGTCACAGTGACACTGACCTTTGACCTTTTGAATATGAAGCGTCATCATTCCATTTTATTTCTATTGACATTTGAGTTAATATTTGTTATCATTGGTGTATGGATGTAACGTCCACAAACCTGTTTTGACAGATGATGATTGCCTTGGCTTTTGACCTTGGCCCCCCTGAGTGTCATAATTCCCACCCTATTTTGTGTTTAATGCACTCTGTAGATACTTAGGTGCTCCAGGTCTGCACAAGTCACATTCAGATGTATCCTTAGTGAAAGATGGACAGTGAGCCACCTCCAGATAGTCAATCCGCACCCGAGCAGATGCAGGTAAAGGTGCAGAAAGAAAGTTCCCATGTGCAGGATAAAAGAAGGAAAAATAACACCGGTCTTACCTGCAACCTCATTTCATCAATCTGGTCAGATACTATGACAAAAAATGTTTTATATGGAAAGGGACTATTGAAATTTTTAGGCGGTGTAAATTAATGGCTGAGCTGCTGCTGAATCCTGGCTGGCTGCTTATCATCCAACCGACCTCTTTGTAGTAAATTTGTCAGGTACCTTGGTTTGGTATATATCACCATCAAATACATCCATACTGGTGGTAAGAGCCTATTAGTTTAGAGCAGTGCAGCGCACACAGGGCAAAGCATGCTGGGAGGGGCAGAAGCGAGATGCAAAGTAGAAAAAGTGAGGAAGATGGAAGATCATTGAGAGGACAGCTTTCCTCCATGATCCAATCTGTGTGTGTGTGTGTGTGTGTGTGTGTGCGCGTGTGTTGTGGAGTGCGAAGCGGACAACATCAGCGATCGCATCCATCACTCACAGATTAGGTGGAGAAACACACCTGCAGCCCATGACTCACTAAGCTGTTTACCCACCAGTCCAACCTGAAGCAGGACTCTAATCTGCTGGGACGTGAGCTTTTGAGGATTTTTTGTGTCGATTTTCTTCGGAAAGCGTGACTGGAGGACAAACCTGGAGAACAAGATCATTAATGAACGCTGACTCAATGACTCTCCTGCGAGGGTTTGACTCATCGCTTCTGGACACCTCCGCAGGCCTCTGAACCTGCTACGAACATTTCCGTTTCATTTAAAGGCTTAAGTTCCTCTTCTCTATTTCCCACATGAGCCGAGGCCTGTTTTACAAAATACAAACAAAGTATCATGCTGAATAATGAATTAGAATGAATAAACATGAATGATGGAGAAACACAGGGACACTAAAAGCAGAGGCAGACAGTGTGGTTGTCCCTGTGCCCTTTTCATTCACCCAACATTGTTTGTTCCACACTTTGTTTAAAAAAAGAAAAAGCTCATCCTGGGTTCCCAGTGAAGGACTTCCTGTCCATCCTGGCGCAGAGCAGATGTGGGTCTGCGCAGATCTTGTTTATTTCCCCTTCAACAACACTCCACCACCACATAATTGGATGTGGTCTTAATGGTCATCAACAGTCTGTACAGTCAAAGGACACCCTAACTTTTTAAACCAACTATTTCTAACTACTTCTAAACTGATTCTAATTCAGACGTAAAAACCTTAACTGATGCAAGTTTACCTCTTCAAACTATTTATGCAATTAAAGTCTTCTCTGTAGTACAATTCTAAGGCCACTTCATTAGTCTTTTAAAGATTAGATACCAAATTATCAGGAAAGGTGTTGCCACTCAGCTGGAAGAAATCCTCCCATCAGCCGCATCACAGGATCAGAAAGGGTTTTGTTGAAAACTCTATCTTGTTTTTGGCTCGATAATATTGTGTCCTCCCCTCAGCATGCCGACAATCGAGTCAAAGGGATTTTGAGCAACTAAGATCCACAACATGATGGCTGAGCTTAAAGCCGCCACCTGAATCGGTCCTCCAACCTGAACAACCACACAATCCTCCGAAACAACCCAAAGGTTAACCAAGGTGCATGCACACTGCACCTTGGTTGTCATGGTTACAATTATACACATGGCAACTGTGCTGTCAGCAGGGTACCAGATTTTATTGCTGCAGTAAAAATTCACTGAGAGAAAACAATGGCCTCCCTCGCTGCACCCGCTGTTCTTCCTGAGGATGATGTTGTTATGGGAGCCCTGGTCTTTATTTTCACACTTTGTTAAAAATGAGCAATGAGATGAAGCAGCTCATGTGTTATCTGACAACATTTTGACGACTCGAGTTTATGGCTGCTCTGCACAGCTGCACTCATATGCAGAGTGAACAGACCCCTGTCATACAGAGATGCAATGACTCGTACAAATGGAGATAATGCAGCACAGTCTCAGATACTCCCCCTCAGAGACAGCAGAGGAGTTGAACTTAGTTAAACACAGGAGCGAAAAAAAAAAAAAACAAGAGTACAAGTGAACTTTGACTCCTGCCTAGAGTTTGCTCACAACTTTCTAACAAGCACTATTTATGTTTAACAATGACAATAACAGATAATCACTTCATATAATACAATTCCTGAAGTATGACACTGCAGAACAGGAACAATTGTATTTTGGACCACACTGCTTTTATACTGAAATGTTTTTTAAAAACTTACTAGGTCACCAAGTATCTATTTTACTATAGACATCACAAATCCACAGGGGGGAGTTCACAGTGTCTCAGCAACACATATCCACCATGGGGGTTATTGTTTCAACGCTCAAAAAGATGAATGCAATAAATAAGAATAACTTCAGTACCAAAAAGACACTTCAAGGAACGGGAACAAGAGCATGTGTGTGTGTTTAAGATTATATATTTTTTTTTTTTTGTCCATTTTATACCTTTGTCCTCAATAAAGTTTCTGGTCACTGTAATTTCCCATACAAGCAGCATTTTAATCAGCTACCATAGCCATTCAAGTCATTGCACAGTTGCACCTAGATGTGAATGTAGCGAGACATCCTGCAGTACGTTGAATATTACTCATGAATAATGTATCTACATTGTAAGATATTGTAACGGATGTAAAGTGGTTACAACTTCACATACTGACTCACTTTTGTACAGTTCATCCATAACCAAATATCTTCAGAATTCGAATAGACAATATTAAATTAGGAAAGATCCATGCTAAATAACTCATCAAACATTTACTGTAATATTCTAATCACTGATTCATAGGACTGTGTGGCCTTTGCTTTCAGCTTGCAATCATTGTGATTTCTTATTTTTGCGACCCCTGTTGCTGACCAGCCAGTTGTAGTTACATGCTGTTGTCATATCAGCTGTATTTGTGAAGAGTATATTGAGTGTAAGCATGTTTGCTCCAAGTCGGAGCTTTAATTAGCCTGTATTTTTAAACTAGCATTGTTAAAGTGATTCATGAAAGCTTTCCACGGTTGGACATCTCATCAGGGGAAATATGCGGCGGTGGTGCGGAGTAGAGACCAGAGCTGTGGACACATGGAAACACCCCTCTGATGTTATGACTGAAGTTTATAGGGCAGGACAGGACAATGAAGTAAAATTCATCTGAGTGTAAAAGTCATAACAAACATTTTACGGCCCTACAAAAGAAGTTGTGACGCACACACACACACACACACGCACGCACCTATCGCATCATCATATCACATCATATCCTGTGCTAGTAGCATGGCATGTGAGTTAATGAGCCAACTTGGTTTACTGGCATAGACATCTGAACACACATACACACACACACACACACACACACACACGTATAGGTGCATGCATAATGTGCCAGATGCCTTTGGCTGAACACACAGTTTGGATGAATAGGAATGGAACCAACTTTAGCTCAGTGGCATTAGCGTAATTGATGGCACCTGTCCGATCCCAAACTGTATTTGAACACAGGGTTTTCTGATGGCCCAGCAGGTCTGAGTACAGCTAATCCAATTCAGTGCACAGGCAGTGACAGATCAGTGCTAAAGAGCAGGCTCACAGAAAGGCTGCTGAAGATCAATACACTGTCATCGGGTCACTGAAACCACGTTACAGGATGCCTGTGTTTGGAGGCTCTGAAATCTCAAACACCCATGGTGTCTTTTATGTTGTTAATATATAGAAATCTTGTTGGTATAGAGAAAGTGAACGATGAGATGAGTGTGAATTGTAATAAAAGTAACACCTTTAGAGTAATAAACTCTGTAGGATGCAATGATACTGCAAAAACTAATCACAAAACTGGGAACACTGCCTCCATCCACATCTCGGAATCCCTCCCAACGTCAAGGATTCAAATCTGTGTATCGGTCTGTCTTTTGTCTTGTGTTGATTGTTTATTAGCTCATAAGGAGGCCAACAACATTACGAGAGGGCAATGAAAAACAAGAGGGATATTTTTTTAAGAATGGGATAATCATCCTGCTGTGCCAGGGCTATATAATTATAATAAAGTGGTAAGTGACAAGCAGAGACTGCCACAATGCAGCCATAACTGATGCAAGTTCCTCTGTTGTTGGTTCACTTCAAAGTGAATATACTTTTGTTAACGTGCCTATTAGTTTTCATTTTTCATTCAGGATATGTTTTTTTATCATAGAAAAAACACATCACATGTGTTAACAGGTCAAAACTTGATTTTCACTGCAGAGCGTGAACAAAACAAACGACAAATATGAGCACAGTTCCACTTCCACAGACTGAATAATCAAGCAAAGCCAAAAGATGCAGATAATTAATTTACTGCTGTAATAGCAATCTAAAAGCATTTTTTGCTACTATGTATTGAAAGTTAATATTTATGTCCACACTTAGCCACTTACCAAAGTGCAGATGAGGCTGATGTGAAGTCAGGGATATTTTTCACGTAGTCTGTCTAATATTCTCAAGACACCTCAGAGTTTGATAGTAATTGTACCCAACTGGGCTCTTAATTATGAGATTAGTCATAAAATTGTAATGAGCCACAGCAAATGCACATTAAACGTCTATAAACTGATTATTAGCTTTCAAAAAAAGTTTAAGAGTTACTGTAAATATCAGGTTTATTGGCTTGATACACTACAGAAATCTGGGAACTGTTGTTTTGTTTAACAATTGTACACATTCACCCTAAAACTGATTACTATAACAGTGTAAATAAAAGCATTAAAACCTCATCAAAATATTTCTGTGATTGTAAGAGTGTTTTATTTATCCACTCAAACAGTGAGATGAGTTTAAAATTTGGGAAGGATGAGCTTTTTGTAAGCAGCTGGATAAAAGCATTAGTGCCAAATACAGGAGCAATAGAGATTAAAATGGAAGGAAAGACGTGCCAGGAAGAGGGCACAGCGCAAGGAAGGATGCACGGAGCACAGAGCAGGAAAGATTTTGATGGGAAATGTGACAATCAGGAGAGAATAAGAAGGTAACTGGGGCTTACAAATGGTGTAGAAAGGGCGGCATAGTGGTTAGCGCTGTCGTGGGTTCGGTTCGCAGCCTTTCTCTGTGGAGTTTGCATGTTATCTGTGTGGGTTTCCTCCCACCGTCCAAAGGCATCATGTTTGGGTTAACTGGTGCCTCTAAATGTCTTTAGGTCTGAGTGTGCTGAGCAGAAGGCCTCCTGCCCTCCTGACCATTGCACACACACGCACTTGAAAAAGGATATGCACACAAGCAGTGCAGAAGTACAAACATTTCCTTCACACTGCACCATAGAGACAATAAACAAAAAAGAAAGCATTAATGCAAATGCACAAAAATACAACAGTCTGTAACTCTCTCTCACATACACACAAACTCCGTCTTTTCTTGTTTTTCATTTTAGGATGGCGTATCAAATGCTCCCATTCATTTTCATTCTCATATAAATACAATACTGTGAATGTGAAATGTGTTTTCTTTCCTTCAGTATCATAAACCCTCCATTAGATTCTGCTGTAGAAGATTTATGTTAGTGAAAGTTCTTGTCAGCCTCCTTCAAACTTTGTTCATTTAAATCTGATGCACTGCAGTTGTCGTTTGTCATTAGGCAACATTTGCAGAAGTAAAGAGCTGAGTATTTCTCATTCTTCTATTTGCTCTGTTATGACACATCGACTTTGTCAAATACAACAGAAACGCGACATAAAGGTAATGTACTCCACAGTTGTATTTTTATTTTAAATACGTATAACAAAAGAAGAAATTGAAACACTTCCAGCGTGTGTGTCGTTGAAGTGAAATCCTCATCGCTCTCCTCATAAATGTAGCTCTTTGCAAGTTTATGAAAGCCAGTAGCAGTTGTTCTTTTTCGGGTGTGGCTACCATGTGAGTGACAGACTATCACCCAGTCAGGATAGAGTCCAGAGCAGGTCAGATCCAGCCCTCACTCCCCCAAAAATGCTTTCTTCTGGTTTAAAAAAACTAAGATGGCAGCAGACAAATTCTAAAGAAGACAGCAGCTCATAAACTCACAGGAGACTTCAGTTTATACACTTAATACAGGCAGCTGAAATGTAACCTATTGATTTACTTTAGTTGGACACAGACTGTCCTTTTTTTTTTGCAGAATCTAAATTTGAGGACATCTTTCAACATTTTGACATGTGTGTTCATCTTTCAAACAAAACCCGTAATCTTTCTCTAACCATAACTAAAATGCTTTTATTGCTTAAAACTAACCACAGAACAACTTTCCAGCTGTATATTTTAATTTTCAGCTGTTTCATAAATAGCATAGCCGAGTCATGTCCATGTTACACAGCCAGGTCATCCTCACTTGCCTGTGTCCAGGCAGCACTGTGGCATAGTGGTTCATGCCTCACAGCAAGAAGGTCACAGGTTCGGTTCCCGGCCTGGGCCTTTCAGTGTGGAGTTTGCATGTTCTTCATGTGCCTGAGTGGGTTTTCTCGCACTGTCCAAAAACATCATGTTTGGGTTTATCGGTGACTCTAAACTGTCTGTAGGTCTGAGTGTGAGTGTGAGTGGTTGTTGGTCTCTGTCTGTCTGTGTGTCGGCCCTGTGATGGACTGCTGACCTGTCCAGGGTGACCCCGTCCCTCACCCAGAGTGAGCTGGGACTTGCTCCAGCAACCCCCAACCCCCACTCCGGAAACCGGCAGTGGATAAATGAATGAGTGAACGAGTCATGTCCAGGTACACTGAATCAGAAGATAAAATTCAGTGTTCATGTGCACTAAGTGATGTGAGCATGTGATGCACAGACAGCATGGAGAAGGAGAGACATCTTTTCATCCTGTGGTGGATCTCTGAGCTCATCGCCTGAAAAGCATCTGGGCTGCAAACCAGCTAATGGATGCTTGAAGGGAATCTGAGTCAGTCAGGTCAGATATGGTGCTCGAACAGCGATACATGACCGCTTCTCTGTCCACACTAAAACAGTTCAAAGTTGACAGACTCATCCTTTGATGAGAAATGTTCTGTTTTTAATGTAACAAATGGACTTGACTGTTAGCAGACCAGAGGCTAAGAAAGGGAGGAACAGATGCGTTTTATCTGAGAGTGAGATAGTTTGAACCTAGGATTTTAGCACCACCTGCAGAAACTCCTGAAGGCAGACAGACACACTGCAGTCACAGAATAACCAACAAGACTAAAGTGGGCTAAGAAAGAGACTGAGGCCTCAACAACAGGGACGCCTGATGTCCCTCTTTATTCTATTATCTTGAATTTATACATAATTTCCCCTTGGAATCTGAGGTTCCCTCCACTTCCTCTCTGTGCTCTCATTCCCTGCTTTCTTTGTATCTTATTTCATAGCCTGTGGTTGCCAAGGTAACTGACATTAATTCATTCAGCCATCGATCCAGTGCTCTACTTGTTATTATTTATCTCTGTCTCAGCCTTAGTGTGTGTGTGTGTGTGTGTCCCTAGCTCACCTAGATTGCGTTGTTGGTATAGTGTGTGCATGTGAGCGTGAAGTCCAGCTCCATATTTTTATGTATATTGTATATTTAATGTATATGGTTTATATATGTAAATATATATGTATGTATATATTAGGCTGTCAAAATGAACACATTAATCCAGGTAAATTTGCTTGCATGATTAATTTGATTGAAATTTTTCCCACAGTTAATACATCTCAAAATCCTGAAAAAGAAAAAAAAACTTCTCTGGCGATGCATATCAGGCAGTGTGCTAATGGAGTTTGTCCAAGGGGACCTGCCGTAAGTCACTGTCCAAGATGGCAGCCGGCAGTACAGAGCAAAGGCGAGCGTTGGTATGGAGGACTGTCCCTTGGTGAGGTGCTCAGCTCATCCAGGAGCCCATGAAAAGCTCACACTGCTGGCTCGCAAATGTCTCACATAAGAAGCGATCAGCTCTCCTCTCCGATAAACGGGTAAACAAGAGTCTGTCTGAGCAGCTTGCTAAAAGATGAACAACAGGGCCACATTAATGGAGATACTTGTTTGTTTAGGAAGAGAGAAAAAGAGTGTTTTCTAAATGTTATGTGGTTGGTAGGATTTTGTTCTTTTGTAAAATATTGCAATCTGGACACCACATCTGCTCTTTAGTTTAAATAAATACATGTTACATATTTATATGTGCCTTCTTTCATGAGTTAATCGTGATTAATCTAAATTAATCCTAAAGAGATTAAAAATTTGAAATCGTTTGTATCTGTATTTTCCCAGTAGGGTTTTCCCACATGTGCATTCGGGGTGTGTGTGTGTGTGTGTGTGTGTGTCCATTTGGAATCAGATAAACAAGGAACTTGAGAAAGTATGAAATGAAAAAAGGAAAAGAGCAGGACGCAGATTATTTATGACCCACCTACAAATAAACACACAGACATAATTGTATTTGTGCGCACACCTCCACTTGTGACTCATACTATTTTACAACACGGTGTACATATGTTTGCACATATACGCTGGGTAAAGTCCCCTCCTCTGCTCTTGCTCTCTTGACGCACACACACACACACACACACACCTGGCTTCATTATCTGTGCTCTGCGATCGGGATGTCAGCAGCAGCAACCATGGTAACAAGTAGAGAGAGGAGACTGTCGAGCTTCACAGCCACTTCACACCAGCGCATCATTAATGTCATTTAACTTGCCCCTCTGTGACTTTCTCCCTCTCTGTCTGTTTTCTCCTTTCCCTCCCTCTTCCCCTCCTCTGCTCCCCCAGCACTTCACTTTTCTTTTACCCGTCTGTCTCATGGTATCTCTCCCTCTGAGTCAGGGTTCCATACAGGGGTGTGCTGATGACTCACAATACCTGGTTATTTCCCAATTTGTGTGTGTCGTGTGTGTTGTGCATTTATGTATCCCAGGCTGTATCCAGCTGCAGTGTGAGCGGAAGAAGACCCACCGTGAAGTGTGATCACTGACAGTTTTACATGCATTTCACTTCGTGCATGAATGATCGAGTGCAACACCTTCACTGCACCACATCAGTATTGGAAATATTTTGAGGGAAATGTTCCTGTCATTAGAAATGAATGCTTTCCTGTCACTGCGGTATGCACAATCTCTGATTCACATATCTTATGCTTTCCTGCTGCACAGCTCTTGCCCTTCTCTGGCTGAATAATTTAAGCATTATGAAATTTCATTCAAAAAAGAAGATTGGAAGTAGTCAAAAGTGTGAAAGCACAATTAACAAGAGAATTGTGACACAAAATGTGCACTTCAGTACAACAACACCCAGTTTTCAGTCGTGAGGTTACAACGTTTCATTCCGTTTTCTAAACTGAACTAGCCTGAGGCTTTACTGCCGTAATGCAGACAGTGGAAACATGTTCCACTGTATAGAATCCAACATCAGCTTCTGTGATGAGAGGGAGAGAAGACAGACTGGAGAGCTCAAGGAAGGGCATAATGGAGTAACACTGCCATCTGATGGTCACTGCTGGTACAGCAGGTGTTTCAGGCTGAGGAACTTGTATGTTCTGACCTTAGAAAACATTTCCCTTTCGTACAGCTTTTCGGTTTGTTGCTGCAAAATGCTATAAATACATTGGTTTCAACCAGCAAACACACAGGAATCAGACTAAGGTGGTCCAACTCCAGGTTTCTATTTAATCTTCTTGGAATAAGGGTCAAATTGAGTTTCAAAGGGTTCGCATTTGATAGATGTTCCGTGGATAGAATCCAAAGAAAGCACACAATGCAAATAAAACACCTCACACAATGTTAATAAGGTATCACAGAATCGCAATAGGTCTGAAAGTTTCTTAGGATTCCAAGGAGAGGAACCGTTGATGCATGATTGCTCTTCTATCACGTCATGCAGTTGTAAATGGCCCTGACTTTTCCATCCTTCCTTGGAAAAATATCTAACAGCCACACCAATTCATATGCTGTTGTTATTTTAAGGTTTGGTTTGAAAAAAAAAAAGAAAACCAAGAGCCTTTTCTTTTATTTCAAAATCCGCAAAACCTAGAAATAAATGTATAAGACTAAATAGGTCAAAGTTTATTGGCAATATAGGAAATGCAAAGCATAAAGCGTATGAATGGTCGGACAGAGAGAAAATGTTCCATCAGTCTTCACCCACAGTGTATGAGAAGATCTGTGGTGTAGCAACAAGCACTTCGGGGTGACAGGTCAGGACAGTGTTCAGGTACACAGGTGAGTGTTATTGTCAAAACCAGGTGCCCAGTGAAGTTGTGCATCTGCTGTGCAGCTGTAAAATGCAACAATGAAATCACAGATGAGTTGTTGGTGTATGTTTCTGGAGATTAAAAAAAAACAAAACAAAACTGGACAGGCTACTAACAGGCAACCTGGCACAGACAGAGGATGGGAACTCAGCTAAACAAGGGCATTTCAAAAGATAACACCTTGCATGTGCAAAGTGTGAAGTCATGTGCTGGCAAATAGCAATTACCTATCACCGAATAAGTGCATAAGCACAGGGTGTGATCAGACAGAGGAAGTGGTCATATTCTTCTGGAAAACACTTGAAATGTCACCGATGGCAGGAAAGCAAGCTGCAGTTTGTTAAGGTCAAAATGTACTTTAACCTTCAGCAGCCTCAGTGCTTCCTGAAAAGGAAGGTGAATGCTCGAAACTCAGCCTGGTCTCTGTTGGACATTAAGCTATGGGGGGTTCCACCACTTAGCTCGACAAAACTACTTTTCAAGAGCTGTGGTTTTCTTTTTTACAGAGCATCATGTCAGGGCACACTGCGTGTGCACAGGGAGGAATGCTTTAAGTGTTAATCCCCTGCAGGGGAACACAGTCCTGTGGGCAAATTACGTACAGTAAGAAAATTTAAGACTTTTCTTGACTAACAAGTTCTTGCATGTTCGTGTTCATGAACTACATCTGCATTTGTCATATTACAGAGCAAACCATGTAATTCAGCGTGAAACATGCATATTAGTCTTATCACACTTTTTATTCATATGTGACAAATTAAGTGGCATTTATGATGATCTTTATGCAGGTATTGGAAATCAAGTGAATACATCTTCAACATGTGACATGCATTTGTACATCTACATTTTTAGTCAGGGCTGAATGGAATATTGAGGGTGATGGACACAAATGAGCAACACAGCATGATTCCCTCCTCTCTTCTGTCAGCCTCTTTGTCTCCATTAATACTTCAGCGATATTTTCTTCAAATTTGTATTTTAACACAGCTATATCAGTGAAAAACAAAACCGACTGTGAGCTATGTCAGGTTTACAAAGACATGAAAGCTGAGGCTTTTTTTGACATTCTGAGGAGAGTTTTCCAATTCAAAAGGCAGGAGAAACCAAAAACATCCCACCCAAACATGTTTTTCATCAGAAGAGTAGTCAAATTACATGTACACTCACCAAAACACAAGACCAAATAAAAGTTGTTCTTTATAATAAATTATGCCCGAACTTGTGTCAGGTGAAGACATGCTTTTAATGCCAATCATGCTAAAGTGTGCAAACATATGTGCCAAAATTTGTACTAATGCTGATGCATTTCATTAAGTCCAATGTCAGCAACTGTCTTAACTGTCATAACTTTGAAGAAAAATGTATTTGATTGAATAGTTTTGCAATTTAAAAGGTTAAATATTTATAAAAAAAAAAAAAAAAAAAAGTTCCTTCTAAAGTGAAGTACAGCTAAATCATGTTGTCGGTGGAATCTGGATACTGAAGATTAGCTAATCCATTTCCCCAGTCATTCGATGTGGAGGCATGAAACTATTGTGTGTTTGTGTGTTTCCACTATTGACAGGCAGCAGACAGTTATCATATCATCCGCACATGAGTGTAGTGCAGCTACCTGCACGCAGAAAGGACACATCAGATGAAACAGAGAGGAGTCAGACGGTGGCATCAGCTCTTTATTCCATCAACTTTTAACTAAAAAACTCTTTATAAGAAAAAATTTCCGTCTTTACTGCCTCAGCAGTATATTAAATTAGCTGGAATATTACACTGGACTTTAAATATTTTCTACTCAAGGTCAGGTGTTGATTTTAACTTTATGGAGAAGGTGAATTTCCTAATGCAGCAATACCATCAATCCTATTTTCATCTTTACAGCAAAGACTGTATATTGTCTACAGTATTGTGTAGTCAGTTAGTCATATAAGGGTAAAAACTTTAATAAACGAAACCACCTGTTTCAAACCAACTTACATGAATGAGTTCTCTGGAATAATACTGCTCAGCGACTGCACTGAAAATTTTCATCAAGGGTGTCAGATGTAGCACATTAAATGCAACTGCCTTCAGGTGCTGCCTATAATTTTATGCCCACATCATATGAGGCTATTATGTAGAAAATTACTACCAGAGCAGAAAAAATGTTTAAGTCTCATCATGATAGGACAGCATTCAGAAGACAACGTCCTCAGCCTCTGTCATCCTACGTCTGGTGGAGCAACAGAGCCTGAGGCTGCAGCACATGCAACGCCCTGACGTAGGTTAGCTCTTTAAGATCTTCAAATTCGGCTTCAGCTACGTCAGGCCCCTGAAGTTGGAGACAATAACCTTCTGTTGGTATACTTTGAGGTAATTCGTTCTTAACTATCACACAACTAAATTGATTTAATTCATTTCCAGCTGGCCTCACAGTCTGGTTTCTTTCGTCTTTTAGTTATTTAGAAAAAAGTTGGTTTTTACAGTGTGACGTTTTTGTCAAGGTTAAAGAACATTGCATTAATATCAAGATTTATTTCTTTTTTTTTTTTTTCATTTAAGATATTGAGTAACTGCTCCATATCATATAAAGCTCAAAAATTATTTACCGTTTCACTGTTAATCCGAACATGAAGCCTTCTTCCCTTAAATGTGATTCTGTTTTTGAACATTAGATGGAGGAAGTGAGAGCTCAGTTCATCCAAAACCTTGTTCACAACGCTGCTGCCCTGCCTTTCTCTGATACCTAAAAAGCCTTTTATTTCATGGTACAACACTGTATCTACGAAGTGAAAATCAACCATGACCATGTCAATTTTTTGCTTATACAATATTCAGCTCTGATGAGAATGTTGTTGAGGTAAAAGCTGGAGGGAATTTAAATTATTATCAAGAGTTGGGGAAAGTTTTAAACTTTCTTTTTGTTTCTTGCAATATTGAAAGAACTGCTGGAAGGATTAAAAACCTTTATGCTAGTGGTGAAGATGATTAAAGGAAACAAGAGCAGGAGGAAGTGGGGACATAGTTACAAAGTATCCTGGGACACATAGAAAAATAGTAGATAAAGCATGCTTTGGACACACTGTTCTCTATGACTAATGGTATGCGGTTAGCAGTTGTCCTGGCAACTGGTCAGCCATCCAACGAGGCCTCGGACACAAACAGGAAGTAGAGTGAGAACTGAGAACAGCAACTGAAACTGAAACAGCAGTTAGTGCTCTGGTTGAACTGAATGAGTTGTTTCTGAGTGTAAGAGCCTGAAACAAGGAGACATCTGCTGCTCTGGCAAAAAGCAAAACCACACACACACACACACACACACACACACAGTCACACAGTCTCTCTCTCTCGCACGCACACACACACACCAGGGAAGTATTTTCCACTTTGCACACGTAAACAGTCCTGTCCAGTCAAACATGTACTGAACTTGGCCAGCCTTGGACATTTTTATCTGAACAGCAACAGATATAGAAGTTTCTCCAGTCTCTCCTAACCATTAAAAGTGTACTCTGAACTTTGAGATAAATCACCAAAGTGTGCCTGCACATCATAAAACACATCAAATGTCTCTGCATAAATACAAAAAACTGATTTTATTCAGATTTACATGTTGATTCACATGTAGTATAAGTAAGCATGTATACAGGACAAACAGTGGTGACCCAATGCAATTAGCAGAACAATTACCTGCTTGTTTTTCTGTTTTCCCTTGCTGTGAAGTGAATCCTGATACTGTCTTTTATGGCATTTGCTGAAAGAGTAAGAGTGAGCCACACCTTTAACAGAGCAGTGAGTCAGTGGCCCACAATCACATAAGGCAAAAAGCAGAATAGTAATGATAAAGCTAACACATGATAAATAAAAACATGACAACTCACTTTCACTGCTGCCCTGATGCTGTACTGGCATCCCTTTCACAGACAAAACAAAGCAGAAATAGGCTCCAGATATAAGTGCACTTTAATTGTTCCACAAGGACTCCATGGTTCAGCCTAGTGAGGGCAAACAGTCTGAACATTTGATTTTAAGGCCAGATCATCTTTTACACCTTTGATCTAAAAAAATTTCAATCTCCAGTATTAAACACATAAATTAAATTCAAGTCAACACATTTGTACAGGTGGATCATGTTGTTTACATGCAGGGTGACACATACAGTAATTTGGCACATAGATGTTTCTTCTGATTTGGTCATTTCAAAACCTTGATAAAGAGGAGGCTGCAACTACACAACAAAAATCACTGAAGACTCACGGGTCACAGGAAGAAAGGTGTTTGTCATGGTTGTTTACAATATCAACATTGCTTTAAATATTTGTGTTGCAGCTTCTTGAGAAGCCATTTTGAAGTGTAGCCACAGAGGAGTAGAATAATACCAATACCATCTATTCCACATCTGCTGTCCAGTAAGCACAAGCCCCCTTTGATTCAATGAGAACCTTAAATAATTTCACCATGATTGTAATATGCATCCAGTGTTAGAATCTCTAGGGGTGTTGCTTCAGAAACATGGCAGATTCTTGTTTCTCTTTTTGTTTTCCCACATGAACTCATAGAGCTGTTTCCACTGGAGCTGGGAATGAAGTCTGTGCTCTTGGCCTGCTAGTTGCTAACACACAAGTAGCTCTCATACACTCATCATACCTCATAACACTAGGAACTGTGACTCTCAAGGAGACAGGAAATGAACAATTTCATAATCTTGTTCTTTTTAACTTGCTAGTCAACATATTGCTAAATGACACTGAAACCACCGAGTGTGCTCAGCAGTTTGAAGAATGCTCAAGTTCATCATTCTGAGCCTATGTTCATATTTAATTGGATTAAAAAACACTTTCTTTGCATTTCTGTTGAGATTTATGGATTGTGAAAATTTGTGGTTAAAAATGGCAATGCACTCAAATGCTTGAGGCCACTAGATTCTGCCAAAAACGATAAGATGAGACTGGTTCAGCAACATCTGTGCACACAAGTCACATGGGAAATATGAGGACTTAGGCTATGGAGACTGAACTGTTAAAAAAAAAAAAAAGAAAAGAAAAAAAAAATCTATCAAAAAACATGACGGAGTGATGACAGAGTCTGATTGTTATGAGCCCAGACATGTTCCTATGCCTTAGAGTCCTCTTAGCACCAACGTGACCATGTTAAACTGAAAGTCACACATAAGAGAAATCTTATGTATCTTAGATTTCTTAGTTATCTGTGTAAGTTAATGAATGATGACAGTGATCACAGTTCCCAAACCACATACAAACAATCCCAGTAGCTACTTGCATGTGTCATTAGCCGACGAAAGCATATAGTTTGTATCCCGCCACACATTATCAAAGGCACACATATTCAATAAGGCTTTAAACAAATGTACACACAGACATTCATGCACTTGCACTCGCACTCACACACACACAAACACACACACCAGTGCTGTCCATAAGGTGCAGAAGCGGCTTGCAGGCATACATATGTATCGCCTATGTACATTATTAACAGCATGAAGCAGAAGAGAGAAGAAATGGATACATTGTTCACAGTCTTGTCAGTCTGTCTGTCTGTCTGTCTGTCTGTCAGTAAGTCTGTCAGTTCATCTGTCTCTGTGTTGGCGGGTACTTTGTCCTGAGGTCTTCAAACAGACAGATATACACAAACACACACACTCCTGTTTTCCACGGCCTAGCAAATCAGGGCTCCATAATGATTGTCATTCTTTGTCTTGATAACAACATGCCTGTGATTGTTATTGTAACTTGCTGCTTGTTGAGCTGGTTTGCCAGAAGAACTGTAATTTCCTCATAACATTGTGTTTTTGTTGCTTTGTTATCAACCCAGATTAGGAACATTCAATCTTTGTTCCATCCATACATCCCGGTAAAGAACTTTCTACAATGATTTATGCTAACACTCTTGGGCTGATAGAATTTTGAGATAGTAACTAATTCATTTCCCTCTTTTGGTGCAACATGGGAGAAGACAGTGTCTGAATTAAACGCTGCATTTTCATACTTAATTGTGAGTAATCCTAGATGGTGTGGGGCCAAATCAGGTGGAGATTTAAAAGATGTTATCTGTAACCATCTTAAAGACAATGGCTGAAGATGAGGTTGGATTTTCAAGTGGTGCTACATTTGACTGACTAAAATGTATCTATCTACAGGCCAGATAATAAAACACTAGTAAAACGTTTCACTAAAATTTGTATTTCTTTCCTTCAGCGTGGTGCGTACTACAGTGTAAGCAAAAATGACATACCAGTCACATATGGATGACTACGGTGCCTAAAAACTAGATCTAGTCCAAAGACATGGAAAATACCAGGTTTGTCTAAACTGAACCCACACAGAAAGGGGAAGATGTGTGATGCAGGGGAAATCAACATCAGACAGACCCTCGCAACCAAACAGATGGAGAAAGTAAAAATAGGATTCAATGCTCACCAATTAGTGGAGCCGTTTTTCCAATTAAATGGAAACTGTGTGGAGGGGGAGGCTTCATGGCCCAGGCAGAAGCTACGTTAAATCACAGATTTGGAAGTGGGGCCTTTTAGGCACCATGAGGCCCAGATGGAGAAAAAAAAAAAAAAAACATTCTCTGTCATTCATACGGCGTGGGGCAGTGATGATGCTCCCTCATCTGGGGTCAGGAGGAGGTGATATCAGAGGTTTTCATTATGACACTTGCGCGCATCTCATGGGTATGGCTGCTTGGTGCTGACATAAGAGAGTCTTGTGTGTGGGCTGGCGTCCAGCCATCGCTATGGTAGCTGATGAGTGGGGCTGGGTCTCGTGTGCTGGTGACCCTGAAGTTGGGCTTGTTCGGATTGACAAAGGTGGCCATGCTAGGAAGAGAACCCTGAAGAGGAACCCTGAGAACTGTGTTGTAGTCCCGCCTCCAGGCTGCACTGACACCCTGTCCGACAAAATAATGAAAAAAGAGAAATGAGAAAGAGAATTGTGATGTAACTGACTAAGAAAGAAATGTGCAATACAATGGTTGTTGATCATTTATGAAACAAGTTGTGGTGAAATTGTGATGCTAAATAAAACACGATAACTGCAGAAACTATCTTGTAGCTGAATCATCACGTCAGAGGCCCAATGGGAATGAAAACATGTTACACTTCATGGGCTGTTGAAATACAACCAGGTGTAAAACATGGAGCTCTTGCATAAACAGCAAGGTTTTATGTTTCAACATATTTCTGTCCTCTTACTACTGATAATACGTAGTGGGGAGTTTGTGTGTGTGTGTGTTCACTGTGGGTACAATGTATTACATACGCAGACCTCAAATCAAACTGTTAATGTTTGACAACCACAGTTCCTGACAAGGCCCTCCCTTTTCTCAGTCTCATTACAGGAAGACACACACACACACACACACACACACACACACACACACACACACACACACACACACACACACACACACACACACACACACACACACACACACACACACACACACACACACACACACACACACACACACACACACACACACACACACACACACACACACACACACACACACCCTGTTTCAGCAGTAAGGCTGAAGCAGGTAAGAACCTGTTTATTCTAAGATCAGAGCAGTTAATAATTCTTTCACCCCACTCTCTTCTTTGTGTTAGTCTCACCTCTTTAGTGTCTTCTGTGTCGCTGTCAGTGTCACTGCCTGTGAAAGAAAGACAAACAAACAATAAAACATTTGGGAGAAAATCACAAACATCAAAGAGAAAGTAAAACATGCAGAGAGAGTGATTTCTTATTCAAACAAGTGCACTTTCCTGACTTTCTAAACTTTATAATATAAATCTTGATCCTTAAAGTTAATTGGAGCAACTGAGATAAAGTCAAACGCACAGAGAGAAGTAAGCACAGATGGAGTGATTACAGTTGCTGAATGAAAAAGCCAGCTCTGCCTGAATGACTGGTCGGCAGAGAAGACAGACAGAACACTAGAGGAGAGACTTGGCACAGATGTCGGAGCGTTGATGAAACCATGAATACATACAAGACATTAAAGACCTTTTAAATGTTGGTTGTTGCTTTTTTTTTTTAGCTTTTGTGTCTTTTGTGTCATTATGTCAAAATGCATTTAGGTTTTCCAGCTGTTAGTTCAAAAAATGAGTGCGGCTTTTTAACGATGCTAGCAGCATCAGTAATCATTTGTTTTACATCCACCTCTGGTTTCTCCTATACCTTCTGCTGCCTTTCCCACAGTTTTCCCCATATACAATAAACTCTTTTGACTGTGACACAGAACAAGCTAGCTAGTTTGCTGTATTATGTAATAATGGATGATGCAACGAAAGGCAGTTCATTGGGTTACCATCTGAACCACATTGCTTTTGTACTTCAATATGACACAAGCAAATAGGTGAAGGCATTCGTTTTAACACACAACCACTGCGACTCAAATGCAACATAGCTGCTCCTTATTAACCCTTCTGGTTTATGTGTGATACATGTTTGTGTGATATCTCACCACAGCATGAAGACACAGGAGAGATTTGGAGTGGGTACGAGTGGGAGGAGCTAACTGTCTGCTCTTCATTCTCAGTGGTTACTTCAATTGTCTGGCAGACAAATGGCAGTTGCTCGCTCGTGATCACGTGATCTTCTACTGAACTGTGAATGGCTGTGAGCAGAGAGGACAGTCAGTTATTTATTGATGATAAATGATGCAGGGTGGACACAGTCGAAACCCACTGTTACATTTTCCATCAGTTGCTCTTACAAATGTTTTTGTTTGAATATTGACTGAAACCTGTGAACCAAGGGCCATATCTCAGAAGTTTCCTATGTTAAATTCAAAGTTCAGACACGAAAAATAAACTATTATAGAGAGTAAATTTATCTAAGGTAGGAAATCCTAAATACTCAATCCAAAAACATTTCAGGACTCCACAAATAATTACAATCACAATTGAGCCAAGTACAACATCCAAATCACAGGAGATCTCCCTTTTTTTTTTTTTTTTATTACTAAGTGAAGAGTAAAATGTGTCACAACATAGCTTCACATTGTTAGCACCGTCAGTGTCACGGTGTTGCAGACACACCCCGGTTTGCGTATCATATTCTCCAGACGTTCTTTTAGTTGCTGACACAAAAAGTGAAGATGAAAGGCAAAAAACAACCATTATAACTGAAATCATGGCATCTGTCAAAATAAGCAAAATACATATATTTTTTGCATAGCGTGCAGTCCTATATTCATGGTTTATGCATGCAAATATTTTTAAAATTACAGGTCCTTTCATTAAGGCATAGTATTTGTATAACCTGTAAAGATTTCTCATTATAACTTGCAAAAAATGTTGCCACTTTGAAAATAGTAAAGAACAAAGGATGCACCATCCAGTGTCACCATGTCACCCCTCTCCACACCTGCTGTCACCTGCTCAGCTAATTGCAGGACAATGGTTCAGCCTGTAAGAATTCTTAAAAAGAGTTTTGTCATCAAACCGCAACATAGCATAGGGTATATGAGGAACTATAAGATGGAGAAAAGTGAAAATCAGGACAGATTAACAGATACCCTGAATTAGAAAGCTTGCCCTTTTCCTATCTTCACTGAGAAAATGAACAAAGACATCTGTAATGGCTTTTTTCCTAAACAATGTCTTAACAGTTATTACCATGGTTCCCAAACAGTTAAGACAGGATCTGCAAATGAGGAAGTTTCTGTAGAGCTGCTCCGGAGCCTTGAAGGTCATTGGGGCCTCATGACCCAGAGTGCAAAAATGGTTTAAAGCAAGTAAAGTGCATACTCTTCTCAGTGTATTGTGTACAGTACAGTTAATATCTGAGAAGACACAGCACCAAAGGAGGGGGAATGTTTTAACAATGTGTGTTCAAAGCAACATGTTATCGGTACATGCCAGAAACTCAGTGAGCAACATGCCTGTTTTCAGACTTTGCTGATTCCTCACTGCCATTAGCTGCATGTTTCTGATTTTTGATTATCTTTAATTCTCCCCAACTTTGCCAACTATAAAATGTTGATTAAAAACCATCTGATCTCCCCTGGTATTGGCTTCATTTCCTCTTTCATCTTACCACTGCAGTGCACCTGTACTCTTGACTGTACGCATCTAGATTTACATCTACATTTACGGAACTTTTTAAAGGTACTTATGTTTTACTTAGAAGTCTTTCATATGTCTTTTTATATATTTTCTCCTTTTGATTCACAAGGGCGACACATTCAAGCACGAAAATAAAAACACAATAGATCAGAACTATAACCAAAGAGTTGTTCAGAGAGAAAAAAAAAAAAAAACAACAACACATAAAAGTATTGAGAGAAAACAATGTATTACCTGAGACACTGTCTGTCACTGTAAGTTCCACTGCTTCCTGCTTGACTGCTTCTTGTTTGATAAGTTCCTGTTTAGAATAGTCAATAGGTCCAGCAGTAGCTTCATGAAGAGTTCCGCCTGGAGATAGAGACCCTGTCTGATGGAGAGAAGGACAACGAATACAACAGGACTTAAATGTTGCAGAGCAAGATCCATCACAGTGTGAAAGAAAGCTGTATCAACAATACATATAGAGAAGAAAATCAAATCTATTCCAGATAAAACCAATGTACACCCTGATATCTGGAGCACCTCAGGCCTGGCAACAAATTAATTTAAAAATTTTAAATCCTGAGCACCAAAAATAACAAGCCAATGTGTCTTTCTGGCTCTGACTACTGACGATTCTGTTTTATTTTTTGTTTTTTTGTATTACATTCTGAGATTTATGTCTAAATGAATATATATGGAGGGGATGGTGGGTGGGGGTACCTGGTAACCTGAACAGGAGCTGATTGTTTTTGATAGTTTCTAATAATTTCTCAGATAATGAGTGAGTAAGACTTCCAGAAACCATTTGGAACTAATGCAACAATTTTTTGGTGAAGGAAATATTTCTGTGATGGCTAATATCACCAAACTAGGAAGGAGGCCAAGCAGTTGCTCAATTGAATATTGGTATTATATTACACAGCCTGGGTTTATATCAGAAACTTTTTTGCTCTAGACACTTATCCTGCCAGTGTTGTTAGCTTCATGTGACAAGGGCATTTATACATACAGTTCACATGCACATGTTTGAAATATATGTTTATCTACCTCTTTGTTCCCCTTGAGCCTCCCATCTTTGTCTGTCTTCTTCTTTCCTATGTGCACATACAGAGAAACATTTTACCGACTGATTTCAATGTGTGTGAACCAGGTCAAGCTGTGGAGGAGCAGCAGCGCTCACCTTTTTTCAAACTCTTCTCCGAGAAGGAGAGCATCTTGTAAACTCTGAAGGCATTAGTTCCCTTTTTGTTGCTTTTATCCTTCACCTCCTCAATGTCTGGCAGGCTGTTCATAGCACAGCGAAAATTAGCCTTCCAAGTCTTTGGATCTGGACGGTCTACACCTGGCTGGTATTTTCCTGCAAAAAAAAAAAAAAACAGAAGACTGAGAATGAAGTCAGTCATTGGTACCAACAGCGCATATTATTAGTATGTACAGAACATAATGAGTACTAAGTGTTACTATTACTGCAGACTAAAGATTAGACAAAACATTAAATCTCCTCTTCTCAGTGTATTTGTTAAGGATGACATGTTCTTTCTAAAAACAGTCTGTGCAGCTTTCATTTCTCATTTCTTAAATACCCTGATCGTGGCATCACTGCATTTATTGGTCTTTAAACTAAGTGTGCACTTCTCTCTGAAACCTCTGTACCTGAAAATGAAATATTACCTATTCAATTTTAAAATAATGAATTTAAGACATTACAGGTTTGTTATGATTTATTTTTCAATCTCTTTCTGCTATTATTTTTTTATTCATTTTCCCTTTTCTCTAATGAGGTATGGAATTGTGGGATTTCCCACTCTCACACAATCTCTATGTGCTTCCTCAAAACAGCACCTACAGGTTTCCTTCGAAAATTGACTAACTGAAAGGCACAGTCTTTGCAAAATGATTTCTTTCTTGATTTGAAAGAGAACTGGTCATGGTATCTGAAAATAAAACTGGAAAGCAGAATCAGTTTGTGGACAGTAAATATGTTTTTGTTACCAGTGTGTATGGCCCATTTCATGAAGAGTGGAGCATCCTTTTCCAGGTCCCAGCCATGGCGTGCGGCGTGCATCCATGGGATCTGGAAGATTCTTTTTTCCTAGAAACATTTACATGCTGTTAGCTCTGGATTTATCGTAGTTTGTGTTTGCAACATTAGTGAGGACTTACTTTATTGACCCATTTGAGGCCTGGTATCTGGCAAGAGTTAATTTGCTCCTCCAACCACGGTCGCATACGCATTCTTTCTACTGGCATTTTGGTCTGTGAACACACAAATAAAGTATAATCATAACACACATATGTGTGATGTCTACAGTGAGGCTGATAAAAATGTCAACTTCCATGTTTTTTTTTTGTTTTTTTTTTTTTTTTTTTTCATAAAAGGCAGGCGATAGTAAAAGTGGACCACTGTGAAAACAAGCTGCCACTTCAGATTTCTTTTAAAATGACTGAGCTCGTGAGCAAAAAGTAAAATGTTGAGTCATTCTTGTCTGTGGCTGTAAAGATAGACATGCTCACTGCTTAACTCACACTGTAAAGGTGTTGTCTCATAAAATACAGTTCTTTCATAAAATTGTGGAATCCTGCCTGTGATTGCAGCCACACTGCCCACTCTTACCCATGCAACCTGTCTCTTTTTCATTGAACACATGTATGAAGTTGTTCTAAGAAAAAAAATAGACGATCGGTTATTTAAAAGCAGTGAGAGTGATCTTTACCCACCGCACCCACTGCAGGGGGTGGATAAAGACTTCAGTGTGCCAACAAACTGCCTCCTGATGTGGCAGAGCGCTCCCTAACAGGTCACACACGGTGACATGGCACTATGCCAGTTGCAAATTATCTTCCCTTTCATGAGCTGCAGGGTTGAAACGTTCAGCTGCTTCCAGTTTGCCGCTTGGTAAAATCGTGCACATATACAGCCTGACCAGTGTCCATATTTCTAAAACTAAGCTTCGATGTTACTAAGTTTGTATGTTGCATTAGGGAACATGCCTCATATAGTTATAGCACTCTAAATAAGTACCAGCACCACCACTGTTAGTTGTAAAACATCCAGTACCCAAGCTGTCAGAGTTGGGCAAACCTTTTAGACCTGTAAATAATGTTATTATTATTACTGAAACATTAAGTTCTGATGATTGCCCACACAGTCTAACGTGCATGTCTGGAGGAGTGTTTTGGCAACATTCAACTATCAACAATTTATAAATTACGTTTCTTAAATGTCTTCGAATCGTATTTCAATACTGCAGGATCTGACACCTGCAAGATAGTTCAAGCACGGTGAACCTCACAGCACTTTGTCTTTCTGGCTAATATTTTCACAACAGGAAAGGTCTCCTGACAAATCAAACACGAACACATGCAGCCAAATGTACTATAATCACATTATTACAAAACAGTTAACGGGGCCACAGTCCGGTTTAGGCAGTTTGACTTCTTCGTTTTGCTAAATGGCAGAAACAGATTTGGGTCGGATCAAAGTTTGATTTAGCAAAAAAAAAAAAAGGAGTCATGTCAAAAGTTAGCTGCGGTGTTGTTTGCTTGCAGTCTGTCAGCGTGCAGGTCCAAACACAACCGAGCCAAAAGTGAAAATAAACACCGTACGGAGACAGCCGGCGCAGACAAAAACTACAGTCCCACTTTCGCTTGCAGAGCGAGCGACGGATCCGTCATGTCGTCCTGTAGGAAGTCTGGGTGGCGTAAGCTCAAGTCCGCGGCGGTTTAATACGCGGAAATAAAAAATGTTACCTGTTCAGTTTGGACGGCCTGTGGCTTCGCGGTGCTGCTGTCGGGCCGACGGACACGGCCGAAGTTGGACAAGTTGCTTTAATTGCGCTTTGAGGTGTGAAAAACAAACGAGGGTCCGTCGTTTATTTCTGTTTCTGTACCGAGACCGAAAGCAAAACAACTGCTGCTCCGGGAAGTGGGGGCCACGGCTGGAAATCCCCCTCCTGCTCTCGCGCTCTCGCTTCAGGTCGAGCTCTCGAGCTGCGTCGCGGAAGTCTCTTGGCCGCGTGCGCGCTCCCCAGATGAGCAGGAAGGCGAAGAGGTCGCACTCCGCAGTTTTTCGTTTTGTTTTTGTAAACGTTTTTCCACAAATGCGCCGACAAGCGTCCTCTCGTCTCTATTTAAACTCTATTCTATTCTTCTATTCTATTAACTCTATTAAAACGTTAATAAACACACGTGTGACTGCACCGGTGTTTTGATTTGTTTCCTACGCAATCATTCCCAGAAGAATAGGCCAAGTTCCATTACTCTGTGTAATAATGTGGAACACACTGAGAGCACTTATATCTACTCCAGTATTCTTCTGGAGAATTTGTTTTATTTGTTTTTCTTAGGCATCCATTGCTTTACCATTAGAAAAACACAATTTCTAGTTGTAAATAATAATAATAATAATAATCACAGTGAGGTTTCCTTTTTTTGAAAATGTTTGTGGACTCTCTTCACAACATGATGAGTGTTTAAATAAGAAGATTGCAAATGCCCTGTCTGTCATCAGAAGCTTTAACGGTGACTGCCAATGTTCCTACGAGGCTTCGGATCGTGTCTCTCGAAAACACATAGACGATCTTTGGGCTGGATTTCATTTTCACTTCCTCTGTCTGTTCTCGCTTCTGAACTGCTGCTGATGGAATCGAAAGCAGAAACTTGAGGCGGCCGTGAGTGAGAAACAGATGGAGCACCCCACCTGCAGTTATCTGGAAGCAGCACATTTCACTTTACTTTCCCACACTCAATTCATAGACGACTGGGCCCAAATGTGCTGTTTATATTGTCTTCCAACGACAGTGTTTGTTTTCTAACAGGATGAACCAAAATGCACCGTTGCAGTTTCTGATTGAATTCCGCACATTAAAAATGCATTTATAACCCTCAATGGTAAATTGTAATATTGATCACATATTACCAGTGATGTAAAACCATTCATTATTCATTATGTTTCACTGACTTCTTGACTAATAGTCTTCTTTGAGAACATTTCTGGGTGCACTTTGAAGTAAAGACACATGTATGGATAGCAGCTGTTCAAGCTTTCAGATGTAGAGGTGAATTTATAGATGAAGTTGTGATCAAGTTCATCATGATCACACCATTTTGCCAGCTATATGGTGCTCTCTGTTTACACCATGAGGGGAAACTGCTTTTGAAGGTCTGGTTAGGTCAGGTCCCAACTATCTGGATCAGCTGGGGTTATCTGTTCCTAACACTCATACAACATGCTTTGCAGTTGAAAGAGGGCTGATAGACTAAGAGTAAAAACAGCAACAACCATGAGCCAAAAACAAAAGCAGCGAACAGGAAGCTATATAGGTTCTACTTCTATCCCATATATACAATGTACAGAGATCTTGTATTCAAATGACTAAGATTACAAAATGACATCTGTAACCATTGCAGCCCCTAAGCGTCTCAGCAGACACGAAGGGTGGAGGATTTTTTATTTATTTTTTTGTTCAATCTGTGCTTTAAAATGTAATTTGAGGCATCAAGGGTCAGGTTTAGCCAAAGTTCAGTTGCTTGAACAATGCAGCTATGAAGGACTGCTGATTCATGTCGGAGCTACGTTTCTACACTGAATGTTTCTTTGGCTTCCTCTAGTGGCTGCTTGTTTATAGGCAGCCACTAGTTTACAAAACCAACTTCATAAACTGTTAATCATTCATATCAATAAGCTTTTAATGGCGCTAC
The DNA here is from genome assembly GCF_900963305.1 of Echeneis naucrates. Taxonomy (NCBI): domain Eukaryota; kingdom Metazoa; phylum Chordata; class Actinopteri; order Carangiformes; family Echeneidae; genus Echeneis; species Echeneis naucrates. The sequence continues at coordinate 20,424,733 of NC_042520.1, read as the reverse complement.
AAACAAAAGTACAAAACAGACTCATTAACAGTAGCAATGCACAAAGAGAAACAATGGATGCTGGGTAGATTGACAAAGACTAAAGCAATAATCAAAATATACTAATCAGCAATTGCTGATATGAAGAAGTTTGCCTTCTACTTTACTTTCTCAAAATCATTCAGGGTTAATTTACTTACTTACTTACTACAAGTTATTTATCGAAAGGTGAAAATTTTACAATCTCACATCAGTTCTTGTCATTGTTTTATAGTTTTTATTTCTCAGTGCTCTGTATGTAGTTTGTGTATGCATGAGTGAAGTGGGGGGGGGGGGTTCTTTTTAATAGTTCATAATCTTTAAAGCACTTTGTGTTCCACTGATAGGAAAAGTGCTTAATATATAAAGATTGATGACTGATTGACTCAATTGCGTTAACCTGCAAGACACTATTATAGAGGCACTCCTTTTGTCTGTGAACTAGATTGTTGGCCTGAAAAGCAGCCCTGCAACTTTGAGCAACATTTTACATTCTTTGCTGGAGAACCAGTTTTAAGGCACTCCAATTATAGATCCACCCTCTAGTAAAGCAGGCCATCAGAACTGATTAAAAATCTACTTCAGATTTGTTTGTCAGGGTTGTGTCTAAATAACTGTTGCCACACATGGGACAAACACGTTTTCTAAAATGTGTCTTCCAGAGCCAGAAGAAGAAGCAATGAAGAACTGAAGTTGGAAATCAACAGACTGTGAAAAATGCAGTTACTGCTTACATAAACAATTATCCCAGTCAGAGATTCACCTAATTATTAGACTACAACTAATATTATTTCTTTAAGATTCAGGAAATCCATGAACCAAACTCACCGAACCCGCAACCTTCTTGCTGGAAGGCAACAGTGTCAATCACTATCCCACCGTGCTGTGGATGTTAAAGTCAGAAACTTAAAGGACTATGTGATTTAAAGTTGATTTGATATTTATTGGTTGTGATAAACACATACTGTGACAATGAATCCCTGAAATTTCTTTCTTACACCCAAAACCCAAAATACCAACTTAAAAAATTAGCCCAACATTTAAAAAACAAATTCATAAAAAATTAAGTTTCAGCAAAAATCTCACTTATGTCCCCTTTTGTCCTTATCCTGGTGGGGAATTTGTCTTCTCCCTGCAGTGACATTAAAACAAATTTTATCCAGATTGCCCAATGTACCACAATTCTGTGAGAAAGAACAAATATCTTAAGGTAGGTAAGAAGGAAAAGTTAATCAGTGCAACACTGTAAATACTAACAACCATTTTGGACTTAATTTCTGAGAGATAGGCAGCTTCTTGCAGTAGAAAAAAAAAGTATACTTTTTTTAGTGAGGGAGGTAGATGTCTTTGGTCAGCATTGAGACGATGCAGGGGATCTGCTTCTTGCCAGTGAATCCAGGTAGGTTGGAGGAAGACTCAAAGTATAGCGCCACCTTGTTATTGACTCGGGTCATGATCTGCATCAGCTCCAGTTTTCCACTGTAACGTTCCAACATCTCACATAACGCCTGTATGAACCAGGAGCCGTTGTATGTATTTCTCCACGAGTAGTAACCTGTTGGACAACAGACAGGGTTATTGCTCTGAGGGAGGGTGCTTTAACGTGCATATATTAAGTGAATGTCAGCATTGTACAGAAATCAGCAGTCATCAGTTGTTTTTGTGTTAAATACTTTCAGCTGCTGCTTTTTACCTGGAGCTGTGGAATACGCATACAGAAAATCTGCCTCCACAGGAATCCTCTCTGAGATTTGCTCATCTACACTATCAGTCTCAAGGTTGGCTCCATCGTCCAGCGCTGTACCACGGCATGCCTAAAACAGAAAGAAAGCCAAGTTTATTTCAAAAATGTTCATTGTTGCTAAGGAATGAGATTTTCATTGAATGACAAATGTGTCAGAAAACCTTATGGTATTACTGTACATTGATATGTTATTATTATTATTAGTAGTAGTATTCTCAGTATTAGTATTATCATCATCATAGCCCTGATTATGCGTGAAGTGATTAAGATTTGATGAACAAAAATGTCACAGTTCATTAATTCTAACTCAGGGCAGCACAGTGGCATAGTGGTTAGCACTGTTGCCCCACAATAAGAAGGTCACGAATTCGGTGGGGCCTTTCTGTGTGGAGTTTACATGTTGTCCTCGTGCCTGCGTGGATTTCCTCCCACCATACAAAGGCATCATGTTTGGGTTAACTGGTGACTCTAAACTGTCTGTAGGTCTGAGTGTGAGTGTGAGTGGTTGTTGGTCTCTGTCTGTCTCTTTGTGTTGGCCCTGTGATGAACTGGTGACCTGTCCAGGGTGACCCCGCCCTCACCCAGTCTGAGCTGGGGTTGGCTCCAGAACCCCCGGTTAAGTGGATGAAGAAGCGGATAAGCGGTTGAAGATGAATGAATTGATACTTTTGACTCATAAGTCAAGAGGGTCATTTGAGAGCTCACTAAAATAAGAATTAACTACAATTACCATCCATTTGTTGTTTGCCGCTAAGACAGACATGGAAATTAAATCTTACCAATTGTGATTTCATTATATTTTTTCATTTCAGAATGAAATAGAATGGACATTTTTAACATTAAATTACATTTCATTACATTTATTATACAGCCATAGAGCTGGATTTTGATTACCTATAAAAGTTTTGGTAGTGAGATAGACAAGATAAATGACCGCAGTATGATAGCTGACCGCAAATTAGGTACTACCAAACTGTCAAGAGGGGGTATGAACACCAGTTCTTGAAATGTCATCACTTCATTTCATCCTGATAGACACAGCGACCTTTAACCTTTGTCGGTCTTCAGATGTTCATCCTTGAGCGCAAATAAATGTTTGTGACAATTATGAAGGAGTTCCCTCAAGGCATTCATGAGAATGAGAATGGGACAGACAAACAGCCCTGGCGGGTGTTGCCATGAAGACATAAAAGCATCACTACATAAGAAGCATTTCAAAACACATTGGATAGGATGAGACTCCAGTGGATAAATATTTAACAAACCTGAATGAAGAAGAGCTTTGGTTTCCCCACCAGACTTTTGCAGTTATTGCCTTTAAAGGGTTGAGTCAGCTTTTCAATTTTTACACTGCCATTTGTGCCATAGATCTGCCCCTCTTCCCCGTGACTCAGCAACACACATACAAATGATGCTCTGCTGCTGTGGTCCTCCTTGGACACTGGAGATGCACACATGAGTTGATAGGACACAGATTTATGCTACCAGTTCAGAAATGACTTCCTATCTCATTTAAAATGTTGGGTGTCTAGCTGGAAGCATGAATGGTTTTCTAAAAACATTTATTAGAGTCAATGTAAGAGTAACAACACATAGATTTTTGATTCATATGACACTAGTGGCCCTGTGATGGACTGGAGACCTGTCCAGGGTGACCCCGCCCTCACCCAGTATGAGCTGGGATCAGGTCCAGCACCCCCCCGCAACCCAGAAATGGATAAGCAGTTGAAGATGAATTAATCAATTATATTAGTACATTGAGCAATCTAGATAAAGCCAGCTCAGGTGGTAATGTATTCTTTCAAGCACTAACGTTAAAAGCCTATTTGCACTCTTTCCAGTTGTGCTTGTATTTTTCTCTTTGTTTCCACAAAACTAGTTTTTGAAAAGGAAAATAAAGCAAAGCAGCTGAATGACTACTGTATATTATGTTTTTGTTCATATTATACTTGAAAATTGAGAAATAGACAATTCTAAATGAAACATTTTTCCTAAAGGGTTCCCTTCATAACCTGTGTGAACTCATGTAGCCATAGTTGTTAGCTTGGTCAACTTTTAGTTTCTATTACCGTTTAATAGCAGTTGTAACATCTGCTCAACGGTCTGATCTGTGAACACTTTCGTCTTGTAACCCAGATGAGAAAAGGTCTTCAAGGCAGAAGAAGCATCAACATCCGTCCCATTACGAGTAAACATGTCTAGACACACAAAAACATACACAATGAAATATAGGGTTTTTACACAACTAAATGTCAACAGGCAGGACTTACTCATTGACAGCACCTGATGTGTTAGGATTATTTACAAAACTCTTGTTAGTAGTAGGTCCTGCAGTTAGGTGAACAGCTAGAGGCTTATGTGCAGAGGCCAACTTGGTAACACAAGATCAGCTGTGATGCAACTGACATTCAACTTTTTTCTTTTTTTTTTAAGGAGAGTTTCAGGTTTATGTTTTAATGTGAAATATGAAATCTGATTGGTTACTAATGTACCTCAACAAGATTAGGAGTAAATTAGAGTTGTGATTCATGCCACTAAGGGTTTTAGAAAGTTATTAAAACTTGGAAATGCTTGTTGCCTCCACATTTGGATTTACAGATTAATCTTCTCCTGTACAATAAAATTGGTGTGTGCATCGGTTAGCACAAAATATTTACTTGTGTGCTTGGCGAAATTCTTATTGTTGATAATCACACAGGTTCCAATGGAAGGATAATCCATCTTGTAGCGGAAGGGGTCAGAGACTGCTGCTGTACAGCCTTTGCTGTGGTGAGCAGCGTCCACTTCCTCAGCAATGTCACTCCTGCCTTTATCCTTCCTGAAAACAAATACACACACACAGAAACCTCTGAACACACTTTAAAATCGATTGAAACCTAAAAATACCTACACATAATCTTAACATATCTCATGCAATGTTTAAAATCAGAAAGCAGCTGCAAAAAAAGCAGGGCCTGCAAGTCAATTCACTTGCCACTATTTTAGTAAAATGGTTGCTTAGTAAAAAGTGGGGTCTGAATAGGCAGTAAATCTGATGATGAAGGTGTGGCATTTCTGTGCCAATTCAAGAGCAACAACCAATAGGAAAAGTTCCAGCATTTAGCAGGCCTGATCACTGGTGTAACTTCATCCAGTCAGTGACATTCCTATTTATAGGGCTGGCCCTGCTGCTGTGGTCTAGCCAAAGATAATATATGCTGGTAGTTTGGAACCAACACAAAGAGAAAAGGAATAACAGGGCATAAAGTAAAACTGTTAACAGCCTTTTTAGACAACTATGGAAAAATCTATTTTACCAGCTGAATAAAAATGGCATTTTCAAAGATTTTCTTTTAAATGTGTCCATTAAGTCACAGAATGTGGTAACAGGGATGTTTGGGCCGCTGATACAATTACATAGGAGTCCTTACACTTTAGAGTTTAACGAGCTGGGTCCCTGTTGAGACTCAAAGGACAACACAACAAGTGGTTTAAAAACAAATCTGCCATAATCATGTATTGCCATGGGTGTGACCACAGGTAAAGAAACAATGATACTGGCACTGCTACTTTAAGAAAAGGGGTTGAGTCATCTAATGCAGGTCAGAACATGCCTATGATGGTGTCTCAACAGAGAAAAAAGCTTTAGAGTGAAAACATGACAAACAGTTGTTGGTGTACAATAATTACTTCTTCAAAAATCCAAAGGCATCCACATTGTCTTCACCACTCTGCTTGTCAGCACTGTCACAAACCTCAGCCATATTCCTACACACATTAGCAGAGGAGACAGTGTTTTAGAGACAACAGCATCTGTGACAAAAGGGAGATAAACAAACAAGACAACATACAATGGGTGTAAAATAAAAAAGTGGGGTTGTTCCGTCTACCCTGCTCTGAAAGTTTGCAACTTCCACACTTATAATGATTACCAGTAGAAATGCAGCAATGAAACGACTGACATAAAAAAAAAAAATAGATTACTACTTTCTTTGGTGTTTTGTTGATAATTTTTCACATGAAGCTTTAAGCAACTGCAATCTAGGCTGTTTCTCCTTTACTGTGAAGTGAATCAAACTGCCAAGAGGATCCATTACTGAAGAAACTCAGTCAGTTTTGTAATAAAATTCTACTCTAAGTGTTGTTCAATGTATCTGAGTAGATTTGTTACATGACATGAGTCTGATTTGAGCCTGAAGGGAAGTTCAGTTTTGTTGTAAATGACTGACCTTTCAATGCACTGAAGTGTCCTGTTTAAAAAACTGTGGGCAAACAGTGATGACAAACACAATGGAATTAAAATGTATTTATTATTATTATTATTTTCCAGCCCACTATTGACAGAATTGGTCATGTGGCCACACACTTTTCAGGAGACATCAAACTTAAGATTAGAAAACTGTCATGATCAGTCCAATATGTTTTAAAAGTGCTTTTTTACTGCTACAAAAAGTTTGTCTTCTTTGTCTTTACCATATAAGGGCTGAACTGGAAATTGTTCCATGATAGATGCTGTTTAAAAAAGAAAGCATGGGGTAGTTTGAGCGAAAAGGCCTGGGGAAAGTTGTGCGATACTGGTGATGAAAAACTAACTTTCAGCTTAAAGACACTGAAGTTCTTTTTTTCTCTGTGGCCTTGACAAGTGGAATGATGCAAGCTTGTTCAAAGTTCAGTTGGTTTGTTTCTCTTTCTGAATTATAACCTGATCCTTTTAAATAAGTACTTGTAAATCGTTCAAATATAACATCAACAATATTATCTGGCATTGAATTTTAGTTGCAGGTTTCACTTTCATGCCATGAATTTTAAGTCAGTTTAGATATAAATCTGACTGAACTGCTCCTAACCTGAATAAAACCATCAGTACACCACAACAATATGCTGTTCAAACTGAAAAACCACACTGCTCACATGATTCTTATTACATGTCTACTATGTTTCGTTTGTTTCACGTTATGGGTATATTGAGCGCTAAAAGTAAGTGTATTGATAAATAAATCTTAATACTCTGATAAGATGATAAGATAATAAGTCTGATGAGATATCAGAGTCTCAGAGTGAGGAACATTTACAATTCTTTATTCGTTAAAGCCATTTTGGAAAGTGAAAGTGATAACAACAAGTTCATGACATTGATCCCTCTTCAACAGTCACTGCAGTCCAGGCCCTTCTCCATCAAGGCCCGGTTGTTGCGCCTCTATTAGGAAATAACGGTAGTTGAGTTGAAAACTTTTACATTGATCTCTAATGATTTTTGACTGTTATTGAATGTTTACTGCATTTGGAAATGCCTTCGAATGTGGTTCACTCCTGTTTCTCAAGTCCTGCCTTGATAACTGTCTGTCATCCCATCTTGGTATGTTTTCAGACCTTTTTAGGCTTGTTATTTCATTCAAAAGTGGAGCTCTTACTCATTGTCCCATTGATCCTGCTCGAGGGGCCCTCCAGATACCAAAACTATAGATATAGAGATAATCCAACATTACAGTGTATTCCTAGAAACGACCTCAACCATGATACTGTCCTCTGTGCCTGAGATTCCCTCACTACATTAAACATTACCTTTCATTTTCCTGTGGTGTAGTATGGGCTATTTGCAATCATCATTTGTACTTTGCTGTAGTGTACTTATCAATGAATGAATTCCAGATAGGGCAGGAAACAGATCAGCAAGATACAAGAGCTTAAAATACAGTAAATAGGCGCAACTTTATACTATCCAGTCGAACGGTCTTAATATATCATCATTCAGTTGTCGGTTCATATTCTTCTTGTCAGATTATATACACACACACACACACATATATATATATATATATGGTTTAGGGTTTAGGGTTAGTGAGACGGTTTCACCCTGCCTATGTCGTTTTCACTGCCTTCAACAACGCCACCGTGTTTCCTGCCAGAGGCGCACCGACCTGATGAAGGAACGACCGGGCGGCAGTCTCTGTCCACCGCTGTGACGCAATCTCAACACACACTTTTCACTTTGACTCTGTGGGACGCAGTCGGTAATGATGTCTGTTCATTTCGAAAGCTAAGAGCGTCACAGGAGTCCGTTACCGTCAAGTCACAACAGGAAAGTAACACAAACTGCGGCTCACAGCCGGAGTCCGGGCGCTTAACGTCGGCACTGAAAATCTTCAATAACTTTACAGCACCACTTCAAACTGCTCGGTAAAGTACAGCCCTGTCTCAGGTGCTGTGCAAACTATTGAGGACAGGACGGGGCAGACTCGACGACCTCCGCCCACCCCACCTTTGACAGTAATAGAGAATAAACAATAGATATATAAACGGAAATTACAGTGACAGTACCTTTGTGGTGACTAAGCTGGATTTACCGATAGTCCTCCTCAAGGAAATGAAAGTTGTTCAAACGCTAAGTATCAAAGTTTGGACCAATCAGGAGCGTCATCTTCGTGTTTGGGCGGGGCTAACGTCGCACCTTGAGACGAAGAGAAGATGATTGGTCCAGAAAAACTGGATGTAGTAATTTGGTGCAGGATTAATACGGCTGTATTAATTTAATTTGTATCCTGTGATTTAATGACAGTATTACTATATAGTAGTACAGTGTGTCACCCCAAAATCTGTCCATGTATAGTTCCTTTAAAAGAGACAAAACAGGAGAAATTAGCTATACTATCGGTGACGTTTTATATTTATGTTGCCAGAGACTGTGAGGGAGTTAGGGTTCTCACCTGTCCACCTGACTCAGGGTCAGAGGTCACTGTGAGGCCTAGTTCTTAATGCCACAGCTACATTACTAAATCTTACAGATCTAGAGTCACTCACTCCCCACACAGCTGTGGTTTCTGCTGGTAGTGCTGGAGCCCAGGCTGAGGACAGTAGACTTTGGATGGTGAGTCAGAAGCGGCGAGGGTTCTGAGAATCAGCATTTGTGCAGATATCATGTTTCCTTAATTATGGTCAAAGAATCAATAGCATCTCTCTGACCTCGTCTAGAGGTAATTGCCCAATTATGGAGGATAAAGGACTATAGTTCTCTCTCGAGTATATAACACTATCCTCAGGGGTTGCTGCTTCAGATTTGAGTTGACATTGCGCACAAAACACTGTATCGATGAAGCCTCCTTTCTCCTTAATAAATCAAGCTTCAATAAACATCCCCATCATCATCAGCAAGAATTTTTCTAACAGAGAGCAATGCCAAACCAGAATCAAATTCCCTGTAGCTATCAGACACGTTGCCAGTAAAGCTGTTTCTGAGTCTGTTTCTTTTAACTTGTGACTTCAAAAGCTGTTGAGTCCAAAGTCAGTTCAATCCGAAGTAAAACTTAAGTAAAACACCTATAGGCAGAATTGAGCAGTCCATGACCTCCTCCATCTTGAGGAGAGGAAAACCCAACACTGCTCACCAGCTGATTTGATGAGTGAGAGCACCTGCCTGCAGCAGGATCACTCTTCACTTCAGTGATGCTTCACACAACAGAGCAGGAAGGACTGTTCAGCTGGATCAAACCATCGAGAAGCTGGAGGTATGAATGAACTGATGCAATTTTGACAAATGTTTGATTTTGATGTTTGATGTTGAAAGAAGTAAGAAAGTACTTTGGTTTCATGTGAGATAGTCAGCAGGCCTGTTGATGAGTGTTTATGTTGAGCAGCAGCCGACAGCCATGCTTGAATTTGTTTGTCTTTGCTACATATTGATTTCATGTTTAATGGTAAAGATTGAAATATTATTTTGATAAATATTAAAATGATTGTGCCTGATAATAAAATATTGTAAAACAGCAACTAATTTCCACTTAAAATTTTTCAAAAGTAAAGTGCTTAAATATACAAAATGTATGTATTAAAATTTTCTTTGAAATTGTATATTTATGTTTCTGTTAGAAGGCTTTCAACCTAACAATTCCTCCAATGAGCAAATAAAATTTGAAAAGAGGAAAGATCTGTCCCATCTGCTACCTAACCCATTTTCAAGTTTGGGCAGAAGCTGAACAAATAAAATGAACAAGAACTTAACAGCATTTACGGTTTGTTTTGTGAAAAAAAAAAAAAAAAAAAAGAAGCTGATTGGTATGCATGCACCTTGTGGAGCTTGAAAGACACACTTTTTTTTATTACATTTATTTATTCAAAGTACTATATTGATCCAAGTGGTAAAAATGATGAAAGAAATATGATCTTATGCCAGAAAATGTAAAGCTGCTCCTGGCCTTGAAATTTGTAGGAGCCATAGAATTGTTCAAAATGTCTTGCTTAGATATATGTGCTTTCAGAGGCTTTAAACTTTATGCATTTGTGTTGTGTATGTGATTATGCCAAATAAATTTTATTTACAAGTCTCATTTTATTTCAGTATTTTTTCCAGATGGTTATTGATTCCTCTTAGCTGATTTTCTGCCGACAGAAGTTCCTTTGTCTCGAGTAGCAGAGCCGGTAAACTGAATGCTCCATACTGAGCATGAGGAAGAGAGAAAAGGAGATAATGTTTGTTAGCATTTGAAGGTTCACTGAAATTTATTGACATAAAAATTTTGTATTTAGATTTCTATAGTCAATATTGGCATTGGTGTAGTGTGTTTTTGTACCGTCTCCTTCTCCGTGGGGCGATTGCGTCGGTGGTCCAGGTAATGCTGGTTGAGCTCTCTGATGTTGTTGAGGAGGGCACTGCTTTGTTTTAGATCGTGAAGTCGTGAAGTAAGTTCGGCTTTCTCCTTCTGAAGCAGTGAAATCTGTCTGTCTGCCCTGTTGGACCAACCACACAGGTTATTAAGGACACAGGAAGAACGTTTACTTTATAGGTTAAGTTTGTAACTGAAGTATTGTTTTTAAGACTTTTTTTTTTTTGTTATTAGGTATAGCTGTCAACACAGATGTTTTAGTGATGGATTATTGTCGGAATGGAGCTCTTAAATTTTTAGGAAATTAAGTGTAAAAATAGTAACTTGTCTTTGATTTTGGAGTGCCTCTTACCTCATCAGCTCATGTTTCGCATCTAACAGTCTCTGTGTCTTTTTGCGAGTCAAAGAACCCACCTGCCACACACACACACACACAGGCAAATGCAAGAAAATTAAGAAACAATAGTCAGACTGATGCTTTGCAAATATGTTTAAGATGTGCTTAGCTGCAATTTAGCATGTTAACATGTTAGTTTTTTGGGTTTTTTTTTTTTTTTACTTCAATTTCTATCAATTTTTATCCTTTTAAATGTGAACATAACTGTATATCCTCCTGAGACCCGGCTCATTCGTTCATGTCCTTCTACAATGGACATTATGTTCGCCTGTAGATGTATTTGGAGTTACCCTATCAGCCCCAATAGTATTCTGTAGAGGACATCCTGGGCTTTCCAGTGATGTGTCGTGTCATGGGTTTGCATGCTGGGAACTTTACTTTTTTTTCCTCGATCAAGATGGCTGCCATACCGACATACACATTTAATGGAAAGAGGAAAGGTATGTCAAATATTCTTTATCTATTGCTATTTTTACCATGATAATATATATATTTTTGTTTATTAACATGTCAAGAACGATATTTTAAATTTGAAAACAATTTCATTATTTCTGTTTTGAAATAAGTCATAATGAATGTCAACGGTAGTGGACACCAGGACAATTTTAATGTATTCAATGACTGTGCATTGTTGTAGGAGAAAGAAGTGAAGCACTGAGAATTCTATACCGGATAGTAGGAGGATATTCAGATTTGGAGCTGTTAGATGAACAAAAGGATGAGTATCAGCCTGTGATAGGGGAAGAGAGAGAGGAAGAAAATGCAGGAGAATGTGATAAGAGAGTTGGAGACAGAGCAGGAAAGTCGTCATGCTCTGTGGGCCAGAATTAACTTGTATGTTATATTTTGTTTCAGGCTAATGTATGCAATCCCATTATCATGTAATAATAATGTAGTAGTACAATGTGTGTGTGTGTAGTTGCCTAAAAATAAGCTTATATGGTTGGTCTATAGTGAGTCATCACATCCCTGACACTGAAATTAATGCATTCATCTAAATTGATGTGTAAAATTTTGGCTGTTACTCCTTTTATTAACTTGATTTGTATTTTTTTTTTCCTCCATCCATCATAATAGATTCACACCTGTGCTAGCTGCCTATCAAGATGACCCTAAAATCTGAGTCTAATCCAGTACTTTTCACAGTACATCGATGACAAAATCTTTGAAGATCTGGCATCTTTTACAAATCCGAGACGACTGCAAACTACAGGAGTGTCACTGGATACTACTGCCCAAGAAATCAAGAGTCTGGCATTTGATTTGGGCTAAAAAAAAACAAAATGCCAGTTATTAGTAGGAAAACATGCTTCCAGGATTATCACCACTGAAATATCCAGGGGAAGAAGAAATGCAGAACTGTTTATATTCTATGTCTGTAGAACTTAACACACATTTCAAGCAACAAGAGTGACACAGAATTTTATTTTTTGATCAAATTAAATGTGTCCTTAACATCGCTCGAAAGACAATCTTTTTTGTATTGACTAAAGTCAGCTCTATATTCAAACGGAAATCATGCTGTAAAATTAAAATTAGAAAAATTTTCAATTTTTTTTTTTTTAAAGGCCCAAATAGGTAGGAAATCACACACAAAAAAAGAAACTGTAAAACACTATTTTTTTCTTTGGTTCTCAGGAGGATATAACTTAGTTTTATGACAGTTTTATGGTCAATCTACCCAGATGATTTTTGCAAATTGGTTGCCATAGTTACCTTGGCATTTTCTCTTTTTAGACCCCTGAGTTCCTTGTAGGAAGAGATCTGTAAAAGCAGAAACACCAGAGTATTAATTGGTTTCTTTCATTTCCAGGTTGGTTGTTGTGAAACAGTATTTGGATTAACATTTATGATTGGAAAAACATCAGTGCCTCTGGGCTAACTGAAATTCAATTATTCATATTACATGGAAATTATTTTCCCTCGACTCTCACCTTTTCCAACAGCTGCTCTTTCACATTGGAGGAGAAACTATCAATGGACTGTTTGACTGCTTTAGACTCCACAGATTCCCTAAAAAAAAAAAAAAAGCCACACGTACACAAAAGAAGGTGACCATTTGTAACTGGAACGTGGAAAAAAACCTTTGCCATACTTCTGTGGTTATTTACCTGTACTCATCACAGAAGTGCAAGAAAGCATCCAGTACCACATCTAAATCTGTTCCTCCTTGACCAACATGTCTCTTCCTCTTCCGTTTGTCCCGGTTTGCCTCTTCTGCCTCTCCGGACGTGCTACCTTCATGAAACAGAATCAAGTTTTTAAGATTCAAGTTTAGAAACAAAGAACAATAAGAGGGCTGTTAGAGTATTCTGAAAAACAGATCACAATAACCTCCCCCTCAAAGTGTAGCTTGCTTTTCTCTCCAGTCTTTTTATGACACTAATAGTCTCCATGTTCCTTCATAAACACCAGAGTTTTTATCTTTTTGCAACAATAAAAAAGCAGTTTCTCCAAAAGTTCAAGTCTACAGTGAAAACTGATATTGTTGTCTCTTTTCTTACCTGATGAAGACTTTCTGGATTTGGACCCAGATGAAGCTTGCCTGGTCCTGTAAAAATTATACACTCCGGGCTCCTTTGGAGTTTGGGTCTGAATGAATGAGAAAGAAAACCAATCCAAAAGAGGAGTCACAATTAAGAACCACATTTGTGTGGCTGGTTCCTGGTTATCGTACCAGCTGTTAGTCCATACCCAACTTGTGTCACTGTCCACCTCTTCATCAGAGGATAGGACTCTAATATGTCTCTGCTGGCTGGTCTCAAAGACCTCCTGAAGGGGAAAAGGAGAAAAAAAAAAAAAAAAAAAAAAAAAAAACAATTATCAAAAGTCAGAAACTAATCAATATAGATTTAGTTGATTCAACAATGTCTGGGATTGTTCTTTTTTTACTAAGCAGTAGAATCACTTTGGATACGGCTTTTAAAATTAAGGCCTTCAGACTGTGTCAGCCTTATCTAAGGATAAAAGATCAGCATCAGCAAACTGTACACTGTATATGATAACTGAGTTACCAATGAAGCTTTAAGCTATTGATTTGATCAACAATGCTTTTTTACGACTCTCAGTCAAGCTTTAGTGTTAGTGCTAAAGATGCCATTCACTGATGTGGGGAGTCATTCCATCTGATCATTTTGTCCTGCATCGCATGAGCAGTGCACATGTATGCTGGCATGAGGTTTTGTTACTCGTATTAATTCTGTGGATTTACCTGTGACTCAGCGTCACTAGACTTTCCTCTGCTAGATCCTCTCTTGCTCTTTATGTTCTTCCTCATCCACCTTATTGTGATGGAGAGATAAATAAATAAATTGTCAAGGACCCAGGAAGACAGGTGGCTCAACAGTTCTTTAAATGCAAACTTTGTGTGATCTCACCTTTCCACAGACTTCTTTCCAGCATTCGTCCCTTTAACGGGCTTCTTACCCACCAATTGTTTGAGGTTAGCCTGATTGCTTGTTTGGGGTATGCCACTATAATTAGTCTCTGTGTTTTCCTCTTCAGCTTCTCCCTTCTTTTTCTTTGTCTTTCCTCCCTTCACTGGTCTATACATTGTAAACAGATTATACAAAATGCCTGCCTTGTAATATCGTATTTTTAAAGTCATGGTCGCAAGCAAATTCCTTCTACCTTACCTGGTTTTGACTTCCTTTCTAGCAGCACTTCTACGCTTCTTCTCCGGCTCTATCTGTTTCGTCTTCTCTGCAGCTCTGTGTTTTTTAGGAATGGTCTTCAACTTCTCAGGAATGCCCTTTCCTCCAGTTTTTCCTTTGTCCACCTCTTCTTCCTCTAACACATTTAAATCTTCCTCCATGGCAGTGCTGTGCAGAGGGTTACCTAGGCAACACAATACAGCACATCTGGTCAGCATGAAATTAGTGTTTTCACACTATGCTAGACTCAGGAAGAAAAAGAAAAATGTCAGAAGATATAAAGGCACAGCCACTGGAACGGTTTGGTGTGACCTGGGATGGTGTTTATTGTACTGCAGTGACTCACCATAATTTAGCTGCACTGCCTGCAGGAAGCTCGCTTTTTCTATAGCTGACAAGTTTGGAGAATCCGCAGGTCTACAAGAGGATTCCTTTTGCATTTGAACACAAAAGCTGTTAAGAAGGGGTGGACCCATTTTCGGGCCAATTAAAAAATAAAATAAAATAACAGATCTAACCATAATGCAAGTCATCAAATCAACCCACCTGGCTCTCATCTGGTGGCCCTGGGAGAGCCTTGGCTCCTCTGTCCTTACTGGCCCTGTGGACGCAGAGAAAATGCTGTCATCATCATCAACGTTTGCCATATTTGTGCTCCCACCATCGACAGAGGCAAGTAACATACAAACAAAGCTCCCCTAGCTGTGAAGTAACGACGGATGGTTGACCTCCATGTGACCGACTCCGAAACAAACTTCATTCAATAAAGAGGCTGTTAAATATGTCGATGTGTACTGCAGAGCTAACACCCTTTCAAGTGTCGAGGAGTACTTACATAGATGATGAAGCCTTTGTTTCAGTAAGGAAGATTGGAAACGAACACAACACTTATTTTTTCACCAAGTGTGAACAGTTTTCTTACGTTACTGCATGTAACACTCGACTACTAGAGAAACGTCACTTTTCTAAATGTCTGACTTTTCCAACAGTCGGGGGCACGTCGTGAATACCTGACTTAAGTGCGAATGTTGACTGTATTATAACTGATAATCTATAAATCTTACCTCATCTGACAGAAACGCAGCTTCCAAAACAACTATGTTGTGTAAACACACCGTTGCCGCTTCCCGCTAAATGTTTCGAGTTCAGGACTGTACCACTCCAGACAAGCGGGGGAGGAGGACACAATGAATAAGTTACAAATTTACGCTTTATATTTTATTGTAAAGTATTTTATTTGTCTTTTCCTTGTGTGTTTCTGGAATATAATATGGCATAGATAGATTAAATAACAACCACAACAAAAAACTTTATTGGCATTTTTAATTGGGAAAAAAAATCACCCCATGACATTCGCTCAAATTTTTGCCCTACGGAAAGTGGAAAGGTTCAATATAAATTCTGATTGTTCTAGTAATTCAACTCATGAACCCACAACATGCATATTTTTCTTTTTAAAGCTGATGATTTATTAATAGTGAAAATAAAACAAATTCACGGGACAAACACGTTAAACTGTTTATAAAAAACTTCTACAAATTTGAACATCTTAATGACCGCAATAAAGCAAATGCAAAACACAGCTCTTTGGATGGATTTTAATTAAATTTTTGTAAAACAATCTGCAAAGATAGTAAAAAAGTACAAGAAGCACCACCATTTAAAGCCATTTAAAGTACTTAAATTAAATGAATACTACAAACTTACAAAAGGATTTAATTCAAATTAATGTTATTTTGAAATCTATCTTTTCATCCGATTATAAGAATTTAAGAAAATTGATTTAACAAATTTCCTTTTTTACCATCATAAATAAATTACAACATTGGCACAGTTTCACTGTATCCTGAGTGGTGAATTGTCTCTGAGTTGCTTATGTCCAGTGAGGTTGTTTGGTAATCTTGAATATGGCTCACGACTGGTTCATGCGGACCAAAGCGTTGTCATAAGAAAGATTTTTAAAACTGCTGTGGCAATCCTGTTGTCCACTGTGGGTATAAACTTAACCTGTAACTCAACAAAAATAAAATAAAATCTGATATCTCACAAAAATCGCAGAGACACTGCAATGTTCGAGTTGGGATGTGTTTGGGTGGTCTGAGTTTTCCCTCTTTGTCCTTAAAATTAAAATGTGAGTATAGTGAGTATAAGCATGTAGAAGATTCTGCACAGTACATGACAGAAATGCTGATATCTGATACTATAAGAATACTGTTTTCCAAGTTACCCTTATTAGAGAGAATTTAGCATAATACTTGATTAGAATCAAAGCTATTACATCAACGGACACATTTAAGCATAAAATAACCTTAACCCCTAACCCAAATGCTTTAAATGAAGATCCAGCCAAGTTGCATCCTGTTTATATGTTAAAAGCAAAAAGCAAAAAGCAAGCGACTAGACAGTTGGATTATTCGTTCCTCATTTGCTTTCTTTTTCATGTGTCCTCAGTTATCTTCCAGCCCTTTTCCCTTAATCTGACAAATCTCAGAGCTTCTGTTTGGCTCTGTCTACATTTTTATCCCAGCATACATCTCTTCTATCTGGGGTCTGAAGTGCTTTCTCATTTCATTCCTCTTGGCTTTCAATGTTGGAGTTAGCAGGCCATTTTCAATTGTGAACATCTGTGTGCTGATATAAATGGCCTTTACCTGCAGGACAGACACAAGTTGGCAGGTTTTATTACTAAGAAAAGTTATGTTTCACTTCCAGAATAAAACTGCAACAGATAAGCAGAATTTTCCAATTTTGTCAGATTGATGAGAAGGTGCCATGCCTGCTCAAAGGACTTGAGGCCTCTTTCTTTGCCCAGCCGCTGCATGTCATCCAAGATAGCTGCTTTGACCTCCTGTGCAGAAGGCCCAAAAAAAAAAAAAGTTACCAATGAGGTCAGGGGGTCTTTCACTTAATTTGGGCTAAAAAGGTTAAACGGACATCTGGCCAGCCTGAAAACCTTCATTCAGTTCTAAACTCGGTGGCTCAGTTCAGACCTGATCAGTGGAAGTGGTCAACTCAAAGTATGTCAGTTAATAGGTGGTTTTAAAATGTTTCTCCAAAAGCACTTTCACTTGTGATTAGAGCTGCCTTTTGACTTTATTAGGGTAATTAACCACTTATGCTCGTTGTCAGGGACAGGCACATATGGCACACACCACTAAAGTTCTCACAGCACCAATGAAGAAAAAAAAAAAAGCTTTTGAAAGAGTAAAATATTTTTGCTCCATGATCTCTCATTGCTCCCACTCCAGCCTCTCTTTCTCTCCTCAGCCATCCTCTTCTGTTGCAGGTTTATATCTGTTTAAAGGGATTTTTTACTCCAGTTTTACTCCTCATTGTTGGGTTTGTCCGCACAGTGACATAAGGTTCTGACTTTTCGTCACAAAGAGCCTTGAGATAATGTCTCATGATCTAGCATTGAAGTGAATTTGTATCCTGTATAATGAGAACATTTTTTCTGCCAGAAGATGGATTTCTTGGCCATTTACCTTTTAGTCATATTTAACACCACATTCAGACTTTTTCCAAAAGGAAAATGTTACTGCAATAAAATTGTGGATAGTTGGGATGTAGAAGAAAACTGCAGGTGACCAGGGTGAACCACTTTCACCAAGTGTATAATGTTTTGGACCCTCATTGGGAGTCACTGCTGGACATGAACAGACTGATTTATCAACTTAAATAGGTTTAAAGTGTGAGAGCAAAAGAAGGGGGGGGGGAGCATTTACACGGTCTGAATCAGAAAACCAGAAATTAAACACTTCTTACCGCTTTGCCACATAATTCCTGGTAGCTGCCCTCAAGTCCCAGGGTCGTCTTGGCCCAACCAGACAGGGAGTCAGAGTTAGGCACTACCACTGCTACCAGATATGCCTGGAAATGAATACAATCCATACGATCAAAGAACCAAATGCAGTAGTAATCATAGTGGTGCATCTAAGGAGAGCAGGAGTACGTTTGCAGGGGTCGTATATTGTTACGCCGAGACCGAGAATTTCCTCCATCTACCTGCAGGCTGTCTCCATGCACAAAGACCTGTGCCACGGCCTCACTCATAGCGTAGACATTTTCTATCTTTTCAGGAGCAATGTACTCCCCCTGTGCCAGCTTGAATATGTGCTTCTTCCTGTCCACAATCTGCAGCGTCCCATTCTGTGGACAAACATGCACGTAAAGTGCATTATTATTAAAAAAAAACAAACTGTCAGACTGTTACACGCTATTTCATTGGCTCAATGCATTTAACCAAAGCTGAGCTGAACAAAGTGACAAAAAAGCGAGGATAAACCTCAGCTTCATGAACCCACCGGAAGCCATTTTCCAATGTCTCCAGTATGAACCCAGCCATCTGCATCGATAGTCTCTGCTGTCTTCTCTGGGTTCTTCAGATAGCCTTTGAATACATTGCTGCCCTTCACACACACCTATAAAAAAGAAGAAGAAAAAAAAAACAAAACACAGCTGTTTGGATGGCTTTTAATTACATTTTTGTAAAACAATCTGCAAAGATAGTAAAAACAGTACAAGAAGCACCGCCATTTAAAGCCATTTAAAGTACTTAAATTAAATGAATACTACAAACTTTCAAAAGGATTTAATTCAAATTAATGTTATTTTGAAATCTATCTTTTCATCAGATTATAAGAATTTAAGAAAATTGATTTAACAAATTTCCTTTTTTACCATCCTAAATAAATTACAACATTGACACAGTTTCACTGTATCCTGAGTGGTGAAGTGTATCTGAGATGCTTGTGTCCAGCGAGGTTTTTTGGTACAACAACAAATACACCCACAACACAAATACATACAAGACATTGTCTCTGATGTTAGAGTTTGTTTCACCTCTCCCTCTCCGTTCACAGCCAGGTAGTTCATATCAGGAACATCCACCAGTTTAACCATGTTACATGGCAAAGGAGCTCCCACATGTCCTGAGGACAAGGTCAGGACTTAAGTCTTTATAAAGAAATTTGTTCATTAATTACCTTTATGTGGCTGAAAAACAGTCCTACCTGCACTCCAGTCCCCAGGTGTGGACATTGTGCAGCCAGCAGTACACTCTGTTTGTCCATAGCCTTCATAGACCTGAAACAAAAAAGAAAGAAAGAAAAAAAAGACATTCTTGATCTAACTCATCACTGTTATTTGTAATGCCAGTAAGAACAGAATAGAGAATAGGCAACATAGAATTGAAGAGGACAAGAGAGGGTCTGTGTGATTTAAAAAAAAAAAAAAAAAAAAAAAAGACAGACAGACAGGCGCACGAGTTTGTCTCTGTTACCTGACAGCTCATTGCTATTCTGAAGAAGGTGAGAATACAAGGAGAAACAGGAGCAGCTCCTGTTAATATGAGACGAACGCGGCCGCCCAGACTGTCCTGTGGAAGGCAGCACACTCCTTTAATACTGACTCAGATGCACTCATGAAATCAGTCAATTAGATATTTTCAGCCCTAAAATTACAGAAAATAAATCTGCGCTCGCATATTCCTCGTGTACTGCCCTAATGGTTTATGAAACAAGTCAGCTCTTGGTTGATCTGCTCACAGAGTAATCACGTACCGCTGGTAAGAAATTTTACAATGTTTCTCTCCCTACAGTCCAAACCAGAGATTACAGGGCTTTAAAAAGTAAGCACACATCATCTACCATCATTACAGTTACTCAGCATGCTGAATTGCTTCCCTTTGTAGATGCAACCATTAATTATGATTCCAAGTTTTGACATGGAATAGCTTTTTTTTTTTCATGGTAATATTTTTGTGGTATTTGTGATTTTCACATTGTACAAAAATAAGAAATTCAACTCAATAAAGAAATTATTGCTCCTGGTCACGTAGGACTTAACTGCACAGAGCCATGACAAGAACTGTTCTGTGTACCTGGACTTTCTTGAAGATCAGCCAATCCCAGAGAGTGTCTCTCCTTATGATGCCTTTCATCAGCTGGGCCTCCTTCCTCCTGTACGCAAAGTGAAGCACCCACCGCTTCAAAAAGGTATTGGCTTGCCCATTGATCTACAAAAAACACACACTTTAATTATAAGTAACAGCATTATCACCCGCATTGACAATGGGTACGCAAAGTATTGAGACCCCCTTCAATTTTTCAGTCTGTTACAGTGCAGCCATTTGATAAAATCATTTAAGTAGATTTTTCTCTCATTAATGTACACACAGCACCCCATTTTGACAGAAACAGAGAAATGTAGACATTTTTTGCAAATTTATTGAAGGAGAAAAACTGAAACATCACATGGCCAGAAGTATTGAGACCCTTTGCTCAGTAACGCCCTTTTGAGCTAATGCAGCCAGTCTCCTTGGAAATCAAATCTTTCCCAACTGGATTTGGGGACCCCCTGCCATTCCTCCCTGCAGATCCTCTCCAGTTCCGCCAGGTTGGATGGAGAACCTTTGGCCCAGTCTGAGGTCCTGAGCACTCTGGAAAAGGTTTTTGTCCAGGATCTCTCTGTACTTGGCCACATTCATCTTTCCTGCAATTGCAACCAGTGGTCCTGACCCTGCAGCTGAAAAATACCCCACAGCGTGATGCTGCCGCCACTGTTGGCGTACGCTGCTTCACTGTTGGGATTGTATTGGGCAGATGAGCAGTGCCTGGTTTTCTCCACACATACCACTTAGAATTAAGGCCAAAAAGTTCGATCTTGGTCTCATCAGACCAGAGAATCTTATGTCATAGTCTGGGAGTCCTTCATGTGTTTCCTGGCAAACTCTTTGCATGCTCTCATGTGTCTTGCACTGAGGAGAGGCTTCCAACGGGCCACTCCGCCATAAAGCCCTGATTGGTGGAGGGCTGCAGTGATGGTTGACTCTCACCAAGGCTCTTCTCCCCCGATTGCTTAGTTTGGCCAGACCGCCAGCTCTAGGAGGAGTTCTAGTCATCCCAAACATCTTCCATTTAAGGCCTATGGTGGCTACTGTGCTCTTAGGAAGCTTAAGTGCAGCAGAAATTCTTTTGTGGCCTTGGCCAGATCTGTGCCTTTCCTAATCAAGTCCAATCAGTTTAATTAAACACAGCTGGACTCCAATGAAGGTACAGAACCATCTCTAGAATGATCCGAAGAAATGGACAGCAGCTGAGTTACAGCAAAGCGTCTGAAAGCGTTGTTTACTCTCACCATCTTAGAACATCACGGTGACCTCCTACCTTATCATACATTCTGTTCAGGATTCGAGGTACCACAGGAAACACAGTAGGTTTCAGCACGTTGAGATCATCTGACAGCTGATGAATATCTCCCTGTTGGTAGCCGATCCTGCCTCCATGAACTAGCATCACTGCCTGTCAACATTTATCATGAGGTGAGATGACGAGGAGGAAGTTACAACAGTGAAATCAAAGAGAGGACGATGATGGGGTTTAAAGGCTGACTGAGGAAACTAAGGGAACATACCTCCATCATTCTCTCAAACATATGAGCCAAGGGCAGGTAGGAAATAAGGACATCACTGGAACTAAACGGACAGTAAATCTAAAATACATTCACGTTCAGACAAACAAACAGGGAGAGAAAGGTGTTATTAATGTTTGTACCTCCACCACTCTCTCAAACATGTGGGCCAGAGGCAGGAAAGACAGCACGACGTCCTCTGAAGTGGTCTGAGCATTGCACTTAAGAAGAGTTGACAGAGATTATCAAAGCCGCTCCCCCATTTTTCTGGTGGAGTTTGTGGATATGAATTATCAAGATAATGAGTAACAGCTCTCACTCTCTCTTTGTTTTTCACTTTTCTCATCAATCATTTGACACAGTTCTCTCTCCTTCTATGAACAGTAACTGTATAATCCTATTAAAGTGTACCAGACCAGAAAGCAGAGCATTGATCCAGCAGGACATGTGTTCAGATGTCAGCCAACACAAATGTTAAATATTACTGAATATTTCCAACAGTGTTGCAGTGACAAAGTCTGGTGCCTCACCTCTGTCACCCTGATGAAAGCTGAGCAGTTGGACACAATATTCTCATGTGTCAACATTGCTCCCTTTGGATCTCCTGAAAGTTCACCGTGCACAGACACACACACACACACACACACACACACACACACACAGTTTAGGGGGAAAATATACATGTTTTATATTTTTGAGTTGTTTTGGACGTGGGCCACTGTGTGACACCTGTTGTTCCACTGGTGAAGCAGATGACTGCAAGGTCGTCAGGCTGTGGAGGCTGGAGGGGTCAGAGGTCAAACAATGTCACACACCACTCAACATGTAATTTCTGTATTGTCTTATGAGAGGTCACTGATTACTTACTAAGGGCTGTTGATGGTTGGCTTTACCGATAGCCTGCAAAACAAGATAGGCTCATGAATAACGTCAACCAAGACAATTAAAATAAAACTAACAGGCAAAAATTAGCTAGAGAAAAGCCACAAATGAAAAACAAAAACATGAAAATAAAAGGACAACAGTTACCTATTTTAAAAGAAAGACAGCAACTTTGATAAATTTGTGATTAAATCATAAGTAAAACTGAAGAAGAAGAAAACAAAATAGGTGAGCTTCACAGACATTTTTCAAACTAGACAAAGAAATAACTGAGCATGAAAAAAATGAAATGTTATTAATTTAGGAAAAAAGAAAGAGAAATGTTGCCTGCTGACCTCCATCTCCTGCAGGCTGAGGATGAGGATTCCTGCCTCTTGGCACCTGTTGACCAGGTCAGCAGCGGGGGTCTCCATAAGGACGATGGTTTTCACAGAGTGTTCCCGGTCCCTGACACAGCCCAGCACCAGGTTGACTTTCTCTGCCACGTCACAGATTATGGTCGAAATGGAAGCTCCAGGAACAAGATAAATCGGGTCAGCAGCAGCCACACATCACCGACAAAAACACGTAGATATGAAGAAGGTGAAGTGCGCAGGACCAGGTTGTTAATATTGTGGTTTACCTTTATCTATAGCATGGCCGATGGCTTCTGTCCCCAGAGTGTCGTACAGAGTGACCACCACCAGAGAGTAGGTGTAACACGCCAGCTCACTCATGGTCCACTATAGACACACACACAAATCAAATAAAACATGGCATCATAATAGAATTACTTCCAGGTAATGGCAATACTGATTGCGATTGTGGGTAAAATTCATTGACTGAAAATCATTCTGAAGCTACTGACAGTGTGTGTGTCTGCACCTCTGGTCTGTTCTTAGAGAAAATGCCGATGTAGGGGTCCGTGGTCTTGGAGTGTCCTTTATGAAGAAAAGCCGAACCAAGAATCTCTGTTCGCTCTTTTACCTAAAAACACACACTTAATCTCATCCCAGCCAATAGCCAAACAAAGTTGAATTTTGTTTGATTATCTCGGTTTGGGTTGTTACTGCTGCAGTAAGAAATACATGTGCTTTCATGATTCAGATTAAAGTTTAATGGTCAGGAGTTTCACAATAGGTAATCCCTGCAGCCACTGCCACCTCAGCAAAGTGTTTTCATTACAGGGGCTGGAATGCTTCATGATGTTTTACCATCAACATTTAAGCTGAATTAATGTTTTACTAATGCAACTGGGCAGCGTGTAAGCATGTTGCGCTTACATAGAGTTAGAGGGACTCACAGTAGACGAATTCAGTGGAACTACAGAGGATGAGATCCTGCTGTTACTAATGTGTGTCAATCTCCTGAACGCTAGATCCTGCATTTCAACACTGCCTCAGAAATGTCCATGTTTTTGAAACAGCATCTGTAAGACTTGACACATCCTCTGGGGCTAAGGTAGTTTGGCCTGAGTGCCTAGGAAGGTGGTAGGTAGACAGACTAAAATAACATAAAAAAAAATAAACATCTATAAAATTAGACTAATTTCCAAAATGGCTTAACTCTCACAGTAACCATAATACCGAATTGAAAAACAACAGAACATAATTAACTTAATATCATTTACTCAACTGCATAACTCCCTGCCAAGTAAATAACAACATCACTCAACCCAAAACAAACAACATAAATATTGAGACAAAAGGAAAACCCCTCCACATGGTTCAGCCTGATGATGTCAGCCATGGCATCACTCTTATAAAACCCACAAAGTGCTGGGCTGGGCCCAGAGGTTGAGGAGTCCTCTTCATTGACACGAGTTAAAATTCAGATATAAATACAGCAAACAGAAGTTACACATCCTACATCTTTTGACCATATTCATTCATCCACAAACACCACAGGCGTTCCAACCATTGGCAGTACTTCTTCCTCCAATAGTTCTGTTGCCCTCCAGCTGGAAGCCAAAATGTTTTTATACGGTGAGGTGTTGATGTTGAGTCTCACCTCGCTGTAGGATATCCATTCATAGGGCTGTTTTGGTTTCCTGGAGCCTAGACAGGGTCCATTATCTGGAGGATGAAAGAAAAGTGACAAAGGTGGGGAGAAGGATAAAAAAAAGCTTAACAGTTACTTAACAGTCCTGTAAATATCCTAATAGACCTCTTCACAAAAACACTGGTTGTCTGCCGCTGCAAATCAGTTAAGCTACAGGAAATATAATTAAAGCTGCTCCTTCCTGAAGTACAGTGCTGAAGAGTCACCAGAGGTTTTTAAGTAGAACATTATTATGTCACTGTAAATCTGACCTTGGATTTTTTATTTTTTGTGTGGTTGTCATGAATATCCTGTTAGTCACTTAAATTTAAATTGCATCATATTTAAAGCATTAATTAATATGTTGTTTCTCAAGGACCTTTGACCCCGAGAATCAGCAGGGCATTCTTGAGTCTGGACCAATGGTTGTGTTAAATCTAACTTTTACTGATGCAATGTCAATAAAAAAAATGTAATTTTTTTTTGACAGAGCCATAAATTCAGTGCAGTCATAATTATTTCATATCGTTTGAGACTCACTGGAAATTCTGGCCCCTCGGCAGAACAACTCATACACTGTCCTGACATCATCATACATGTGGGTCATGAAAACATCGCCGTTCTGAAGCAATGATCTGCGTGCCATGTCTTCACCCTGATGTTAAAAACAAATTCAGGTTATTAAGGCTTTCATTGATTGATCAGTAACCCCAATACCAGATTCAGTCTCTTGACCTTTGCTGAAATCCTATTTTTCTTTTTCTAGTATCACAAGTGAATTCATTTATTGTGTTCATTTTCCAAATTTGGTGTCTGGTTTTTTTTTTTTTGGTTTCTGGTGTCTAGATCTAAACCAAAAAATTGGATCCAAACAAAGCAATCTGATACAGGACTATAACAACTGATTGTTCTTAAAACTCACTGGAACCTCAACGGACTGCATGCGGAGGTCACATGTTGGCAGGACAGCCTTGGGTCGTGTTGCCAGGTAGTAGGTTGTTGCGATGGCCACTGCCGTGATACTCATTAACATGGGGGTGGAGGCAGTGCTGATGTAGTGGCTAATATGATCCAGATCTGGCAGCGTCAGGCTCTGAAAGAACTCCTGGTGGAACATGATGCTGCCGATGAGGCAAAAAGGTGAGTGTGTGTTTGTGGCGAGAGGATCTGAGTGTTATTGAGGGCTCAGACTGGAGTTGAAGCTGCAGGCAAGCTCTGATCACAGTCGGCACTCCCTGCAGGCCCCGAGGGGAATTACGAGTGTATGGAGGGAAGTAAGCCAGGAGAGGGCCTAGAGAGAAAGAAACAGTTATTTATTTATTTACTATTCTCAAACCATAATTACTGGACGGTTTTTATGGAAACCACCAAGAATATGTCCTATTTTTTGTCTGTATTTAACATAAAAATAATCTGTATCTACAAGCCATATGTGTGAGTCTGTCCTCAGAGGTAAACACTGAGACCTTGCTTATTACAACAGTTTCAAGTAAAAATGCAGCACATGGATGCAGGAAAAAATGTTATTACATTAGACAGCACATCGACATGGTGGTTAGTGCTGTTGCCCCACAACAAGAAGGCTGCAGGTTCAGTTCCTAGCCTGGCCAGTCTGTGTGGGTTTCCTCCCACCATCCAAAGACATCATGTTTGGGTTAACTGGTCTGTAGGTCTGAGTGTGAGTGGTTGTTGGTCTCTGTCTGTCTCTGTGTGTTGGCCCTGTGATGGACTGGTGACCTGTCCAGGGTGACCCCGCCCTCACCCAGTGTGATCTGGGATTGGCTCCAGCACCCCGCGACTGAGTGATAACAGCATGTCCTTTGGATGCAGTTGCAGTCAATATTTGCCTTTTTAATGCAATATTTGTAATAATGAAGGAGAGTGCATACCTGCATGCTTAATAAGGAATAATGACTCGAACAACTCAAATGGCTGCTTAAACAGAATCGACCAGGCATTGAAAATCAACCAGGGTGGAGGGTGTAAACATTTCCCTGTAGATATAACTAAAGGGATGCGGGCAGCTTTATGGGGACTTGTTTGGACATGGTTTGACTCTACAAGAAAATATTTACCTGGTTTACACAATTTGATTTAAACTATTATCAGCAGACACATATCAAAGCTGAGGCTGACTTTTAGGACAGAGGTCTCCAACTCCTGTCCTGGAGAGCTACTGTCCTGCTCTGTCCTGCTCTTTCTAAAGAAAGAGCTTGAACATTTCAAGTCATGTCTGGCTTCGAAAATGCTGCCCCCACGATCGAGTGGCGCTGCTGTGTTGTGTCCATATCTGCAAACGAAAAAGACGCAGTGCACAAACCAGGATCTCTTTCTGCATCTGTATCGAACCTTCAGCTTTACTGAGCCTTTGACAACATGAGTTCGCTGTTTGAACGTGTGTTTTTCAGGTGATGGGAGCCACAGGAGGCCTGTTCTTACAGGTAGCAGGACAGCATGGTAAGTCAAGCGGTTAACACGCATTCCACATCATCGCAGCACTCCGGGTTTCATTCTGATGAGGGAGCCAATTCTGCATGCCGCCCACCCTCCTTTCCTACTTCCTGTCAGCCTCTCTGGCACTTCTTCTTATCAGAATAAAAGGCATTAAAATCCCCCCAAAAATACTACTTTTGGAATGGCTCATAGCTTTTAAGGCCAAATGTTCACTTTGTTTTAAGCACTTGGCACACTACAGAACAATACTTTCACTGCATGAAAGTTAAGCCACAGTCAGAACAGTCAGAATGCGTGACCTCAGGCACCGGTGTACTGTTACTCTTACAGCATGTCAGAAGAACTTGTTCAGCTGTGGCTCTTATTGCAGTATAATTAGATCATTTAGCATATATTTAAAAGATTCCCTCAGGATTAGTTCAGCAGGTGTACGGTGTGTACGGTTCCCATGGTGTGCGTGTGTGTGTGTGTGTGTGTGTCTCCTTTGGTTGAACAGGGAGGGAATATGGTTCTAAGGCGACGGGACACAAACACCCACACGAGAGACGACTGATTAGAGGTGAGCGCCATGACCCCAGTCCACATTAGAAATACAAACTGAGCTACAACGCTGAGCACAATATGAACATGTTGTATAGATGGTCTTAATTGAAAAGAAAGATTTAGAAAATCTCCCTATCATCACCACTTCATTGAAATGAGATCATCAACATTCACATGAACCTTCTGCTACCAACAATACGCACAGTGCTGCAGTTCCCAACTGCCCAAATAACACCTGAGTGCACATTGTTTGTATTTTTTTTTTTTTTCTTTGTTGGGTAATATTTTTGCTAGGTACCCAACAAAAATATTCCTCTGTCTGGAAGATATCTGTCTTACATCTGTAGCACCATAATTCTTATATGTCATTTGGGTACACTGTGATTTTAATTATTATTTTTATTATTCTACATGTCTACCTCCAACTATAATTGTGACACACAATCATAATATATGTCAAAATGACCTCAGGCTGAATATTTGTACATATCTTTCAAAGTAAAGACTTTGCTATTTTCCCAATCTCTGATTTTTGACATTGCACTTTTAAAACCTCACTATAGATTTTCGTCTGTTCTATCAGATATTATAAAGAGTTGACGTCCGTGCCCCCATCCATCCATTATCTATATCCTTTCCTCACAGGGTCAGGAAGGGATGCAGCTGATGCAGGCCGATACTGGGCAAGGGCAGGGTGCAAGCCGGACAGTCAGTCTATCACAGACAAATGGAGACATATGGAGACAAAACATTTACACTCACAGTTTCGCAAACTAACCAAAACCTGCATGTCTCTGACTTCCCAGGACATCTCAGGCATGGGGCTTAAACCAAGAACCTCCTTGGTATGAGCTGTCAGTTAAACAATGATTGTTGCACATTCAAACCATGTAATTTATTACAAAGCTGAAGTTTGGCACATTGAATGGTAGTTCGTGGCGGTTGAGCAGTGCAGACTCTGACAGCTACTGTTTAACCGCTAAGAAAATTGTTAAACGATTTAACATTGGCTGTTGGCAAAATCTCTCCAAAATCAACAAGTGACACCACAGAGTGCCAACAGTTCAAGGTTAACTGGGCTTTGTTTTAAATGGGTGTTGCCAGTGGTCAGACACGTAGAGCAGGAAGAGCTTTTATTGACATTTATCCAATTAGATCTGCATCTGTTCGCGTTTTACAGAAGTTTTAACCTCATCTATATGGGGCTGGTAGTATAGAGGGAGAGTCTGTGCCCATTTATATTGACAGTCTATGGCTGATACACGAGTTCAGGTGACAGAATTGACATCAAGAAGGCATAAATAACACTTAGTATACACCACAAAGCTGCACAACCTATTAATGCAGTTTTTCACAGCATGTTTAATTGCATTTTCTAAGCTTCACAAACCTGCTCCCATAGACCACATTAAAACCAGAACTCAGTGTAATGTAAGAGTAAGAGCCGACTGCAAATTTACAAGTCATAAAGAGTGCCAAGTTTTGAGCTGGCATCTAAAGCTTTAGGGGAATGACAGGAGAGATACTGTGTCGTGTTCCAGAGTACAGCACGCAACCATTTCTACGCCATTGTATGTCTGTCCACACGTCCTATTGAATCTCTTCACCACTCACCTGTCTCGGAAAATCGCCAGGTTTCAGCGGCTTTCCCCTCTGCAGCCGAGCATCCAAAAAGAGACCCCAAGAACACGGTGTTTATTGCAGATACAGCAACCACAAGGAGGATGCCCTAATATACGACTGGTACAGCACACACATCCAGACTGAGCAACAGGTGGTGTGGAACCTCAGCTGATCTCCCAATCAAAGGTCAGACTCGCTCCAAGCAGGGCTCTGATTGGCTAGTTGTGGCAACTGCTTGTTTATATGTCAATCAATAAACTCACGGGTGGCTATCTGTTGAACCTGGGGGAGCACGTTGTTGTGGGTGTTTTGCATTTTCGAATTGTAGCCACACACGCTTTTGTGAATGTATAATAGTATTTTCTTTTAAAAGCAGAAAACCTCAGATTCAGCCAACACAAATAATTTTCATCATCATTCTTGAATTCTTTCGTAAATGGAATTAAAGTAAAACTCACTAACTAGGAGGTTATAGCAGCTCATCTGTTCCCTCACCTTTCCCCCAGTGACCTCTGTGTGGTCATAGATGAGTAAATTGTTCCAGTGATTCACTGAGTTGTTGTATTCACTGTTGGTTCTTTCTTACATTATACTGTAGAAACTCAAATTGGCAGCGGTTTGTCATGAGCACATTGGCATGTACAATCACATCAGGCCAGTTTGGGACGTGATGGAACAGGAGCATGGAAGCATAAATATGCAGCTGACAAACCCACAGAATGTTAAGAATCAACAAGGACCATAATCTCAAAGGGATTTTTTATAAAGCATTTTGGAATCATTGTCACAAAACGGCTGGTTTTTTTTTTTTTTTTTTTCTTTATTTTTTTTCAAAGGGAGGCTTTTTGGTGTTCCCCATAAACTGATCAGTGTGGAAATATCAATTACTATTAACGCGTCTCTATTTTTTTATGCAAGTTTGATTTTTAAAACTGGTATTTACTCTAATGGAATATTTTCTATATGAATACACTGGAACCTTTGCTTACAAATGTGGAGAGACCTGTAAATAGCTTATGTTTGGACTTGTCTTGGTGAGCTCACCAGCCCCCCCTTCCTGGCCCACTGACCGCCTGAGGAACAGACTTCAGTGGTAACATGAACACTGCTGCATGAATAAATGCCAACCCAGCAATATTCAGCTGAGTCACACATGTGTGGTTCATCCAAGTTACTTTGAGAGCCCGTGGCTTTTGTGATGCGATTCACTGTAAGGTCAAGGCCACCATACACATAAAGCTGTGTAGTGTAAAGGGGGGGGGGTCTGACCAATGAGGGGAGGCTGTGTTCATGAATGTCAGCCATTGAGAGACAAGTCACCTTTTACCTCAAAACCTGCAGTGCGCTCTTCGGTGTCCACAGTGGAAGGGAAGGTCGCGCACGCTCAAGCACAGACTTGTCGCTTGGACGCTGGATGGCGGCCCGTTTCCAGCGGCTGCAGCGGAACCGAACAAGACCTGGTGACGGGTCATCACCAAGCGGGGAGAGACGTGAAGGGGGAAGCCTAAGTGACTGAGTTCCCTCACAGCGTGGCACAGAGAGGTCAACCGCCGGGACCAGCTGCGCGTCCCCGCCGCACGG
Organism: Echeneis naucrates; assembly: GCF_900963305.1. Taxonomy (NCBI): domain Eukaryota; kingdom Metazoa; phylum Chordata; class Actinopteri; order Carangiformes; family Echeneidae; genus Echeneis; species Echeneis naucrates. Next base: position 20,393,833 of record NC_042520.1, on the reverse strand, counting down.
TGTGAAGTAAACACTGGTTATTTGTTTTTAATGAGCAAAGTTAACGCCGAGTTTCAAGTTCCGCTTCAGATTCCGCAGACTGCCAGCGTTGGAAACACACCACACTGCATCTCTCACATGCATGGTTAAAAACAACCAAAAAACAGGAAGTGGGAGCGCACAGTCGGCCCCTACCTGCCTGCAGCGTTTCATCCCGAGGCTGTGCGAAAAAAACAAAAACAAAACACGCGTACGTCGAAGCAACGTGTGAAACAATACTTCCGGAACACATGTTTCAAAATATACCTAACTCTAACTCCAAAAGGCCTCTTTGTGACGCAATGCGTTGTCAGCAGGCGAAACACAGCTACAGCCAAAGCGCGCCGTCCAAGCCGCTGCCACACGTTGTAGCCACGGCGGTCAGACGTGATACAAGCTGTGGTGTGGCCTGACTCCTCTCCTGAACGATCCCATTTCACCTCAGCTGTGCTGACCTGTGTGTAACACACGGGTTTCTTGTGTCATGTTTAACCTCCAACCTTCGAGAATAAAACCATTCACCACTTATCAAGCAATGAAGGAAAGCTTTTACTACATCAGCAGAAAAGTAACCAACAGTAATGGCAATTGCTGGTATTTGGTACATTAAGAGGCATAGATGAGAGCGGTAAGCCACCAACTCAGTGTAAAAATGTATTGACTTACTTTGTAAATACATGATAACAATGAATAAATAAAAAAAAAAAAAAAAAAAAACATCTTCTCATATTGTCTCTTAAACTCATTAAGAGTCACGCATATCGCTGCATTCTTCCTTTTTTGCTGTGGACAGATGCTGGTCTCCATTTGACTCAACATTTAATTTACCCTCTGAGACTAGTCTAATATTCACATTTGAAGTAAATGTATTGCTGTTTTTCATTCCTTACACCTGATGTTTTTACAATTAAAAAAAGTACCTGATGTCAGTTCTATTGTCTATTATCCATTTGAATGAACACACAAGACTCAACCATCTAACGTGAAATGAAGGCTGTGTGTGTTTGCAGCTGCTATGTTATCAACTATTTACAAATGCTGAGAACAACTCATTATCCATACATTTAAAAATAAACATCTTTACATTTCAGCTTTCACACATGGATGGCTATAAAACAGAATGAGAACTGAGAGGGGGCTTAAATCAGAGGTGGGTGAGCGATTTAGTATGATTATTACAATATAGTCTTTTTTTGAACGACAATTACTGGTGTTTAAATCCCTGTGTGATATGTATGATATTTGTTCTTCAAGAAGCATTTTGAGAGCAAAACAGTAATGTCATGTGAAATTTCAATCTTCGTGCCAAGTTCTTCTCTCCCATTCTTCACATCAGTCAATCCTTTAGCGTTTTCATTACTCTTCGATTTTCCAAAACAGGATATACTGTTTTGAGAGCTTAGGCACTTCACAACAATAAAGGGAAGTGGTCTGGAGGTCAGCTCCGGCAGAAAGAACAATGAATGCCCCCTGTCAGGTCAGTGACAGTTCCCTCTTTGACAAGATTTTTCAGTAGTTCAGTCTCTCTGTCTACATCGTGCATGTTCTGCTGCTGCATGGCGCTTATGGGTAAGTGGTCGTAGTAATGCAGTGGCATCCCCTGTTGGGAAATGCTGTAGCCAAAGCCTGCCAGGCTGACCTCATCACACAGCAGGGTGGCTAAGTTCAGTGCAGAGACTCCAATGGTTGGCACATTCTGCAGACAAAAACAAACATATAAACCTATAATTTAATTAAAAAAAAAAAAAAAATTTCAGAATTTTATATTATCATAATCACCCCATTCTTGAATTTTATAAGCGTGCTTATTCTTGTTTAAACAAACAAACAAACAAAAATCAAAAGCATTACTTATTGGTTTTTATGCTTTCACTAATAGTTGGAAATGTCCTAAATAATGAATTTCCAATTTGAAGTCTATTCTTTCCTATAGTTAGGTCATTAGTCCAACTCTTTCACAGCTTTCACAGCACATAGTATTCATTCATTCATCTTCTGCTGCTTATCTGTTTCCAGGTAACAAGCTGTGCTGGAGCCAATCCCAGCTCACTTTGAGTGAGGGGCGGGGTCACCCTGGACAGGTCACCAGTCCATCACAGGGCCAACACACAGAGACAGACAGAGACCAACAACCACTCACGCTCAGACAGTTTAGAGTCACCAATGAACCTAATCATGATGTGTTTGGATGGTGGGAGGAAACCGGAGTACCTGGAGGGAACCCGTGACCTTCTTATGGTGGGGCAACAGTGCTAACTAGTTTCATGCCTGCAACCCCGTTTTGAGAGGATGTGCAGTGCAACACAATCACATTACCACCACGAACACAGGGTGTTCACAAGTTCTGTTTTTGTTATGTTTGTTTTTGTTTTGTTTTTGTTTTTGTTATTTTCACAGATTGCAAATGAAACACTATTTCATTATTTGACTACTGAACTTTTTGTTTTTTATTCAAGACATCAGTTATGATGGCACAACTGCACCCTTATTTTCTTTTTGAACTTGGTGTTGATGTTTGATAAAATGAAATGTAATTTGCCAAAATTTTCTTTGGGGCGACAGGGTCAAGTGGGGCTTGAAAATCAACACATGTTCAAAGTGGGGAATGACCAAAAAAGTTTGAGAACCACTGCTCTATATTAATAGTATCGCTCAGTACTATCTGAGCTCTGCCTTTAGAATATTCAATTTGAATACAAATTCTTTGTGTTGGTAACAGTTCATAATTTTAATAACGACTTCAAATTGTAACACATAACCACAGTCACAGGTTCAGTTCACGAAATATGAAATTGTTTTGGAACAGCTGCACATGATGCTTTTTCATTTTTTCACAGTCAAATCAGCAATGTATAAATTCACATTTTCAGATCTGCTCTAGCCTGCAGTAAAAGAGGAAGCAAGTTATGGTACTTGTGTTTAGTGTGTTTGTTATTATATGTTAGACACAAATTTTTCTGTCCATTTTGTTTGTTGTATGTAACCAACGATGAACAGGTGCCAACATTGAAAAATAGGGGAGTAGGAGAGTGAGACAAGATAAGGTGCTTGGAAAAAAATAGGAACCACCCACTTTATCAGTTACTTTGCCAGATGGACTGAAGGAAGACAGACAGGATAAACTGACAATCGGAGAAGCAGTCAGACACACACTCACTCCTAGTGACCGATTTAAATTGATTTAATCACTGTTTTGGGAAATGTGTTTTACCTTGTCCCAGCCCCAGATGCGTGGTCTAGGTGTCGGGTATTTCAGCAGGTCTAATGCAGTCTCTCTTATGACACCTGGGTTCAGGAGCCTGAACCTCAGAGGCTGAAGAGGAATTTCATGAGGAGCTTTTTGCCAGAAGAAGAGCCTGTCCCACAGAGGCTACAACACAAAGCACAGATGTTACTGTTAGTATTTACAGCAAAGCAGCAGTAGTTAGGTCTGTTGCCTAGTTTGCATATCCTCTCTGTGCCTGTGTGGTTTTCCTCCCAGCGTCCAAAGACATCATGTTTGGGTTAACTGCTGACTCTAAACTGTCTGTAGGTCTGAGTGTGAGTGTGAGTGGTTGTTGGTCTCTGTCTGTCTCTGTGTGTTGCAGACTGAGTGCAATGGACTGGCGACCTGTCCAGGGTGACTCTACCCTCGCCCAGTGTGAGCTGGGATTGGCTTCAGCAGCCCCCGCTACACGGAAACAGGTAACTAATAAGTAAGTCAAACTCCCAAACATTCAATTTACATTACAAATTTCATTGGCATTTCTTGACTCAAAGTCTTCTGCAACAGAATTAGACACCTACTATCTGATGTTGAATGAAGACTAGTTGTTTCAGTGATAAATCAGTATTAAAACACAGACACACATGACCAACACCACCACAACGTACCACAGAAAGCTTGTTGATCATAGCAGATGTCCAGCTGATGTCTACACTTTTATAGACCACAGCAACAAACAGTGTGTGTGGGTCTGTATCGATCCAGTGGAGTGGTGTTCCTTCTGGGTAACTCATCCTGATGCTGGTTCGATTTCCAACGTCAACACTGAACTCTCTCAGAGGACCACTGTTTAATCTGAATGAGGACATTGATGGATTAGTTTTAGATTGAGTCGACAAATTGAAAAGTGTCAGTGATGATAATTAATCATCGTCATTGTCATTAACATAACATGGACACTAAAATCAAAGTGCATCAAGTAGATTTTAGTTAGCACAGCACAGATAACACTCACTATGAGTCATTATGTGTAAACCAAATAAAAAGCCAAATTACGTCATGTCCTTGCATTTATGGTTCTAACCTGATAATGGTGTCAAAACGGTCAATCAGTGGGCCGAGCTCCAGGCCTTTGAGAATGCCTCCATTTCCAATAACCACACACCGGCGACATTTGTCAGATGTCTTATCCAGAGGAGTTTCAACATCAGAATTTGGAAGCTTTTCCAGAATAAAAAAAAAAAAAACAACACATAAAAATGATTTGAAATATGTCCCAAAGTAGCTGGACTGACAGAGATTATAGAGATTGGTTTCATTTTACCTCAAAGGAAACTTGTTCAACTAGTTCAACTAGATGTTCTCTTGACTCTAAATTCAAATTGGTTTCATGAGGATGTTCAGTGCACTTACTGAAATCTACAACCACCAGATTTACATTTTAAGGAAGAGAGCTGGGATATGGTAAAAAAAAAGCAATTTGACCGAATGTCGCTGACAAATCTGCAGACATCTTGAGATGCAGTCATGTGAATCTCACAGAAAACATTTCCAACATTTTGCTGAATACAAAGAACTGAGGCGGTTTTGGAAGGCATTACGAAGCACTAATGCGCCTTATGAAGCACTTAAGAGGGTGGAAAGTATTACTCTGCTCATTTTTGCTGTGAGAAGATATTCAAAACGTATCAGCCATTAAAAATCTCACTGAAAATATGTCACATTCGTCTGTGCATTCATGGCAGAAGTAACCTGCACCCTGTTCTGTTCTTTAATGTAGTTAGGAGATATCACATTATATTCTTCCTACCAAGCTATGATATCACCACATCATAGCATTGATGTTTGTCAAGTCATTAAGAAAATATATATCAATCTGACTTTGTTAATGTTATATAAATACAGAACAACAATTTGGTGCCCTTAGATCGCATGAGTCACAATCGGATCTTGCTTCATCTATAATTTAATTAATATTGTGAATCTTTCACGGTCATAATGGAGAAGAAATGAGCACATGAATAATTATCAATGAAACTATCTTTGTTGATAATTATTTTTGTAAGAAAGTTGTCAACGTTCAATAGCTATAGCAGTTGTTGTCTGGATAACGGTGATACAACACTGTATTTGCTAGGATTGTGTGGAAGAAGCAGCTTCCAATCAAGGTTAGACTTTTCATCTGACATACAGAGCCTTCACTGTGAATTATTTCCATTAGAAGAGCGTGACAGAAGTTGGATTCACCAGTTTTAGCAGGTCCTCCACTTCGCCCTGAAGCCCCATGAACCCAAATGGTGGTGGATGCTGGAAAAGCTCATCTGGGAGTGGAATGTCTTTCCACAAGAAGGGCTGGTTCACCTGACCAATGGGAGGAAGTCGGGCTGACAAGCTCTGCCTTGCGTTGCCTGGGCGGCACTGTCCTCCCAGAACTCTGAGCACATGCTCGTGCACAAGCTGCAATAAAATCAGAGGCAATGAGGACAGATTTCACAACAGATTGTGCTTTGCAAGATATCTTTATAGTGTTAGTACTGGGATCAGCGCTTTCGTCTCTGCTGCCGCTCCCGTTGGAAAATAAATAATGAATATTTAGTTTTATTATTATGGTTTTTTTTTATGTAAATAAAATTTAAATTGGAAGATTATGGTGATCTTGTATTTTTAAAATAAAACGTGTTTTACTTCTGCGTGTCGCTAAAATATGTGTCAAAACCATCGATGTGCGACACTCACAGGTTGACATTTGACTGCACGCACCAGTACACGTGATGACAATCTTAAAACTTTGTTTTCTTTGTTGCATTTATTTGATTTCATAAATGCAATTAAAGTAAGCATAAAGGAAAAAAACCTTTTGTGCAGTAATATCTTCATTTTAGATTTTTGTGGCTCCCAGTGATCTCTTTTCTGTGGGAAACGGGTCCAAATGGCTCTTTGAGTGTTTAAGGTTGCCGACCTGTGTTCGTACATGGCTCAGTTTTTAAAGTTTCAAAAAGAAGCAATAAAAAGTGCCCAAAAACTGAGGTGATGCTCTGAGTGTCTGCTCAGATCAAATATGTCTATGAGGAAGGATGAATGGAAAAATGTACCGAGACATTCTTGATAGAAATCTGCTGCTATCTACCAGGATAATGAGGAGGGTGGACATTTCAGCAAGACAATGATTTCAAACACACAGCCAAGGAAACGCTGAAACTCAGAGAAAGAAAACAAAGCTGCTAGAATGGCCCTACAACGTTGTCCCAACGTCACACCAACTTCAGGTGCTCTCTCTGGCGACAATAAACCAATCAGAGAACAGTACGCAGTACGATTACCTCTGCCACTTTTTGTTATACCGGTACGTGCTGTGCTTCGCTTTATATGTTTTATCCTGCGCCTTATGTATGAAAATAGACCCGTTTACCGATCTTGCGCCTTATGGTCCGCAAAATACGGTAAACTTAACTTAATTTTCAACATCGAAGGTTTGATTTCTTTGTGTGTGTGGGTTGTTACTGACGTGGTGAAAATTTCATGTCCATAGCACCTTTGGAAATATATTTGCTGGGAAAAATGGTGACGTGTTCAATACTTATTTTACCTGCTGTGTATATATATTCTATACCTCTTTTTGAACTCATCATTTAACCACAAATACTGGTAATCCAAAATTTGGTGTAAAGCTCCAGATGGCTCACCTTTTTATGTGCAGGGTCGACGTGATAGTCCAGAGGTTTGTTTGGCCATGTTTCTATGAGTGGTAGGGTCATCATCGCCAAACCCAGAAAACCTAGAATGACACCCACAACAAGCATACGCCTGGAGACAGACACACACACACACACAAGGGAGACAGAGCACAGGCCTTATGAACCATTATGTTTAGTTCAGCATTGAACAGAATAGAATGCCCTTTATTGTCATTGTACAGCTGAACAACAAGATTGGAGAGCTTCTCCTTTTCAGTGTGAAAAAAGGAAATATTTATTAATATATATAACAAACATAAAAATAGAAGTATAAAAGTATAAAATAGAAGGCCAAATGTAGTATTAAACAAGAGATTAAATGAAATATAAAGTGTTGATGTGTAACTGTCTTATTTACACTGGATCAACCAAAGTGTACAGTTGTATTGTACAGGACGTTTTGCTATTTACAGTGTTCCATTTACAATGAAAAATAAATATATTACACAGGTTATTTGTTAAATTGCACAGGTGGCAGTAGACAGTATTTTGCATATTAAATGTTATATTAATGCATTTTCAGAAAAGATTAAAAATGCATCAGAACTAAAAGCTTGTAGACATTGAACACATGTCAATCAACAAGATTAATTTGTCACATTCACCACTGTGAGGCTGAGGCTGCTCAGCTCAACTCTCCCAAGTCTCGCCTTCCTGGCTTCTGGAATCCCTTCCTGTCTCGGCGTCTTGCCTGCCTGATCCCTGCAGCCCCACCCCAAATGGCGGACCCTGAGCCTTATGCAGGAGATCCCTTGCAAACCCTTCCTCCTTCAGTGCTCTTTAGTGTTAGGGCAGAGATCCCTTACTTATTATTTGGAAGAATCCAAAGTTCAGTCCTTAGTAAGCTTACTTTGGGGAAGGGCTTTAGATTGGACTACAGCCCTGTGGGAGTGGGTCTCTGGTCTATTTATCCTTTTACACTCTCTTTGAAAGTAAATTCAGGAAAGTATTTGACCAATCCGCAATAACGGGAGGCTTCCAGCCAGCTGCTGTCTCTTAAACAAGGTCCACGTCAGTGTGGCGGACTATTCCATTGAGTTTCGCGTGTTGGCAGCAGCTTCAGGGTGGAATGATTCTGTGCTACAGGGTGTGTTCATTAGAGGGTTATCTGAACAGTTCAAAGATTAACAAGCCGTTAGGGATGAGGCAGACTCTCTGGATGCACTCATTTAATTAGCAGTGAAACTAGACAATCGGTTGAGAGAAAGATGTAGGCTGAGAGACCCGCTACGCCCCTTTCCCACAAGTTCTCTGCTGTCCCTGGACAGTCACCTTCAGGTGCTCCTGGACTCCCCCATGAGCCTGACTGCTAAGGATTGTTTGTGCTGCAGTCAGAAGGGTCATTTCATTGCTGCCAAAATGCCTAGGCTCGCCTGCGGTTGAGGAGTGGCAGGTGAGCCTCATTCACTCCTCCGCTAAGCGCCTTTCTGTACAGGCCCCCTTCAGTTGTCCGCCTTGATGGACTATGTAGCTGAGGATAATTTAATTGATAAGCAGCTGGCAGAACAACCCGGGTTTCCCCTCAAACCCCTGGACACCCCCATCGTAGTTAGCGCACTAGATGGTAGGCTACTGACCCAAGTAACTCACCAAACCACCCCTCTCTAGCTGCAAGTGTCGGGGAATCCCTCAGAGCTCCTGACCTTTAAAATTATGTCCTCGGCTTCTGCCCCTGAATGTGACTGCTGCATCAATCTCCAGGATATAAGTTATAACACAAACTTACAACAACTGCATGAACTGCATAAACAAGACACTTTTTCCCCCCTGTTCAGGGTCAGCCCAGCTTTGTTTTGATGCGGCAATGAAAAAGCTAAGACGTGAACTAAAGCTTGTTCCTGAGGGTCACACCTTCACCCCTGGGCGCACCCCACTATTTCAGAAACACTGCAGTAACATGTTTACCCACTTTCTAGGATGTGCTAAATAATAAGATGTTGTTCTTAAAACACATAATTATAGTAAAATGAACAAATGATGGAAAAGCTAAATATGACAATAACTGATACATACTGATGGAACTTTCTTTTCAATTGGGCTGACAAGAATATACTACGAAAAGAAAACCTGTCTGTTTGAACATCCTACAACAGTCTTATGGGATGTTCAGCCAACAAGTTGATTTATTTATTTTAATGTTTATTTAGCAGGGATGATACATACAACATTGCCACAAAAAAGAAAGGGAAAATGGGGAGACGTCTAGCTGGAGCTAATTTGCGGTTTTTGTCCCTGGTCAGGCTTTTAGAATACAATAAAATATACTAAATGCAATAAAATGCAGTGAATAGTACAATTAAAAAGAAACACAGTTCCAGTTATCAATTGCAGATAAAAACAGGAGTTGGATTTCACATTTAACATTCGTACTGTTATATTAATAATGACTTGTAAGAAATTAATGTTCGCATTTCTGCTGCTGCTTGAGCCAGTGTTTAACTTTCACACTAAACCTCTTTAGTTCTGTCTGAGATTTAATTTCTGATGGTAAGGAATTCCATAAGTGTGTACTTTGCACTGAGAGGGATGATTGGCTGAATGTTGTCCTGTACCTTGGAATTTGACAGTTCTGGTTGGTTCTGCTCGGTTCTGCTCCTTGTAGTTGCCCTACAGTTGTCTGTCTTTTAGAAAGATCTGAGACATCACATGTGGGGCCAGTTCATTTAAACATTTAAAAATAACTTTTAAGAAGAAGAACTTTTTAAAATTAGAAAAAGTAAAGAAATTGTATTTTTCAATGATTTTGCAGTGGTGCCATTTCAGCCTGTACATTCAAATGTTTTCAAATTGAAGAGAGTCATGTTTGCCGAGCTTACAAAACGGAAAAAGTCAGTATTCTAGAGGCAATACCAAAGTGTAACCATAGCAATGCTCTCTAAATACTGAGCACTCCCACATAAACAAAGTAACTATTGATAAGCAAAACCTGAATGATCTTAGGATATGGGTTAGGGTAACCGCAAGATGTGACTGCATAAAGATAATACATTACTCAATTTGCATTGAATTTTGGTTCATAGTTTAGCTTACAGCTAACCACTACAAGCTACTCATCTTAATTCTGGATGAGGGTATACCATGTACAGTATATAGCTGGTGAGTGAAGCTACTGCAAAGACCAGAGCAACCACGCTTGCTCCTTCTCAAGTATCTGTCAGCATTTGTCACTGAGCATGGCTCCGATACTATGGCCTGTGGATAGAATGGTAAGCTTCTGGATTTTATATTAGTCAGTGTTTAGTTTTAGGCAGATTATACATGTAAGATAAACTCAGATACAATCAAAACTCAGAGTAGCTTCATGTACAACATAAATACTATGTAACTACATCACATATCTTTTTTGTGTTTGCTGTGATACCTCAGCATCATGAATGATCTGTATGGCAATCACCTGGTTAAAAAAAATGTCAGTGCAGGAAAATGAGAGGGTTCACATTTACATACATGATTTTAATCACCTGTAAGTGCCAAACGACATTTACTATTCTTTTGAAACTGGGAAACTGAAGCCCAACTCATGCGGAATGTTTCCTAAAGTTTTACGTGGTTAACAAGAAATATACAAAATTATAGCCCCTCCAGTGGACTATTACTAACTGCCAGACACTGCGGTAGATTTTTCCTTCAGGGAGAGATTACTGATTAATTAACAGGGTGACCAGAGGCAGAAACTTTATCTCTTACATGAGATCATCTTTTGTTTTTTTGGTTTGTGCTAACTCTTTACACCAAGGTTCTGTTGTTAGGTTCAACCATGAACTAGAGTGTTATCTAGCAGAGGAAAACAAATTTTTTCAGTTTGCACAGCAGCTGGCAGTTCACTCTTCATCTTACCTCACCGTGCAATTCATTAATCTAAACAACCCTAACCCTACTGATATTTCATTGATGAGAAAAGGGTGCATCCACAACAGAGCCAGAGAATAAAAGTTCTGATGATAAAAGGATCAGCTTTTATCTGGGGGGACAATGTCTCGTTTTGCCCTCCCATCTGTAGATGCAGGCAGAAACAATGCGCTGATATTTTGTTCTCCTCTGCCAGAACAGCTGTACTGTACTGGAATGGTGATTTTTATTTTTTAATTTTCAGCCTGGCTTTTGTTTGTCTGGGTATGGTGTCTGTGCAGTGTGCACATGGAGACACTGACTGTGACTGTCTGTGGGCCAATATTTTTACCACACTAGTCTTGCAGTATAAGTGATAATTATTATAAACTTGTTATATGGGAGTGTTTGAATGCAACGCACTCTGTTATGAGGTTTTTAAAAAGGAACTGAAAAGCCCACTGGCTAAAAAAAAGTACAGTTGATGACTCAGGAATTATAGGGCTGCGAAAATTAAGTTATTATTACGTTAACATTTTATTACTGTTTTATTTCAAGCTATTTCAGGTTTTGTTTTTTCCATGGTTTTGAAGATTGCATTGCTCAGTCAGACTGAAAGCGCATACTGTCACAAACTACAGGCCACAATAAAGGTGGGGTGGGGTAGTGAGCACTTTCTTTTTACAATTGGATTAAACACACTTATCAAACATTGACAACATTTGAGTTTGGTTTTAGAACTGGTGGGAACAGAATAATAAAACTTTTGTTCCTAGGGTTAGGGTTACATGTATTACTACTTGCATTATTTTTAGAATAGAAATGCACGACATACTGCTTTCGAGTTCATCATTCAATTAGTATAAAAGTGTGATTCATCAGAAAAATCATGCAATTAATTACAATGAAGAATGTTAATTGTTTCACAGCAGTAAATAAGGATAAGTTTATCCATATCACCAAAGTGCTTTACAAGAAAAGACCTTATTGACCTCAGAGGTACGATTAAGTGTTTTTCAAAACATTGCTTCATAGGAAACCAAAGAAGCCTTATTGCTATTTGTCTTGTTGTGCCGTGTGAATGCCACCTGTGTGCTGCCCAGCGAATGGAAACCCTCATGTTGTTCTTGTTTGCATTGGTCTGGGAGAACTCTGCTGGTTTCTCTGATGAAGTCTGAAGCCCTCTGGCTCTCACAGATCTTGTCCTGCAAAGTAATGTTAAAGTAACAGTTTCATTTCCATTTATGTCAGCCAATCTTTAGTCCCACTACTTTACAATGAGAAAGATTGTGAAATAGTGGCTGCCCTATGGCTTTCCACAAATGTTTAACCCATTGTAGCACATCATAATGAGGAAAAAACAAAAAAACAAAGAAAAGAAAAGAGAAAAAAAAAAAATAGTTTCACTTCACATAGTTCACATAGAGCAAACTGTCACTGAAGCGCCCAGTGCTGTCAGACTACCCAAAATGTGGTGACACTTGTTCGACAACATAGATAGGAGCTTAGTTCTGATCCCCTTTTAACCACCACCTTCAAATCTCCAATCTGCCATTCCTTTGTAAAATACTTGAAAAAACTGTTTACATTCAACTCAAAAAATATCTCACATCCAATAGCCTCCTAGATATTTATCAATCAGGTTTTTGTCCCCACCATAGCACAGAAACAGCTCTCACCAAAGTAATAAATGACCTGCATATAAACGCAGAAAAATGTATTCTTGTTCTACTTGATCTCAGAGCCCCTTTTGACACTGTTGGCCATAAAATTCTGCTGGAGAGACTCGAGAGATGGGTGGGCTTATGTGGTCCTGTTCTAAAATGGTTCAATTCATATTTATGTGACAGGAAGTCTTGTTTCCGTCAGCAACTTCTCTTCAAACAAACTGACATTACATGCGGGGTCTCCCAGAGGTCAATTCATGGACCACTACTGTTCAACCTCTATATACTTCCACTTTCACATGTCATCAATAACCATAACGTCAATTACCACAATTATGCAGACGATTCGCAACTTTACATTTCTCTGTACCCCGATGATTTATCTCCCATACAGTCCCTCATCCAATGCATCATTGACATTAACAACTGGATGACAGAAAACTCCCTGCAGTTAAATAAAGACAAAACAGAAATACTAATCTTTGGTGCAGAGACGCAAAAACTGAGAGAGACGGAACACCTCAAGTCCCTCTCTCTGGAGAGCAAAACTGTTGCAAGAAATCTTGGCATAATCATGGACAGCTATTCATGACAACCACATCACAAAATCATTTTTCCTACCATCTAATAAATATATCCACATTAAGAAGTTTTCTGTCAAAACCTGATTCTGAAAAATTTATTCATGCATTCATTCATGCATACACCAGCATTCAACAATTACAATTAATTCAAAATGCAGCAGCACCTATTCTCACTGGTGCAAAAAAATATCAACACATCACACCCGTTCACAGAACCCTGCATTCGTTACCCGTCAAAAAAAGAATAGATTTTAAGGTCCTTCTGTTAGTTTACAATATATACATACTCTAAATGGTCTTGCGCCTCAGTACCTAACAGACATGCTAATTAAATACACACCAGAAAGAACCCTCAGGTCCACAAACACTAGTACACTAGTCATTCCCCGCACAAAAACTCAGGAAGGGGAAGCTGCATTTTCTGTTTATGCCCCACGCAAGTGGAACAGCTTGCCTGAGACAGTAAAGACTGCCCCATCAGTCACTCACTCACTCATCTTCATCCCCTTCTGGGTCGCGGGTCTGCTGGAGCCAATTCCAGCACACATTGGGTGAGGGGCGGGGTCACCCTGGACAGGTCGCCAGTCCATCGCAGGGCCAACACACAAGGACAAACACCTCACACTCGCATTCAAACCCAGTGTCAATTTAATGTTAACCTATGCATGTCTTTGGACGGTGGGAGGAAACCCACGCCGACACAGGGCGAACACGCAGACTCCACACAGAAAGGGCCCAGGCTGGGAACCAAACCCACAACCTTTCTATTGTGGGGCGACAGCGCTAACCACGGTCACTACGCCACCGTGCTGCCCCCCATCAGTCAATATATTTAAAAATAGGTTAAAAACTTTTCTTTTCTCAACAGCGTTTGATTGAGTGTGTGTGTGTGTGTGTGTGTGTGCTTGTTTACTCTGTGCTTTGTATTGTTTGTTGTATGATGTGAAGGGCATTGAGATGAAATACACTCTATAAATAAAGTTTGCTGCCTGTCACAGGACAGAGCTGGCATTCTTGATGTTTGTCAAGTCTGCCCTTTGCACTGCACTGTTTGGACAGAGTAGTTAATGGTTATGTGTCATTAATGGCTTCAAGGTTAACTGACTGTCATCTCATCCTTTTGCAAAAAACCTTTATGCTATGATAAACAACTTTTATCTACACATCAAGATAGTGTAGATAAAGCCAACATTGCACTACTGGATATGTCACCCCTGTGCCCCTCTCCTCAGTGTCTTCTGGGATTTCTTAGGCAGGATGTGGACTGTCGTTATAATTGGTGCAGGTAATCATGTCAAATTTTTTGCAGTGGAATATTTTTGTTCGACTATGCACAAGACAGCAGGCTAGGAATACTAGTGTAAAAATTAGTCGGTGTGTGTTGTTCTGTTGTTTTTTTGTTTTTTTTATACATAGAAGGTTAAAAGTAATACAGCTACAAACACTGCTCTGTCTGCTCAGTCCCCTGAGCAGACAGAGACTGCTCCTGGCTTTGACCCGTAAAGTCCAGTTTGTTATTAAGGTGAATACCCAGGTACTTATAAGATGTCACCATCTAAATGTCCATTTGAGGGATATTCACCAGCGTAGGGGGGTGTTGTGCCTGCCTGCGAAAATCCACAACCATCATTTTTGTTTTCCCTGCGTTGCTGCTCCCTTTGGGGCCACTGTACTTCAGATGCGTGCCAGACACACAGTCCTGGGCCCTCATAAACTGTTAGGTAGTCCAGGATCAAGGATAAAGTTCACTTTTGAGTATTCCAGCTTGTCCTTTAGCAGTAAAGGTTGGATTGTGTTGAAAGCACTGGAGAAGTCAAAGAAGAAGATCCTCACAGTGCTCCCAGGTGCTTTCTTCAGGTGAGAAAGAGCTTGATGTTGGAAGAAGATGACAGCATCGTCCACCCCCATGCTTGGTAGGCTTACAGAAATGGCTCCATCAAAGGACTCACCAGGGGGTGAGATGCATCAGGAACCAGCCTCTCCGGGGTCTTCATCAGGTGGGATGTAAGTGCCACTTGTCTGTCTGTCTGTTGGGGTCCTTATGATGTGAAGTCTTGGGGACAGGTACAAAGTATGTTTTGCAAAGTTGTAGCACTTTCGGCAGCCTCATGGTTGTGTTCAACAATCTTGCTTAGCTGGTCTGCACAGATGTAATACTGCCTCTTCCGTTTATGTTAAAAACATCAATCAGTACATCATGAAATGTCTCTTTTTTTCAGTTTGTTTGTTATCCGCAATTTTTAAGTTGCAATCAGTTGTAATATATAATATGGTCCATGGAGGGTACAACCCAGTGCTTAACTGAAATCACAAGCGTTAAACTCCCGATGAAATGTACCGGATTAGAGCAAATGTAGCATCAAATGAAAATACTCAGTGAAGTGAGCTAACTCGATGAGATGTGCTCGGTTCTCCATCACCACTGCTTTTGGCTTGTTGAGCTAGCTTTAACTCGTGGGTGATTTTTTACAAGATCGCCACACTTCCCCTGAAATCTGTTTGGATTACTTTCAAAATTATATTCAGGCCGTCGCTGCTAAACGATGTGTGGCATTTGGGACTAAATGTCGATAATCACTTCAATCCTTCAGACCTTTGTTTGGTGTCTCGAAGAGCGTATGAGTAACAGGCGAAGCTTTCCAGGAGTCCGAACATCTAATGCGCATTTTTGTTGCTTTACATCAGCTCAATATAATGTGACGCTGAAGTAAATAATGTTTGATCAACGATTAATGATTTAGTGTCATTTTAGCGCGTAGGTTAATGAGCATGGATTGGCGTTAACGCTTTTCTTAATAATACGGCCTGTAAATACAGAAGAGTCACCGATCCGAGGCCCAAGTGTCCGCTCTAGTAAGCAGAATAAATATTCATATTTTAAAGAATAAAGGCCTCAGCAGGTCCGTTATTTTCCTAGACTCGGACAGCAGCTTGTCTGACCGTTAGCCGCAGCTGACCAACGGTCAGCCGGTGGCCACAGCGGCTACCTCTCCATTAGTTTTCAGAAGACAGACATTTCTCTGCATTTACCGCTCGGTTTACTCACCCAAAGGACCGCGACAGGAGGTCCGGGCCATCGCGCACCCTTGACGGCGGTGAAACAGTAAGTGAGCTTCGCAGCAGCAGTGCATCCAGCAGCCTCCTTGTGAGGCGGCAGTTCAGCCAATCAGTGGTGCAAGGATCGCTATCATTTCCGCTCTTACACAATAAAAGCTCCGTACGTGAACGACACAGGACAAAGATACTAGATAAAAAAAAAATAACTCTTTTTTTTTTTAAACAAATTTTAAAATTTTATTATTAAATACAATGACAAAAAATATTGTGTAACTGTCTATATTTTTTATGCTTCCAGTCATTATACCACTGTGATGACTTGTCCACAATGCCTCCTTGTACAATATGATACAGTAATCAGTGATTTTACACACATTCAAGCATTTTATGGGAATCTGGCAGGCTGACACAAAATTATTTAAATACTAATTTGTCTAAGGACTGTGCTGTGGTTTCAGATGACGCAAGAGAAAGACATTCCACACAGGATCACATGAGGTTGTCTTCTACTGCAGAGGTTGCTTCAATTCAAACAGTCCTGTTCCCCCTTTGACAACTTTCCCCACCACCAGGCAGGCTGACGGTGACACCAGCTCATCGTATGACCCTGAAAAAACAAAACAGGAAAAACAGCCTGAAACAAAACACAAATACAGTCTAATAGTGAGGAGATGTGACAGGGGACATTTTAGTCTTAACTGCAATTGTGTTAATCTAACTCTCTATGTATTTATAAATAAATAAATAAATAAGCACAGTAGTGCAATGCTGGCTTGATGTCGTGTTAAAAATGTATTAAAAATGCTCAAATTGAAAAAAAAAAAAAAGATCTGTTGCTAAAGTATTATAAAACACCATTCCGATAACCTTAGAACAGTGCAATGCAAACTTGACTACCACAGATTCTTCCTGACTTCAGTAATCTGACAGCTACTGCACCCAGCAGTCTGCAGACCATAAACCCCTCTGCCCATAAAATATATGCAATAACAGTTCCCCTAATTCCTTATTTATATCTGTTGGTAATTATTTTTAATAAATTAATTTATATGTTCTCTGTCAACAATTTTTTTTCTACCTCATCTAGCTATCATAGTTATTCCTGTGTGCTTCCTTTTGCACTGTTACAGTTCCGATGTCACTGTAATTAGCAAATATCCCCACTGAGGGACTAATGAAGGATTATTTTAATTTATTACTGCATTATTAGTGCCACCCTTTCCTCACCCAGCATGGTAGCCTGTTTGAGGAATTTGTAACTGGTCTCGAAGGTCATTTGCTGCAATGGGGAGGAGTTGGATCTGATGGCATGCCGATTTAAGGGCTTATATACTCCTTCAAAACACATGTAGTCCGCTACGAGAGACAGATGTCTGGGGTCAACCTCAATACCTGGGGAGAAACAGTCAAAGACAGATTAAATGTGACTGGGCGTAAAAGACTTGACTGCATTTTAGATTGTGTGTGTGTATGTGTGTGTGTGCATGCATGAGTGAGTAAACACGTGTACCGTAAACAGCAAAAACATCTTTGATCTCCTTCTCTATGACCTTTAGGGCCACTTCAATCCCATAGGTATTAGCCATGGCATGCACTTCATTAGAGTAAAGTCTGTTGATGTCCAAAATCTGGAGAGTACAAGTATACAAGTACATTTATTGAACAATTAACTTTCACCATAAACTGGTCTGGGATTTCCCAGTGTGTAAAAAGTCCTACATACATCAGTGTACTTGAACATCTCATGCATGTTGATGCCCTCCGTGTTTAGGGTCATCTCCTTTTCTCCCGTTTTTGTTGTAGCTTCACTCAGCAGGCAGCGGGTCAGACCTTTGGTTTCCATTATGACAGCATTCTGAGCAAGTGTTGACAAGACTGATGTCAAATCGAAGTGCACCTTGCTGACTGGCAAGACCAGCTCCACCTATAAACAGGGAGCCAAGTGGTACATGAAGAAACAGATGGATGAAAAAGAATAAAACTAAGGTTGACTTAATTTGAAAGAAAGTATCAACAATACCCAAGTATTTAGTAAGTGAAATTTGTGAAAATGAGATGAAAGCGCACAAAGTAATCTGTAGCATATAAGTCATAATGTTAAAAGACACCATGAACTTAACCTTCAGGTGGATCCTTGAAGATGTATTAACAGTCAACATTACAGTCACAGCCCATGTCCTAATAGTGACTAAGAGGACATTGAGCTGTTTGCAGTTTTGGCAGGTCAAAACAAGTATACATGTCTCACTATCCTGACTGAACAGAGAAGGTATTATGAGATTACCTGCCAATGAGAAAGCAAACAGTCTATTGTGCAAGCACAATTTTCATTTATTCCTGAGAAATAACCTGCCGAAAACTTTTGCACAGTCCTGTATGTGGAAAGGCATGATTACAAAAAAATTCTTTCCTTAAAAATTCCTTGACAATATGTATGAACGCACCTCACACCAGAGTTCATGCTGGTGATCATAGCAGTATCTCTCTATCGCCGAGTTGGATTCCAGAACAGAGTTGACTCTCATTTGGCTCAAGGCTTTTTGTCCTGCTTCACCTCTCTTTGCACGTTTCTTACTCTTCTCCAGCCTCAGTGTGAAAGATTCTGGCTGGGACTCTTCCTGAGTGCTCTGCTCTTTGTTCTTCTCCTCTTCTTCCTCCCCTTGATCTTCTTTATCTTCAGCATCATCTCCTCCATCTTCCTCCTCACTCTCATAGTCCACCTGCAGAAGAAAATAAAGATAGTCTTTAACTGTATCATGGTGTTGGGAGCAGTCCTGTTGGTGGATGCATCTATTCATTTCATCACAGTGTTGGTTGAGACCAAACATTGAGCACATTAAAATTCTATTCTACACACTTAATCAAGTTAAGTAGCACATGAAACCAGCCCAACTAGTCTGATCATTTTAATTTTTCAACAAATAAATGTTTGACAGTTCCAGGTTGTTCCGGGTTCATGTGAATATTTCTAGACAATTGTTGGAGGGAATAGTGCAGTAGCTAATTGTAGAAAATGTAATGTAATAACAACAAAAGAAAGAAAGAAAGAAAAAAAAAAAAAAAAAAATGAGGTAAACCAGTACTACATGCTTCTTTTGAGATCCCTGACCTTGAATTTTGACCTCTGATTACAAAAATGCATTCATTTTGTTCTTGTGAAATTGGACAGTGTCACCTTACTGAGACGAGTCTTCAAAGAAATCAGATGTTATATCTTAGTCTTAACCTGTAATACAGATCACATTACAAATCTAAAGCTTTGTACTACCAAGTTTAATATTTAGGAGACAGTCTTGGACAGGGGTCAGCAACCCACAGCTCTTTCATCCCCTCTGCCTGGCTCCCTGTGGCTTTTAGAAAATAATGTGAATAAATAATAGCTATTTAATTAAAATAATTTTTATTCTATTTAGTTATTTTTTCAATGTAATAGTTATGATTCTAGAGATGTAAGTGATCTTGCAACATCGAAATAAAATGTTTTTTAAATATTTTGTTGATCAAAATATGCGTCCCACCTTGTTGCTGACAGGCTGGTGACTTATTTTGAGTTCTCAACCCCCAGTAACTTAAGGTAGGTTTTGTGCCTGCAGGTGGGTTTTATTTTGTGGGAACCATGCCAAAATGGCTGTTTTAATATTGAAGGTGCCGACCCCTGATCTTGAAGAAGCCAGATATTCAACTTTAATCAAAAGCAACCTCATGCCTCCAAGTGTTTCATCTGTCTTCATACCTCCTCCTCCTGTTTGCCTTTTCTCTTGGCATCTGAAGCATCAGCATCTCCTTCATTCCCCTGGTCATCAACAACCTCCTGCTCCACCTCTCCATCCTCATCATCTAACTGATGGATGTCAATACGATAAAGACACTTGTGGTCAGAAAATGGCACACAACACTTTTCCTAAAAATGTCTAATGGAATACCAAACTGAAGACAGCCAAATAAAAACAGACCCCTCCTGCGTTAGCTGCGCCATCACCATTGAGGTCTTTATCAGTGGGGCTAGCCCTCCTGGTCTCCACAGCAATTGCGGCCAACTTGGCAGTACGCTTTTTGATTGCCTCAAGGAGGAGACGGAAGAACCTTGGGGCACAAAGAATGAAAGAAAATGAGTGGACACGGAATGCACTACCCATATGGTAGGGGAGAAACTACATGTGTTAACATGCGCACACACACCCACCAACATGCAGGTGCTTTCACGCTTGCGCGTACACACACAACACACACACACCTCGTTTCCATGTAGTGAAGGATCTGTTGTGGCGACAGCAGCTTATCATCACAATAATGGTCCGGAGGCAGGAAGTGAAAGGTAACTTTGAATGCCCTAAGTTTTTGGTGATTTTCAATCCGTAGTGACTCGACTACATCCACTTTCTGCAGGACCTAGACACACACAGTTGCTTGCATGAGCCCTTTCCAAACACAACAACAAAAAAAAAAACTTAATAAAACTTAAAAAAAACTTAAAAAAAAAAAAAATACTAAAGGGGGATGGGTAGTGCCAAGTACGACCTTGAGAAAATAACTGAAAAGGGACACCAAACAAACCACAGTATGAAACTGAAATAAAGTAAGTAAAACAACAGGGAAAAAGTATTGAACACGTCACCATTTTTCTCAGTAAATATATTTCTAAAGGTGCTAGTGACATGAAATTTTCACCAGATGTCAACCCATGCAACCCAGACATGCAAGGAAATCAAACCTTACATGTCCATGAATTAAGTTTTGTGTGATAAAATGGAATGACACAGGGAAAAAGTATTGAGCGCAGAAGAAATGGAGGCGCAAAAAGGCACCAAAAGCCAAAGACACCGCAAAAGACACCAGCTGAACCCTATCAGCAATCAGAAAGCAATTCTGCCCCTGTCAGTGAAAATTAATATCAGCTGGATCAGGCCCAACTGACGGCCTACAAAAGGTGTCTCATTGCCAAGGTGTCACACAAGAAACATCTCATGATGAAAAAAAGCAAAAAACTCTCTCAAGCCCTTTGCAACCTCATTGTTCCAAAGCATACTGATTGCATTGGTTCCAGAACACTTTCTAAACTTCCAAATCTTCCAGTGAGCACTGTTGGGGCCATAATCTGGAAGAATTATATCAGAAGAGTTGTCCAAGAGCCAAAGACCACACATGGAGAGCTTCAGAAAGACCTGGAATTAGCAGGTACAATTCTTTCAAAGAACACAAGTTACGCACTCAACAGCCATGGCCTATATGCACACTCACCACACAAGAATCCATTGCTGAAGTAAAAACATTGTGAAGCTCGTTTAAAGTTTGCTGCACAATATTTAGACAAACCTGTGAAATACTGGGAGAATATACTCTGATAAGATGAGAACAAAATGTAACTCTTTGGATGCCATAATACACACCATGTTTGGAGGCACATCCCACATCCACATCGCAAAAACACCATACCAACAGTGAAGTTTGGAGGTGGGAACAACATGGTGTGGGGGACTGTTTTTCAGCATATGGCACTGGCAAACTGAATGTAACTGAAGGAAGGATGAATGGAAAAATTCTTGATATTAACATTAATATTAACATTCTTGACAGAAGTCTGCTATCTACCAGGATGAAGAAGATGAAACGAGGGTGGACATTTTAGCAAGACAATGATCTCAAACACACAGTCAAGGAAACTCTGAAACTCAGAGAAAGAAAATAAAGCTGCTAGAATGGCCCAGCCAATCACCTGACCTGACCGACACCTGACAAAAATCTATAGAAAGAACTAAAGATTGGAGTTCACAGAAGAGGCCCACAGAACCTTCAAGATTTGAAGACTGTTTGTGTGGAAGAATGGGCCAAAAATCACACCTAGTTTCTCCATCCAAGAGGCATCTTGAAGCTGTTATTAACAACAAAGGCTTTTGTATGAAGTATAAAATAAATGTAAGTGTGTTTAATACTTTTCCCGTGTGTCATTCTATTTTTAATCACACATAATTTAGGGACATCTATGGTTTGATTCCTTTGCATGTGTGGGTTGCATGGGTTGTTACTGACATCTGGTGATATTGGTAACATTCGGTAACAATCATGTCAGTAGCACCTTTAGAAATATGTACTGAAAAAAAATCATGACGTTCTCAATATTTTACCTGCTGTATCTGGCGTGGGTGGATGCTCCAAAGATATCAAATTAACACAGACTAGGCTCTTATCTTTACCTCAGCCAGACACACCCTGGTGAGTTTCTTACGGAGTGTCTTGGCCCTCTTTAAGGCCTTCTTGTTGTTCAGTACAGGAACACTCATCATGGGAGTTTTGATGTTGGAGCTGGCCACCATGAGGATCTCTCTTAGTCTGTGAGACAAACAAGGATATAAAGAAAGTGAGAAAGAAAGGGAAGGTATGGCAGAATGGTTGGAGGGGCACAGGTGAAGGAACAGAAAGGACAGGCAGATGGACATAGAATCATATCAGACATAAATGTTAAATACTGATACCAGAAAAGTGAATTATCATAAAGCAACCACTAGATTAAGCTAAACAAACCAGCAAACCCTTCAAATTGCAACAATAGTAACTGGAAGGCCTCAGTAAAGCACAATACTGCATATCTTTAATCCTTATGTTTTGATGGCTGCCACAATCTTGGTTTTTGAAGCCAGAAACTACATTTGGAGAAGCTGGAGTTTAGGTGGTGTGAGGGATACATGCTCTGTACTCTGTCCTGATTATTGGACAGGTCACCATGTGTGGTAGAATCCCCTGATGTGTACTCTACATTAAGGACAATTTTCCTTGAAACTAGAGGCTGAGACCATAAATCCATCAGGCAATTATATGAAATCAAATGAGACATAGGGTCTCCCCCCCAGACTTCTATACAATCTGCCTTTTGTCTCCCCCCCCCCCCCGATGGTCATTAGATAGACTCTGGTTCTGTAACGTGAAGCTTAAATCTGCATTCTATGTCCTTGGTTGTGGGAAATCGGGATATCAAAAGGTATACAGTCGTGCTCATAAGTTTACATACCCTGGCAGAATTTATGATTTCTTGGTCATTTTTCAGAAAATATGAATGACGACAAAAACTTTTCTTTCACTCATAGTTAGTGCTTGGGTGAAGCCATTTATTATCAAACAACTGTGTTTACTCTCTTTAAATCATAATGACAACAGAAACTACACAAATGACCCTGATCAAAAGTTTACATACCCCAGTTTTTAATACCATGTATAGCCCCCTTTCACATCAATGACAGCTTGGAGTCTTTTGTGGTAGTTGTGGATGAGGCTCTTTATTTTCTCTGTTGGTAAAGCTGTCCATTCTTCTTGACAAAAGGCCTCCAGTTCCTGCAAATTCTTGGGCTGTCTTGTATGAACTGCACACTTGAGATCTCCCCAGAGTGGCTCAATGATATTGAGGTCAGGAGACTGAGATGGCCACTCCAAATTTCCCTAAATTTTTCAATAACATGCTGCATTCATTTTGCCATCAATTTTGACCAAGTTTCCCATGCCTTTGTGGCTCACACATCCCCAAAACATCAGCGATCCACCTCCATGTTTCACAGCAGGAACGGTATACCTTTGATCATAGGCCTTGTTGACTCCTCTCCAAATGTAACATTTATGGTTGTGGCCAAAAAGTTCAATTTTGGTCTCGTCACTCCAAATGATTTTATTCCAGAAGTTTTGAGGCTTGTCTCAGTGCTGTTTGGCATATTGTAAGCGTGATTTTTTTGTGGCATTGGCGTAGTAATGGCTTTCTTCTGGCGACTCGACCATGCAGCCCATTTTTCTTCAAGTGCCTCCTTATTGTGCATCTTAAAATATCTACACCCCCTTTTCTCAGAAAGTCCTGTATTTCAGCTGAAGTCATCTGTGGGTTTTTCTTTGCATCTCAAACTATTTTCCTGGCCACTGTGGCAGAAATCTTTCGTTGGTCGACCTGATCATGGTTTGGTTTCAACAGAATCTCATTTTCCAATTCTTAATTAGAGTTTGAACAGTGCTGATTGGCATTCTCAGTTCCTTAGATATCTTCTTATATCCCTTTCCTGTTTTATACAGTTCAATTACCTTTTCCCGAAGATCTTTTGACAATTCTTTTACTTTCCCCATGACCTAGAATCCAGAGATGTCAGTGCAAGGGTCTGTCAGGAGCCCAGAAACTCACTGAACCTTTATAAACACACACTGATTACAAGCAGACAGATGACAGATGTGGATGGTTACCTTTAGTAGCCATTCAAACCCATTTGTGTCAACTTGTATACATGTTATCAGGCCAAAATCTCAAGGGGATGTAAACTTTTGATCAGGGTCATTTGTGTAGTTTGTTGTCATTATGATTTAAAAAGAATAAACACAGTTGTTTGATAATAAATGGCTTCACCCAAGCACTAGCCATGAGTGAAAGAAAAGTTTTTGTGTTATCATTCATATTCTCTGAAAAATTACCAAGAAATCATAAATTCTGCCAGGGTATGTAAACTTATAAGCACAACTGTATATTACCTCTTAATCATAAGTATAATCATCTTAGGCTTGATTCAGACAAGGTGGACAGATTAGGCTCAAGTGTAAACACCTAACATGTATTGAAACTGCAGAGACGTAATCATTCAGACTACATTTGGAGGTGGTTTAGGTGTCATTTGGTTACATTGTTTCACACTTCATTTCAACTTTTAAAGTCATTACTTTATAGTCAACACTATAAATGTCCTAAATCCTGAATGCAACCCTGTACCCCAGATCATATTGGATAGAAACCTAATTTGGTTAATAAAAATAATTGTCGGAAGAGGAAACCATTATTTCACGAGCATCATCAAAAACACCCAACACTGCACTAAACTCTGACGATAAGGAGCTTTAGTTTGCGCAGAAAACTGCAGTACAGGCTAACAGATGGAAAAAAATAGGGGGGCTCACTCTAGCCTTTCTTTCTGGAATCTACTCAACCTAGGATACTTGAAAAAATATATGATGAATATTATTGAAATGATAATGGACAGTGTTAATTTATTTGATATTCTGGACATAATTTGGACACTAAATGAGGTTTGGACTTTTGCTTGGAAGAAATTTTTAGGACTGAACTGATTTGAATTTTTATTGAATATTGATCAATTTCGTGGAAGATAGATATTGGGAAAAACGTGGAAAAATAACAAAAAGGTAGATTTGAAAATTTTGTTTAGTTCAGTGACTTGATGAATGGTCAATATCTAAAAGGGAAGAGGAAACATTACCGAGGAATTCCCAAAGTGACGTTCATCTCTCCTCTGCCAGCGAAGTGGAAAGTGTTGAGGGTCATCTGAGTGGAGGGCTCACCTATGGACTGAGCTGCCAATAGACCAACTGCTTCACCAGGATCACAGAGCGCACGCTGCCATTTATAGTGCAACAGCTGGCGAAGGCTGAAGACAGAGTGATAACGATGAAACTTTATTTATCCCAAAAGAAGGTACAACTGGTCGAAAAAATGAAATGTCCTGCTTATTATTTTCTGAAATTTGGAATTCTGATGTGCTCAACTGAGTCTTATACCATGGTCAGTGTGAATAATCTACCTCTGATTGGTCGACAGGTGTGCGTTTCATGCGCATGTAGTTCGGCAAAATTTTATAGGCTAACTGCTCTAAATTCATCTGCACCTGTAACCATAGCAACATAACGAGCCCAGTTTTATTTTGTAAATATCATTTTATAAACAACCATTTTGTGGAATAATTTTGACCTAAGTCAAGCTTAATTTAAACTTTTAATAGCCTACTTTTGGCTTTGTTAAAGCGATTGAGCCACAGTGCTCATCCTGTCCTACTGCAACTACCTTGTCATGACAATGGTAAGTTCTTGCTTCAAATCCTTTCGATTTTGAGTGCAAAAGTTTCACCAAAAGTTGGCAAATCCTTTTATCCCTATATTCTTGGAAAATGACCATGGTATAAGCATGTTAATCCACTGGAATTGCTTTTTGCTTAGAGGTGCTTTTAAAAGTATCCGCTGCGTGTCGGGTATTTCTTTGCCTCCAGTCATGCATTAAAACCGTTTAAAGCACACCTACTTGCGTATTAAGCCTTACATGTCATACATGCTGGAATAATTTTAAAATGACCTATAATCAAAATGCTATTCAAGTCCAGATAAAGTCGTATCAAGTATAGTAAGTATAAGTTTAGATTAGATCCCTCTAAGTTCCATAAGTTAAACCCTCCATAAAAACAGTAATTATTTCAAGCACATAAAATTACCTTTAACCAAGTGGATATTATTTATCCCATTCATTCAGCTATGGGAATTATCATCACTTTTATAATGTTTACTTATAAACATCTTGATAACATCTGCAGTGTTTGACACTATGCTCTGTGGTGATGAGCATTTCCCAGAAATCTCCCAGACCAAATTAGACAAAGGCCTAAAGTCTGTAAAATTTTAATTCTGTCATTGATCACTGGAGGTTATTTTACTAAAAATCTTCCATATTTCATGAATGAACACGAAGATGATGTATTTTCCTAGACTTTACTAACCCATGAGAGAAGGCTCACATTCAGTACCTGTGTGTATCTTGACTCATGCTGCCTCTGCTCTGCAGGTATTTCTCTGTGATATCATGGAAGTTTTCAGACACTGATCCAAAGCTGACATCCGGTCTGAACACGCCCAGCGAGGGCTCAGGGCAGTGGGCAGACTTCTTGCTGTATTTTGATCTGCTGCATTCATCCAGAGAGTACCACTTCTGCACAAGCTGTAGACGGAGCAGAGTTCAAACCATAGTTTGGTCCCACTAGGTTAGCGATACAACTGTCTTTACTGAGGTTACAGGACCAAGAACAACTGATCCTCTTCACATTTTGTTTGGGTTGTTATTTAAGTACCTGCAGCACAGCAGCATTTCTGCCATTGATGTCTTGCTCTCCTTGTTCCTTCTGTTTTAATTTTGCCAACTTCTTCTGGGAAAACAGCAGGAATGCTCCTGATACAAATGAAAACAAATATATACATTTACAAAAATGTTTAAGTGTTAATGTCACATTTCCATAATCTCCAGAATGATCCACAGTCAGCAGCAATGTCCTACAAATCCTCCTTCACTTAAAAAAAAATAAAATAAATCATACTCTTGTCTTTCCAACTATTTTTTTCCCCACATTTCCTGAAATCTCTTTAATCTCTAAACATGGGCCCATGAGAAGACATGAGAAGTCCCGAGGGATCCAATCCTCAGATGCTTCTCTAAAATGCCTTGATGGCACCACACACTCTCAGTAATAGGTTTTTTACATGGTGTTTTAACCAGAATGTTCAAATCTGCCAAAAAAAAACAAAAAACAAAAAAAAAAAAACAACACCACTTTTCTACAATGTTGAGACATCTTGATTTACTGTTGACTCTGTACAATTCATGACGTTCTTGTAAAGTGCCATCTTCAAAAGGCATAAGCGAGCCAATGACAGATAATCTCACTGTGATGTTTGTGAATTCATCATATGGGAATTAATTTTCTTTTTTCATTAGCGGTATTATGGAGAGCAGAACAACCAATTAAATTTCACCTTGCTGTGCCATGTTCTACTCCCTCCACCTCCTATATCATTGACAATCTTCGTGACCTTCAAGTTATATGTTTCACTGCCTGTTGATGAGTGAACATTTTAGACATACGTACCTCTACGTGGACCTGCGTCCTCTCTTTTTGCTTTCCAGCGTTGGATGGCTTCAAAGTGATGACTGGCTGCTTGAGGATCTAAGCGTTCCAGAATTTTGTCCAGACCCTGGGACCTCTGGATGACCTGGCAGGAGGGAGACACAAATGGTTGTTTCCTTCTCATGCATTGGTGGGATTTTGTCTTACAGATCAGACTCAGGCCTATCACCTGGCTGTACAAGTACAGACGAGAAAGAAAATCTGTGTATTTCCTTAATTAAGGATGATTTACTTGAAGGAGTTGATATTAAGGAAAGGAGTTGATCATTCCCACGACATATTGCCACATGACAAACATTAACTTCCTTATACTACAACTTCATGGTTTGACATAGAAAACTTTGGTTTGGTTGTGGTGACACCGCTAGAAGTTGCTGCATTTGCCCCATGTCACTATCATCTCGCTTCCTCATTTCTTGTCACTCTTCAAGCTGTCTTAATAGATAAAGCCAGAAAGGCCAAAAAAAAAAAAAAAAAAAAAAAAAACACTGTCGCTGATTTGTTGCTGCTACTGCAGTGTTAAACTATCGTGACATTTCATATTTGTGTGTAGCACATATTTATCCCCAGCAGCCAGGTTAGAGGGTAGTGGGGCCCATGAGCTACAGCTTCACTGTGGCAGCCATTTAGGCCAGTGGCTTCCACTGAGGAGGAGGCACTGAATTTGACAAGGCTGCATAAATATTACCACTATGTGAAAGCAACTTGTTGGTGAAATTAAAGTAATTGTGTGACGACATTCATGGTCTCAGGAACTTTGTAAGTTCCAGAGACATTTCAGGAGTCAGTTCAGACGTATCAGAAAGGTTAGCTCAGTTAGAATCAATTTATGTTTGTTATTGGCAATTACTGAGGAAAGAACATTGTATTCTCAGTGCACAAAACTCAACCAACATTGTTGACACACATTTACAACATTTCACAGCCACACTGTCCTCATTTACCTCATAGTTATCTTCTATAAAGGGAAACTGTCTTGGCTGCAGGAACTGAGTCTTGGGGATATCAAGGCCATCTTCACCGTACAGGAACTGGACCACAGAGCCATCACTGTCTCTTACAGTCAGGTCATACTGAACTACCAAACCCTCCAGATGCTTTATCACACATCTGCAGAGGATGTGAGTGGAGAAGGAGTGAGAGAACAAGAGAAAGGGTGAGTGGAGATCACATGATAAAGGTTGGTTTTCAAACCACATTCTCAGTAAAACATGAGAGCGAAACATTTCAAACCAGCCACTGAACACCACAACACATCATTAAATGAGATTTGAGTGCGGGATTGACCTTTTTTTTTGGAATTAGTTAATTAACCTGATCTGGGTGGTATATAAAAGATGCATATTTGTGGACTAGGCGAAGTAGCTGCTTGTCAGAACATTTTTCTAAGGTAACTAAAGATCTTCTCTGGTCTATGGAGCTGGTTAGGTTTAGATTACCTTTGCAGGTATCCTGATCTCGAGGTTTTTACAGCTGTGTCCACCAGTCCTTCTCTGCCTGCCATGCAGTGGAAGAAAAACTCCTGGATTCAAACAGTCAAAGAGGGAAGCATGTCATGAAGAAACATTTATGAAAGAGCTAAAAGTTACAAAGTCACAACAACAGTTCTCTTTAAAAAGACTTAGAACAGCTCCAGACCACTGAACTAACACTAATATCTCTCTTTATGTACCTGTGGTTTGATGCCTGTGAGGAATCTTCCCGAGACAAAGCCCCCAGCACCGGGTGCAGGGTCATATGGCTGAAAACACGGCAAAGATTTCCCAGAGGGCATCAGTGGAGGCCGACGGCCCTCCAATTCAATCTGACCTAAAAGACATGAAATCTGGAACACACACACGTCAGGATATTTGTGGATTAGAGCATCAAGTGACTTTAAGGCAAAACGTCGAGATAAGAGTGTGACTGAGGGTTAGGGTTGAAAAAAGAGAGAGAGGGGGAAGAGTGTGTGAAAGGGCGTTATGGAGAGAAGAGAGAGAGATATCTATGTTAAAAGAAAAGGTCAGGTGAGTGTGTGTTTGTGCATGTATTACCTGCATGGTGTTAACAGTAGAACCTTTGGCTCCTGACTGGACCATCAGTTGAAGGTTGTTATCTGGGAAAGAGGTGTGGAGTCCAACTGGCATGCACACCTACAAATGCACAGTATTTTTGTGACCACTCGGCTCTGCTTTCTTAAAACACCAATCTTAGGGGGTTTTATTCATTTCTGGACAGACGACAGAAGAAAGGCAATAGGAAACCAAGGTGTCGCTAAAATCGCCAATTTTATGCTGATGAAACTGAAACAAACTGAGGAGCGGGACTGGGGTGGATCTGACAGTAATTAAATGTACTGCTGGATCCTGTTTGTTCCTGTGGGTAAACCTTTGTCATTATTCTACCCAACATGAGTTGTTGGAAGTCAGTGTCTGCTCACTGCATACTGTAGCAGCTAGTGACCTTGTTTATATCGTTGTTGACTTGGTTGGCCACTTCTTTGAACTTGTGGTCAGCTATGCTGAAGTCTCTCTGGTCTGGGTTGAGGTGTGCATCCTGCCAGCGGCTCTTAGCCTCAGTTTGAGCCACGTTAGAGGGCAGGTTGAAGGCAGCCTGCAAGGCCTAAAGAAGACAAAGGACAGTTACTGCACCCCTTTTCACTTAAGATGATTTCATTTAAGGTTGTATTTAAAGTCAGAGTACTAAATTGCTAACAATTATAGCATTGGATAAAGGCAATGGGTCAATGTATCATTATTATTTGAAAATAAAGTTTAAAGACAATCAAAATCAACTCAAATAAAACAAAATTGAATCCATGCTAAATGTATATCTAACCACCACATATCAAAAAACCTAGCAGGGGGGAAAAAAAAAATCTGATTATTACCTTAATTAATTTATTTTTGTATTAATTTTTTTTTTTTTTTTTGCTTTTAGGGAGTTTCGAAACTTAAAATTTGCTGGAAAGTCTGGAAATGAGGTTAAGATTACCAGTCAAAGTATCAAATTGATGTTCTTTGGCTATAGCAATGTTAATGTTTGTAGTACATATTTATCCCCAGTAGGCATGTTAGAGAACAGTGGGGCCCATGAACTACAATTTCACTGTGGCAGCCATTTTGGCCAGTGGCCTCCACCGGGGAGGAGGCACTGAATTTGACAAAGCTGCATACTTCCAAAAAAAAAAACCCAAAACATCTATCTACTATGCACTTTTTCTTGCTGGATATTTGTTTTTTTTGTTTTTTTTATTACAAACGTTAATAATTTTAACATTGATGATTTAAAACATGATCAAGTTTTTAAATTAAGTAGAAAAAAAAAATTGATGCTCAAACTGACTCTGGAGCCAATCTTTAATGATTCTTGAATGATTTTCTTCCTCTTCTTATTGGCACCCGGTTTCACCAGAATGTCCTCCACACCTGCACACAAAGACAAACAGGATTTAAACATAATATTAGTAATAACAGTAATAAATTCCCCTGGTAAGTTTCCAACGCTTAGGGGCTCTGACATGTAAGGCTCTGCTCCTTTGGTTTTCAGCCTAGCCCTTAATGTGGTAAGCAAAGAGCGCCAGACAAATCTTAGTTTCTAAATGCACAGAGCTTTCAGCCTAAACTTATACATAGCTGTAATTAAAAGAATTTAAAAACTATAAATAGATGAACAGGAAGCCTGTGTAGAGGTGCAAAAACTGGGACAAACTGAGATAATGTGAACACTAAGTCACTTATCTTTTACCTTCATTGAATTAAATACAGCAGCTGACATACACGAACCAACTGTAAATGTGTCAGGTGTGTTTTAGTTGCTGGTTCTGGGATCTTACCCAGAGTGAAGCCTCTGTAAAGCTGCAGGTAGGCTGTAAAGAGTCGAGCCAGACAGCTGAGCAGTTTGCCACTGGTTTCTCCTCCGTACAACTCGTAGCAGCAATGGACCAGGCCATAGGCTGAGGAGCCATAATGGGCTTTGTCCAGGACTCCCACCAGCAGCTCGCCCTGTCGAATCACCACCTGGTGAAAAGCAAAGACAAAGGGAATACTTTTATCATCACAAGGTATTTATTTTAATTCTCCTGAAGAAAAGATACAGAATCCCAAGGAAGCATGAGTTTGTGTCATACTGCACAACTGCTGAGACAATGGCTTAGATGGGAAAGTGAAATATTTGTGCACCTGTGAGTCACACATGCTATCCGGTCTGTATCCTGGAGCAGCTCGTGGTGAGACCTGGATCCAGGCTTTGCTGGGGATTTTTGATTTGCCAACCAAGTTGAGAGGTACAGCTGTTTCAGGGATTACATTCAGCAAGAGTGTGGATACCACCTAAAGGACACAGAGTAATGACACAGCTGTATTGTATAAAAACAACAAAATGTCGACTGTTACCAGTTCATTCACCTGCTTTCCAGTCCAAAGTTGCTGCGGCCGCAGTATGGCAGGTGGCAGCAGCTTCACTCTGCCTGGTTTGTCAGTCAGTCCTCTAAACACCAACTCGGTGTACTGGTTTCGAGTGAAGAAACAGCTTCGTATCGTCATTCTTGTCCCTGACACCATGTGGTCCTGGATCAGACCTGCTAAAGGTTTACCATCCTAAAGAGAGGAAGGGAGATAGAGAAAGAAAGGGGATTCAGTGCTACCATATAAGTTTATTTCGAAGAATGCACAAATGAAAAAAAAAAAAAAATCTGTACATGTTTTTGCGTTTAGTATTTAGAGCCTTCATATTCAACCCTTTCAGTATTTTGAATTCAAAGAAGATTTTTTGTTTGGAGGGACATCTTTTTTAATTCAAACATAGCACTAGGGCAACTTAGTATAAATTAATTGTGACAACTAAAAGAAAAAAAAGGTGTGACTGTTCCTCACCCTGTTCTGTGGCTGTTTAGCGATTAAACATACAACTGTCCTGATCAATGAAAAACAATAAATCAGATGAAGCGAAAGAATCAACCATTATCACTCAAACTTTTATCTATGGTAAATCGTATGCTTTGGCTCCAATTAGGTAGTTCATTTGACAGCAATGTGTGACTCAAACAGAGGAACATTGTTTGTCTTTTCATTTAATTGTATATTCCATGTGTGCCATCTATTTATAGTTGAGTAATGAGCAGAATAGTACCATGTAAAAGTACAGCATCTGCAGTGTATGTCCACCTACCTTGGGGACGAGGTACTGCTGGTCTGTGCTGACTAATGTGTAAGCCTCTGCTCTGCCCAGCTCAGACTGAGGGAAGTGAGCATTCATCTCATCTCCATCAAAGTCAGCATTGTATGCCTTACAGTTAGCATAGTGGAGCCTTAACACCTGTAACATCAGGAGGTTAAATTAAAAGTTTTTAGAAATCATAAAAGGAGTGATGGAGCATCATGCAGCTGATGACATTCACTAATAAAATAAATGCAGCTCTGCTTCTGCAATAATACCGGATTTAAAAAAAACAAAACAAACCATGAATCATAGACCTCACCTTTTCTCCTGGGAGAATACGGGCAGAGTGAGCTTGTATGGAGGGTCTATGCAAAGTTGGTTGTCTGTTGAGTAAAAGAACATCTCCATTCTTTATATGGCGATTTACCTACAGACATAAAAAACAGAGTGGAAAGACCAGTGACAGTAAACAGTTAAACACTGCAGACAGCACAAGGGTTGTGTTTTTAAGTGTAAAACCACAGTATAAAACTCACTATCTTCATTGGCATCTTATGTGGACCAGGACAGGGAGTCAGCAGTTGCTTGGCAACTGCTTCTCTCTGTGTAAAGTTGCTAGCTGACAAGATGGTTTTCCTGCCATCTTCATTTATCACAGTGGAGGCACCAGGGTGGACGTTGGGTCCATTTAGGACAGCCTGACGAAGCTCCTTCACATTCCAAGGCGTTACGGGCTGGGGATAGGTCAGCTTTGTGGCAAACACCTGAACGTACAGATCAAGAGTTTGTTTACTTGTGGATAAAACTCTCAGCTCTGGTGATGAATTTAGTTTCAAGATAGTAGTTTCAGATATGCAGATGGAAACAGAGTAAAATAACCAAACATGAGTCACACTCATCCCCTAAAAAAAAAAAATATGTCCTGTATTTGGTATACAGCCTTGTGAGACAAAGATGAAAAACGAGCAACACCAGTGTGGGGGAACAAAAAAGAAAAAGAGGGGGGGAAAAAAAAAAAAAAAAAAAAAAAAAAAAAAAAAAAAAAAAGGGGGGCAACAAAATATCTTTGCAAAAGGCAAGGTTTAGCTAATATTGGCCCAGTGTTTCCCCTAGGATTGCAGCAGTATGTATTTAAATACTTACCACTATCAGTCTTGTACAGCCAGGGGGAATATTTCCCCTCTGACAGCCAAGCTGGGTCAAAGCTCAACATGCAGTGGTGAGCAGACTTTTGCTGCAGGTCAAGGGCAGGGCATGCATAACTGTCGCTGCTAGGACCCGGAGCAGGAGAGCTGCTCCGGCTGCTACTACGAGAGGAGCGACTGGTGTTGCCATCATCGCCCTGTGAGCATTTAAAAAAACGCTGATATTTTGATTTGCTTTTCTTGTGACATTTTTCAACACTGACTGGCGGGAGTCTGCTCACCTGTGTGTGCGCATCGAGGCAGAACTCCACCATGTGTGATAGAATGTCATTTCTGTCTCTCCATGTTTGCACAGTTATCCTCTGCACTCTATGTCACGTAAATATTAAACAACATATTACTATGTTGTTTAATAAAAGCACAAGGTAGCTATAGACATGTTCTATAGAAAAATTAACCTTAAATGACATCTGTTGTGATCTGGGGCAATACAGAAAATTAAATTATATTAAATTAACTTCACATTCTTCGGGGGTCGGGAAGTGCCATTTGGGAGCTGGGCGTCCCCCTTTATATAATGACAGGGGAAACACTGTTGGCCATTGCTCATTAACCATTAATCCAATTAAAAATTTGGCAGATATCTTCAGGTCACAATAGGAAAACTCCAAAGTGTTGGACAAATTGTGGTGGACAGATTTTCACCAAATTCGGTATACATTGTAAATAAAATCAGATAGATGAAAGTGGGTGTTGCTTATTCATTGATATCTACATTATTTGCCATTGCCAATTTGCAGAGAGCTAATGAAATGATAAAAACATGATCTCAGCCACCCTGATTGGGTGGCTTTGATTAAAGGTCAAAAGTTTGAAAGATTGCTGCTGTCACACTAAGTCTTATTGACTTCTAGTTGTATTAAAAACTACAAGGCAATCTAGTAAAAATTGCTGTGATGACACGGCTCATCAGCATGACTTTTAAGATAGTTCCTGCAATCAGCACAAAGGGGTTAAGACTCTTGAACTGCCACTGTATGATTAATTTTTTTCCTTCTACAGGAAAGTTAACTTTGGTGCCTTTTAGAAAGAGAGAGTATGTGTGTGTGTGTGTGGGGGGGGGGGGGGGGGGGGGGGGGGGAATCAGGCGTACCATAGGTATTCCTATCTCGTTGGTGCCTATGTACATGTCTGGGCAGATGACAGATCGAGCAGCGTAGTCTACTCGTTTGCCCATCATGTGTTTGCGGAACAATCCTTCCTTCTTCTCCAAGATCTGGCAGAGAGGAGAAAATTAGGCAACAAAAAGAAAGAGTTAAGTTAGTACACAATTAAAATCAGCTTGTGTTGACCTTGTGGTGCAGTGGTTACCACTGCCTTGCAGCAAGAAGGCTCTCCCAGGGATGCCGCCTTTAGTGTGTAATATGCCTGCAGGGGTTTCTGAATACTACATCATATGTCACATGGTGTATTGTAGGATACCTGTCTAATTCCAGGGTATTTCTCAGTCATCAACTTGTCCATATCACTGTCAAAGACAATGTTGACGTGGCTCTGCAGTCGGATCCAGACGTTGTAGAGTTTATCAGTTAATGTGTGTCCAGGGATCCCTGACAAGAATGATTGGTCTGTCTGTCCGGGAGCCTGAAAAAGGCAGAGTTTTTTTTTCACATGCTGCCGTTCATTAACTCTGCAAATCGAAACTAGGCGTAATGTCACATACAAGTTGACCACGTAAGCAGTTGTTACCGTTAGCCATACAAGTCATTACCAACACATTATTTCACAAACAAAAAGGCAACATTAGCACATGAGAAGATTGGACACTACTACTGATTTAATTATACACTAATAAAACTGAAGTGCTCAGAAAGTTCTGTTTCATTTGTAGCTCTTTTAACCCATTGTACATGTATTTATTTATTTATACATAAATTAACATGTTGACTGCGCCACAGAAATAAATTGGTTTAACTGGATGTATGCAGCTTCTTATACTAATGACATCATCACACTGTATCCCACCTCTTCTTCCTGAGGATGTTTCTCGCCGGCTATAAGGGCCAGAAGTTTCCTTATGATTCCACAGTCTTTCATAACAGCCTGCATGTTGACTGTCTGACCGTTGGTAAACATCTGGTCACCTAGTCGATTGATTGGACGATACCTGCCAGTAGACCATAAGCAATTGCTGTTCAGCTTGAATATCACACTAAATAAATACTGCTTACATACATATTTTAACCAAGTTATGATGTTGGTGATTTTTTAGGCCAATTGTTTGTTCTTACTCTGCAACCCTTCAAAAATTCACTTGTTTTAGTTTAGGATGCGAGTGTTGAACAGGATGAAATTTTAAATAGTAAATTTTACAATACTGAACCTAGAAGGAGGGACCACCAGCAGCTCCAGGAAGAAGAGGTCAGGATAGAAACCTCTCTCACCCTCCTTTGATGCTGTGACCTCATCAAGCCCAGAAAACAGACACTTCAGGAAGAAACCTGGAGACGGAGGAGAGACAGAGAGCTTTTTTTTTTTTTACAACAGGCAAATAACACAGCTTTTATATTTATTGCACTTATAAATATATCAAAAAGCAATTAATGCAATCAATAAAAAGCATAACATTCCTTACTAATGACTGCAGATTTTTACGTATTTCAAACCTTCTACTTCATTTCTAAAGCTTTTTACATGTTACAGATTCTGCACTTGCTCCTTTTTCAAATCTTAAAGTGCTGTAGTCATATGGACTTTCTACTGAGACTACATTTTAATTAAATGTTCAAATATTGAATTTAAATATAAATATAATATAAATATTGAATATAACGTGATCTGACACTCACAGAGGTAATAATATCACTTTCAAGCATAGAGGAAGGGGCTCGAAAGAGAAAGGCTGCTCCATCTATTGACCTACCTTCTTTCTCCCACAGTTTGCTGATGTGTTCTTGGGCAGTACTTGCAGTCATGTAGACTTTTTTCCCGGCCATAAGACCTTGTGCAAGGAAACCAGAATAAGGTAATGTTTATTCACTGTATGCGCGTATGTATGGGTAGGGGTTACCAATACCTCAAAATGATCACTGTGATGGAGCAGAGCCACAGTTCAACCAGAAAAGACATAAATAGGCTCTTTCCGATGAATGAATTATGCCATCACTTAGCAGTTAATCTTATATTGCATAATGAATAATTATAATATACTCACCTTCAGTAGTGTCACTGGTTGGTACTGTTGACGGCATTGTAACAATCAGCTTGGTGTTGTGTTCACGACGAACAGAAAACCTGCCACTCCTACACACAGCCAAACGTGATTACAATTTTTATCATGTGCATACAAAAAAAGGCAGAGAGGTGAACAGGTGATCTTGGAAGTAGATATTAATCGCATACTTTAGCTGGCATATTACTGTCCAACACAATCAATACACTGATGTACAATATTGTATAAATGTGGCTGATTATGTAAGAAAGCAGCATAAGGTCAAAATTAAATTTGTTAATTTTCGATGCACTTACTTGCACCATGGACATTTCCTAGTTTTCATGTGAATCCTCCAGAAGTCATTTATCAGGCTGCTTTTCTTCTCAACAAGGTGCTTAATCTGGTAAATTTAAACAAACACAATATTAAACCCAGTCTGAGTGAAAACATTAGCTATAACTATATCATTTGAGTTGTGTGCATGTGTTTTTATGCGGCTGTCAATGTATCTGTGTGTCTTTTTAACTTGTGGTCACTCACTGGTTTGGTATTCTCTGAAATGTCAGGATTCACTCCAAGTACTGTGTCTGTAAATTCCTTCAGAACCTGCTCAATTTCATCTCCACTGCCCTTGGGATTCTCCTCCAAGTACTAACACACACAGTTCAAGGTAAATAATAAATCAGATAAATACAATGAATTGTTCAATGTTTTCACACAACACAGTTAAGCTGCATACATTCAATTAATTACACACTCACTATATATAGATACCATTCTCTCCAACAATTCCACACAACAACACAAGACTTCTCAGATAAGTCACATATAACCAGGATAGATAAAGATTAAATTTGATAAATTGGGCTTCCTCCCATAAGGTACTGATAAATTTGGGGTCCACAGCAGCTGTAAACCCACCTGACTGAGAACTTGCTCAATGTGGTAGACTTCCTGCATGGCTCCATGGTCCAATAAATGAAGCTGGTTGAGAAGCAAGTGGATGGCCGCTCTGGGACAAGTCAACATGTGACAA
Source organism: Echeneis naucrates (assembly GCF_900963305.1). Classification (NCBI taxonomy): domain Eukaryota; kingdom Metazoa; phylum Chordata; class Actinopteri; order Carangiformes; family Echeneidae; genus Echeneis; species Echeneis naucrates. Next base: position 20,355,513 of record NC_042520.1, on the reverse strand, counting down.
GCAAGACAGGAACCACGAATCAACAGGTAGAGTTTCTGATGAAGGACAGCAGAAAGCATACATTTATTGGGCCTCAACTTGATGTTTGTGCACGAGCATCAGTGTTAAACCCTATCATATTTAAGTGTAAAAATAATTGTATGGCATGTGTAATTATGTGTGTATGGTATTTTTTGGACATGCTCACATCAAAAAAGAGTGGGTTGTACACAGGTAGAGGTAGCTCCACATGCCCAAAGTGTCCTGGACAGTTATTGAAGTCCTGACAGCAGGTTGAACAAACCTGAATAAAACAATGAGAGGCAGGCAGGTGAAAAACCACAGATTTAGACTTGATGCAGACTGTCTTTACCTTCTCGAAGGGTGAACCACAGCGGTACGACAAAAACACAGAGGAAAGGCCGATGCGTGGTCTGTTGCAAATGTGTTTTTACTTAATTGTACATTAGACATCGTGTGTGAAGTCTACATTTCAGCGGGCACGTACTTCTTTGTTGTCTGGTGGTCCCAGGGCCAGATCATACAGGCTGTTTGGGGCCACATTCCCAACCGCATCAAGGAACCTGAAGTTAGTGATCGCCTTCACGCTCAACTTCCTGGACAGGAGAAAGGACAAGTGCATCATTTTACCAAATACTTCCCTCGACCATACTGGATTATTGGCATCTTTTTACACTACACAGAAAAACTGATGGTCTGCAACTGTATTTAGGATTAGCAAATTTGCTCTCATTTTTGTTGGTCTCTTATTCCAATCTTACCCACAGGGTGTAATTCCCTTAGTTTGGCATCCTGATTCGTTTACATTTAGTACAACTGAATAAAGTATGTGTGTAATTCGCGAGAAGAATCTTGTAACAAATCGTCCGTAGCATGCTAGCGCAAACAGTCGTGTTGTTTTGAACTCGTGTTTAGCCTTAAACCGAGAGCTAACAAGCCGTCTTACCGTATCTCTTCGGCAGAGTACATGCCAAACGACATGCCCTGCAAACGCCGCCATGGCACTTCTTTTCCAAATAGCATGTTGGAGAAATATTCCGGTTTTTCTTCTTCTCGTTTTTTTATTTTATCGATGTAAATTCATGACGTTCAGTTGAACCAGCACGCGACACAAATTGCTCTCGTCTCACACGTGGGACCGTCAGAGGTCAAACCAACAGAGGGGAGTCACTATCAACGTGAAACCTGAAATTGTCTCTGACCTTAAATAAAAATTCCGCTAAAAATAATACGTGGCACGTGAAATATAAGATTTTGACTCAGATAAAATGTGTTCAAAATACAATATTCGCTCAGAAGACTTATTCTAATTATGACCGTGCCCCCAGTCTTCTTGGGACCACATGGTTTCTCCCTCCCAGAAGCCTCCGGTTTGTAACAACATGGCGGCGCCCATTAGGCATGTAGGGCATTCCATCCGGAGAAACGGATTAATTGTGTTAAATAACTTCGAGCAGTTGCGGGGTCACAGGTGAGAAATTGCCCATGGGAGTGTCTTGAACCAGACTGGGACTAATTCACCTTGTATAATATTCCATACATTTGCTGTTGGACAGCTGCACCTAGCATAATTTTAGAGGAGGTCCCCTGTGTCGCTCTCATGCGATAAATGTTCATCCGAAATTGTAATGTAATTGCGTTTCTATTCCGATCAAGTCATCAAACACTTATATCTAATCCTCTAATAGGATTAATTCGAAATTAGTAGATGCTATGTGTTCATAATGTAGCTTGCCGGAGGAGTCTCATACAACGTCTCTGTATGAGAAATGGCATTAATGATCCTTTTTTTTTTTGCAGGTCCTTTGGTTGGACCTCAGCACTCCGACAACAAGCTGTTGAAACTAAACAAGGTAAATTGCAAATAGGGTTGTTACGATGAAGCATTCAGCAAAACCATTGTGAGAGGATTCAAGCCCCAAACAGAGGGCAGCGTGGCTGCATAGTGGAATAGTGGTTAGTACTGCCCCACAATTAGAAATTAACTGGTTTGGTTCGGCCAAAGCCTGGGGGCTTTCTGTGCGGGTTTTGCATGTTCTTCCTATGCCTGCGTGGGTTGCATCCAGATACTCCGGTTTCCTCCCACCATCCAAAGTCATAATTTTTAGGTTAATTGGTGACTCTAAATTGTCTGTAGGTCTGAGTGTGAGTGGTTGTTTGTCTCTGTCTGTCGGCCCTGTGATGGACTGGTGACCTGTCCAGGGTGTACACCGCCCTCACAAAGTATGAGCTGGGGTTGGCTACAGCCAGCTAATCACTGTCTAGCAACAGAGGATATGTTAATTTTTTTATAATGATTCTAATGTAATTTACATTGAACTTATACCTCTCTCTTCATGACATTTCAGACGCTATAGAGAGTATTGTCATTCCCAGGAAGAAAACATGGTATGTTTCCATACTGTTATATATTAGGTTGTAGTTGTTGCACTTGAGGCACCCAGGAGACACTCTATTATCATATTCATCATCATCAAGGTAGTAACACATTATAAGAACATGTAATGCATCCGTATATACTGACTTAATAATTCTTCACAAACAGGAGCAAAGAGGCAGTATTGGAGGCTCTGGCTTCAACTGTTGGCAGAGTAAGAGCTCCCTCCCATTCGTCAGATTTGCCTGTTAAACTGTGGATATACAGTAATGCTTCATACCTCTCTCTTCATCCCCAGGATACAACAGCATATCCATACCAGTTCCAAGATGACCCCTACCTCTCCCCAAGGACCCCTAATGAGTTTGTACGTCAGAGCAACACTAGACTTTACATCTTACTCACCGTGCTTTTCATTTTCTTTTTCTCTTGTCTCTCATTTTCATTCCTTAACCAGTAGCTTCGTGTGACCGTATTTATTTAGGGACCACTGTATTATTTCAGTTACATTCTGTTTTTGGATTATCCCCTGTGACAGATATTATGATATACATAAATCATTTGTACACATTTTCAGTATTTCCTTAATTAATTTGATGTGGGCTCTTAAATCCTCAACTCTAGAATAATAATTAATAGTTGTTTTCCCAGGTGACAAAAAGATTAAAACTAAAACAGCTACTTGTCATTGTAGCACCCAGCTATGAGAGCATAGATATAAATTAAAGCATTTGTTTTATATCTTCTCATGTCATTTATTCTTCTTGAGTTTTTTAGGGCTGTTTTCCACATTTTTCCAGTAAACTACTTTCAATTTATTTTTAAGTAAGACACTGTCTTAATTGAATAATGAAAGTGATAGCATTTAAAGATTCTGTGTTTCTTAATGATACAACTCAGAACATTTAAAGTTCAGATCACTTTTGTTTTTATGATTAAAATAAAGCCTGCCCTCTGTACATATGTTGGAAAAGGCAAGCGATAGAGATGATCTGTCACTGTGCGATATTTTTAACTGATGTAATCCCCTTTGTTCCCTCTCTCGTCTACCACTCTCTCTCTGCAGAAGTTGTACTATCTGTCCAAGGAGTCTGGCAGATCTGCAGCCAAATACTTCATCAACAATAATCCCAAATTCTTCACTAAAGACTTTGCTGGTCCACATATACCAGTAAGAAACCATCTGTATATGCTAGTGAATACTTGGGTGTCTATAAAAAAGGTCTAGAGGTCAAATATCATCAGACATCAGGCTTAATTCAGCACAGCTTTAGGAACAGAAAGTTTCATTATATTTGGCTTCATTCTGATGCCTAAAATATGCTGGCTGAAGAAAAGTTGATAGAGTCAATGTATTCATGTGAATCCAAGTCATCAAAGCAGCCTTTGGTGCTGAACCTTCTGTTGGAGTCAGAAATGCAGTGATTGTGTATTATTTAGTAAAAACGTTGTTTCATGTGATGTGTTTGCATGTAGTGTCTGATGCCAGAGACAGTTTCACTGCTTCTTGAAGAGGTGAGCGAGGAGGCACTGAAGGAACGAATCAGCCTGAGAAAAGTTCAAGCTGCTATTGACATGTATGACCAGCTACTACAAGCTGGTGAGATCACATACACACACACTGCTGTTAGCATGTTCTCTTTGCTCACTTTCAGTACAGGCCTACTATACCAGCTGTGTGTCTTCAATGTACCTCTTCCAGGCACAGCAGTCTCAATGGAAACAACCCATGACCTGCTAGATCTAATCTGTCTGTGTGGTGACAGAGACCCTGAACAGGATGGGATAACACAGCAACAAGATGCGGTGAGTTGTCTCTTATCCAAACCTTATGTTGTTACTTGGTTACAAGAGTTATTTCCCACTGCAGCAAGTGAAAAACATTGTGTTAGCATCATAATGCAGCCATATAACATCCCTGTGTGTTGAGCAGGAGTCAGGAGAGAAGAGGGGAAGGAGAACTAAATTGCGGCGGGATTTAGAAATCCAGAAGACCCCCTGGAGAGAAAACAACAATGCTGAGAGAATCTTTAACCTGCTACCAGAGAGAGACACACGGTGTTACTCGGCTCTGATCAGAGGCATGGTCAAGGTACGGACCAATTCATAGCTGCTTTTAGTCGTGTGTGTGTGTGAGAGAGAAAGAGGCTCATCTCAGCTATGGTTATCTGCTTAAAACAATTCACCTTTAAGTACAAAGTGATATCAGTAAAAGCTCATCTTTGTCTTCCCAGTTTGAAGCCTGTGAAAAGGCTTTCAGCATGTACACAGACCTGCTCAACAACAGGCTGGCTGGTGAGTTGTAAGCAAAAGTAAAAATGTGTGTTTGATTTATTTATTTATCTTGGAGAAATAACTAAGAAATGCACACATTAGTTGCAGTATACAAACACAATTATTAATCAATGACTTAATAGATTTTTTAAAACATAGACAGTAAAATTATGTCATATGTCATACAAATATCCCCCAAAATACACGTTATGAAATATATTCCTACCTCTCCCTTGTGTTTAAAGACAAATTTAATGCAAGTGACTAACAACCCCCCTCTCTGTGTCTAGCTGATGTCCACATCTTCAACGCTCTACTCACAGCAGCTCCAAGAGTCAGAGAGACACACAGCGAGAGATGGGAATTGATTACCGTAAGGCACATTTATCATCCCATAATGCAGCGCAACAGCTGCCATGCCAAACAATAGGCTAACTGCAAGAACCAGTATTTCAGCTTCCCTGACGACATACCAATGAGGCATCTGTTTTCAAAATGTGTCTTGTTTGTGGAGCTAATGTGGCTGTATTTTTTTTTTTTTTTTTTTAATGCTTTCAGGTTTTCACTAGACATTTTCATGGGAAACAAAATATTTATACGTTTTCATTTTTGGGAGCAAAATATATTATTCTGTTTTTTTCAATTCATATTTGTTTTCAAAACATGGTTAGTTTTAGTCTATGTGTGCTATGAGTTTTGGCCCCTTGTGTGATTGAGCTTGACACCCCTACTTTAAGGCCTCTTTACTCTTTCCTGCTCACTGTCACACAGCTGCAGTTCTTATCTGAATAAAGCCTTTCCAGTCACCCTTTAAAAACAAATAATCATATCACCATCAAAATGTCATTGCACTGGTTATTTTAAAGAGCAATATTTTTGTATCAGTTAGGTACTAGGTAAGGATCATGTGATAATGGATTCACAAAGGGTTCAAAAAATGTTGCATCTCTTTGAGAAGCGATAACTCAGGCCAACTCTTTACCATCAGCTGAAAAACTTGGACCAATGGGGTCTTAAGTTGTGTGCATGTCTCTGCAGGAGCTGTTGACTGAGATGAATCAGCAGAAAATTCAGCCCACACTGATGACCTTCAACAGCGTCCTGAAAGCTCTGAGGCGCTGTGGCTCTATGGCCAAAACAAAAGCTCCACAGATTCTAAGTGAGATGAAGGCTGTGGGAGTAGGTAACTAGCAGCACACTCAAACTCAAACTGCTTCCATCTTCAAATTGTTATGGAATCCCCCAAATGTTTTCTTAGAATTTTACAGTTTTTATTTATGTAATTGTAGCATTGTCAACAGTTAGTTATCTGTTTTCAGCGCCCAGCTTGGCCACCTATGACCACATCCTAGCAATCTTCTACAAATCAGGTAAAGAGCAACAGTTTTTGGCAGTCATAGTACAGTCTTCATTGCTTTTTTCAGTATGCTGTGTTTTGTATTCAGTGGCTTTGTGTCTTTCTAGCCTTCTTTGGTCAGAACAGCACTGACATCTTAAAGGAAATAGTATCAGAGCTGGAGGGAGAGAGCTTCACCTGTCAGGACCCCGGTGATGGTAGGATAAAGTTTGCATGTTTGAACTAATGTGGAAAATACATTATCAGTCAGCGTTTCCTGGTCTTGTTTTAAATGTGTAAGTTTGGCTCCTCTGAAACTAAAACAAAGAACTTTTGGTTGAACTAAAGTTCATGACTGTCAGCAGCCAAACACTTGTAAATGTCTTTCAACAGTAGAAATTAAATGTTGTTAGGACAATTTGTCGTCCAGCTATTAAACTCCAGTCCAGACCACAAATGTGCTGCTCTTATAGGTTGACTTGTTTGTACCTTTTTACTGTTCACAATTATCCACCAGACTTTAACAACTTCAGTTTTAATGAAACCTGACAGCTCTATTGACCATCACCATGTATTGATTAGTTGTTTTTAATACTGACTGGTCACTCTTTCTTTTCTTTTTAGTTATGTTCTTCACTAGTGCCATGAAAATAGTAAGTCTTTTCAATTATTTTTATTTATAATATATTATCATTTTAACTGCTCATTTTGGATACATTTTTTTTTTTTATCTCCAATGCCTTTCTGTAAAATGTCTAAGAGTCTAAAAAGAAGTATTTAACATCATGCACCTGTGTTTCTTTGCATATTTTTAGATTTATATGGAGGCTATGTTTTATAGTATATGGAGGCTATGTTTTATAGTATATGGAGGCTATGTTTTATAGATATTATTATCTATACTTGCTAAACCTTAAACTTGCAGGTATGATCATCTTGACAGTCTATCTAGGTGGTGTACTCTTATGCTATTACCTGACCTGTTTTTCTCCACAGTGTCTGGATAACAAAGATTTGGAGCTGGGTTATAAAATAAATATTCTTGTGGAGGTGGGAGAGAACTGGAGGCTTCTGGGAGATCCTTACCAAAAGAGTATTTACTAGTGAGTAAAAAACCTTCCACCAACCAGAACCACATACCCCATAACTTATAGTAATTTAATGAATGAGTCACATGTACTTCATAAAGCAAGTATTTTATGTCACATGATGAATACTGCAACCGTATAACTGAGTCCTTCAGGTCATAATCTCTGGTATAAACAGATTGGATTAATTAACACACTAACCACATGTAACTGGACTCCTCTCTCTTGTCTCCAGTGGTCGTTTCTTCAACCTGCTGTGCCTGATGGAACACATTGATGTAGTGATGAAGTGGTACAGGCAGCTCATTCCCTCGGTCAGTACATCACAGCACCTCTCTCCCTGTTCACATGTACAACTCTAGACCTTATAGTATATGACGAATCAATAATCAATAACCCATTTTAAGGAATAAGAGGCTGGAGCTGGTTATTATCTGTCTCACCAAAGCCAATATTATCACAACAGGGTATTGACTTTGTTATTAAAGCACACCAAATAGTATGCAAACACTGCATAACATAGAGACTGATCTAGTTTCTGTCTACAAGTCTACAGTCTGGTGGTAGATGTCCAATGCTCACGGTCTGTTTCCTAAGCCTTAAAACTAGCTGTCAGGACTTCTGGTATTTTGTGATGTCACAACAAAGCAGTCACTGCCCTCAGGCGCACCCTAAGCCCCGCCCATCTGGACATACCGTTCAATCTTGTAGGATTTGGTTTCCCAAAGTATCTGTCTGAAATCTACTGTATTTATAAATAATCACTCAGAACACCGTCAGCCAGTCAGACGACAGGATTAGAGCACATCTTATTCTGATTGGGTTATTCATTAATTCATTCATCTTCTACCGCTTATCCGTTTCCGGATTGCGGGGGGTGCTGGAGCAGTGGATGAGGGCGCAGTGTGAGCTAGGATCTTTTAATTTGGTCAATGCTCCAGAGTACGGGAGAGGAGATGTAAAACTACACTAAGGGTATTTGGTTTTGAGTTATTAAAACCACAAATGTGTCTTCTTATGAATAAGGAACACTTTAGCTAAACACAGAAAATGGATAAAATATAGGGTTTTAGAATCACTACTTCATTTTGAACTGAACTATAAATTTTTCCACATGGAGCAGGGGTAGGAAAAGCCAAAAACATAACATTGGCATTGTGAAGTTGTTATTAGCAGCAGGATAATAAACAGTTGCTCATATTTAGCTCAGAAGGAAAATATCAGCTCTTTAGTAGCCAAATACTTCACTGTGTTCCCCAGATAAAAGAAAAGAAAAAAAAAAAAACTCCAAGGAGCTGAGGGATACTGTCGTGCATGTGAAATAATTTCATGTTACACACAGGCACAAACACAATTTAACATTTTTCTGTCCATTTTAGATAATACTTAGCCCTGACATATATTTACTGTTGATAATATTTTTTTGTATTACTTTCCTGTATGTCTCCAGGTGTACTACCCAAACCCTCAAGGTGTGAAGGACCTGCTGCAGGCTCTGGACACAGACAGCCGTCTTGACTTACTGCCCACTATATGGAAAGGTGCATTTCAAGATGCGTATAGAAATTTCAAAAACATTCAGTACAAAATGACCTCTCCAGCTTCACTTTTCTGGTTTAAACTAAATGGTTCAACAATATGAAGTCTGATCCTCATGGTGTGATTCAATCTTTTGTTGTTGTTGTTGTTGTTGTTATCTTTGTTTTTAATCTGTTTTTTTGCCTGTTTCCCAGATATTTGCTCCATGGGTCATGACAATAAGTTGGATCTGGTGGAGGAGGTGCTCTCGCTGATGGCCAGAGAGAAACAAAGTCCTGAGGTGAGTGATTGAAACCAGCAGCATGACCTCATGTCAGTGTTGTGCTCAAAGCGTGCTCAGTGTCCAATCATTTCTCACAAAGACTGTTAAATCAAATCCTTGCACATCTGCAGGTTCAGGAGTCTTTTGCAGTCTGTGCTCTGGAAATAAAGAAGGTGTTTGATCCAGACAGAAGTAGGCCTGGTCTGGAATGGAGCACCTCATCTCTGTCAAACATCACGTTCCTGCTGTTGCGAGTCAACAAGATGCAACAGGCCTGGTGAGAGAGACGTCTGCCCGTCTGTGTGCTTTGCTCTGACTATTCATGCTCTAATGTAAAGTGAGACATACTTTGCCTCCTATATCATCCTCTCTGCAGGGAGATGCTGCAGCTCTTTAAATCCAACAACAGAGTTCCTTCGTAAGTATCGCCCCACGTAAAAATTTCAGACAGAAAGTTGACAAGTGGTGACACCTATGCCATGTTCAACAGAAGGTTTCTAAAAAACTAAAAAAGAACGGGCAGACGTCTCTCTCACCAGGCCTGTTGCTTTAAGCTTGAAATTTCTGGTAAAGTTTAAATCCTTTAGTTTTCTTGGCTCTCTTGTCCTCAACCTGTCAACACAAACAAACGTACTATTAGTCAAGGCGATAACTGTAATTCTTCCAAAAGGTTGCTGAACATCTAGACACACATGAAGCGTAAATATTCACACGTCTTTTCCTGCTGTACGATCCTCCAGTGAGGCGCTGTTGCAAAACTTCCTGTCGGCCTGTCAAAGCAATGGCTCCCCTCAGACAGCAGTAGGCCTGGTTCAGCTGTCTGCAGCCTTCTGTCTGCCAGAAACACCAAAGCTGGCAAAGCGAGCACTGGCTGAGTTTGATCTGACCGAGGAGCAAAGGTGAGGAGAATCACTGTCCAGCAGCCGGAAACAGGTTTTTTTCTGAAACGGTCCCTGATAAATATGTGTCACTTGTGGGAAATAATTTTAAAACATTGATCTGCACTTGCACACAGGAGTGCTTTCAGGAAAATAGTTGTTAAATTTCTGATATTTAGTTGGTTTAACCTCTGGGACAATCACTAACTTTGCATTGCCCTGTGTCATTGCAAGCAGGGAGAGTGAGATATAGGTAAGATTAGCATTAGATTAACAACCATACAGTTCTACACTTTCATTGGCACATAGACATTCAAACACTATACATACTGATTTCACTACCACGTCTTCTCCAAATCTGGACAGGTATTGACAAAGAAAGGAAACACGCTTAAGCCAAATTCAACTGAAATGATCTTCTTTTTAAATAAAAACATTTGAACCCCCCCAAATTCCCCTTGCCACCATCACCAGCTTTTTGTACTACACAAGCATTTCCCAATGTTGCAAAGGCATGGCTTTATTACAGACAATATTTTATGGTGGCAAAATCACATTATAATACAAGTATATTGTTAATGTTATTTGCTTGCGTTGCTGCCTCATGAGACCTTGCCCTTTATTGTTCAATGCCCATGCTATGTTGAATGTTGGCCAGCAGATGTCGCCATAATTAACTAAAAGAAATGCTTCGAAACGCTCAACCATTTCAACATAATTGCTTCATATTCATTCAGTGGCTCAGAAAGCTTCGGTTTCTCCATCACTACATCTGACATTTTCACCATGTTAAGTGGGACTACATTGTTGAGATTACTAAGACACTTTTCAAACCAATCAAGACATGGTGAGGACCAATTATATGGCTGGCCTGTGTATGGTCAATGTGTGAGGACATAGTTAAAAACTGCTGTCAAATAGCTCTAAACTTTAGTGAAGTGCAACAAATCCAATCATGTGAACATGGTGCAGACATGTAGCAGCAGCTTATTCATGCTGAATGCATCCTGACTGATGTTGTCAGGTGGTACCTTTGGCGTCTCTGCTTGTTACCATGGCTCACGGCTAGCATGGGACCTCGACTGTTTTAAAGTGACGTGTGATATGTGGAGAGGAAAGATATGAAAAACTAACAAGGGAAGAATTAACATTAGCCAGTTCATAGTGTTTGATTCAGTTCTTAGGGACAAAATGTTCTGTTGGAAGTTTTCCACAGAAGCTGAATAGTATCAAAGAGGGGTAGTTAGATCTTGATGTTATCTATCATGAAGCCAACATATTTTACAGGAGTATCTTGTTTCTCTTTCCCATGCAGAGTAATTTTGTCCGAGCTGGAGTCCGCAGGAGAGACTGACTAAGGGAGACCACACTGAGAAGTGCTGTGACTCTCATAATAATATGTAAAAATCACTGATGAAAAAAATCTGATAAATCCATAGACTGTACTTCTTTCTGTGTCTGCGTAATAAAAAATATGTGACTTTAAGTCAATGTCTCCTAATGTCTTTTCTTGTGTGTCAGCCAGAGGCTGCTAGTGTCCTTCAGGGACTCTTATGTTGCTCACTTTTCTATGCCACAATGTGTCACATTTCAGTTTCTGTGTCAGCTCAGCTGTTTATCAATATAATAATCAAGCGTATCATCAGCTTACAAAGACTTTATTCTGGAAACACGAAGGGGTTTTCTGTCAGATCCCAAAACAGATCAGTCTCTCCTCATGAGTTCATCGTAACTACTGTGGCCTGAAGGAAAAGATGCAGATGCAAGTTTCCTTCAGTGGTAACTGACCAACTTCCTCAAGTCACTGATAAGGCTACTTTCTCATCAAGCTGCATGTGTGTAACATTTAGGGGTCTGGATGTGGCTTTGGACTTCTCAGTGTCTTAGCAGGTCCTCAGAAGGATTTAAAGAAACCCACTAAAAGACGGGTTATGCATCTGTAAATACAGGCACACCTCGAGGAGCAATTTAATGTACAACAAGTCTAGACAAGATAGTGTCTGCTTTGTGTGTTTATGTTTATCCTTACTCATTATCCTAAATTATTTGTTTAACTGCATTTATGTGAAGTTATTTTGGTAGCAATCACGCTCAATAAATATGAAGAAAACACTGGAGTTGGGTGTGTGTGTGTGTGTGTATGCGTATGTAAGCCTGCACAGGTGTGTGTCTCCATTAATATGTTTTTTTCCCTTTAACCAATCACCAGCTGAGCTGGCACCATGACCAAATAAGGACTAGTGGGCTAAAGTGAGTGGAAGTGGGGGGAGCACTTTAAAATGGGTGTGGTCTCCTAACATAGTGTATTGTTCTCTAGAGGACAAGCCTAAAACCAAACACAACTATACTCCCTGATACGCACACTAGTATCAGCTTTCAGAAAATATACAGCTGTTTTGGTGCTATTGTTCCTCTCCTCTCCTGACCTGACCAACACACCTACACCTTCACTCACACTCATGTAAACTGTCACACCATTTCTGCGAAAAACCTCCTCTAATTTGTTCTGTGGACCAGACACAGCTTCACCTGTGTGAGAAAGGCTGTAGGTATATTAAGATACAAAGACGAGCAACTGAGCTACCAAGAGTGGGAGGTGCAGGGGAGGCTTTTGCTTGCATGAAAGGCAAACACACAAAAAATTTGTATTCAGCAGGATTGCGAAAAACAACAGTGGAAGTGGCCGGTCACAGGCATTCCTTTCTCCCACTTCTGTATGCAACATGAATCCACTGTACTGGAGAGGAGGGCAGAGGGCAACCATCTTCACAAACACAGGATGTAATGGGACATCCGCTACTACCTCTCCCACCAGGTGCTTTTTACTGTGCTTTATTTCTGGCAGGTCCATGTAAACGCCACATTTCTGTGGGAGATTTAGACTAAAAGGATTGCACTTTGCATTGCTTTTATGCATGAAAAGTGCCATACAAATAAGATTTGATTTGATTTGAATGGAGAAAAAAACCCTAGGATCTCTTCTTATGAGGAGAGGACAGAGGAAGATAAATGCGTGGTGGTGCTGAAAGGAAGGAGCAGGAAGAGACGGCAGCGAAAGAAGAAGAAAGCGGCATTAAGGAAAACTAGCAGGGGGGAGTGTTAGAGGTCTGTTGAACTTACTTTTCTCAGACAGAGTAGAGAGCTCCAGTCAAACGGCAGGCAGTGGCATTTCTCACATCTGACTGACAGCTGATAATTGGCAGCTAGCCCTGCCAAACCCACACAGATGGAAACAGAAGTCAGGCTTCAACATTATTTCATCCCTAACTGGAGCTTTTAGTCTCAGTAACAGCTTAAACGCTGCTGACATTAACCTTTAATACCACAGCTCTTTGCGTACCGGCCGCAGCGAAGATGGAAAACTGAACACTTTCAGTGCTCTGACTTTAACTTTAGGAGTTTGGTCACACTCGTCAACAAAAATACGTCCATGCAGAGACTCATTCAGAAAGCGTGGGGCTAAGATTTGAATATCAACACTTTAAATGTTAATTTGAGGGCAAAGCTGCAGTCACCGCCACTGTCTCAGCACAACAGCGCAACCACAACTGAATAGGTGTGAGATTAGCGGCACACTTCACGCTCACATGACCAGCATTTGCTGAATGACTGAAGTCTGTTGGGTTGTACTAACACACTGACAGATGGAGGTCTTATGAGATTGATACAGATATTGATATTTGAGAGTTTAAAGTGTTTTCAATGGGGGCGTCTTTTAATCAGTGAGCAATCAGTGAAGAGAGGGGGGCGATTTTATTTCAACAGCAAATAATGCGTAATGTTAGTTAGACAGTTAGCCAAACTAATCGTCAAACCAACATAGTCCACACCTGATCGTTAAAACATTGTGGTATTAGAGAGGTGCCCCCAGGCTCGAAATCATATTCTTCCAACATAAAGGTATCAATTTGTCAAAGACCACATGAGCATTGTTTTTAGATTTCTATCATCCATTGTTACGCTGATGCTACTGTTGAGATGATGACAAAACCAGCCTACAAAGATTAGATTATATTAGATTAGTGCTAAAATGAAGTAATCTGCACTATTCATTAATCTTTAAAAAAATATTCACACATTAATCTCACCATGTCTTGATTACTATCTTCTGTTTTGCACCCTGCTACTCATCCAAAATGCTGCAGCTTGACTCCAAACTGGCTTCTCCTTGCATCAGCTACCTATATCTTTCAGGTTTAATACTAAAATGCTCTGCAACCCCCCAGACATTCAAATACCCTGCCCAAGGAGATAAGGCGTGCTGTGTTTTTGCCCAAGTTTAAGAAGCTACTCAAGACAAAACGTAATTACCATACCGTAATCATTGATGTTAATGTCTTCATCTTTGATTTCTACTTTTGGGTTTTACCTTTTATTCATTTTATTTTGTCTATTTATATTGTTGATTTTTAGCACAAGTGATTAGAATTCCCCGTTATAATTGCCTTGCTTTTTGAGTCACAACTCATGTCACAAATAGTGGTCAGGTCCAAACAAATGCTACCACCAATTCACTTCGACGTTTCATCTTCGTCATCTTGAATCAAACCGCAGAGTGTGTGGTGTATGTGATAAGACATTGTACAGGTGTGCTACCTCGGTGATTTGTAGCTCGGCATGTGTTTTGTACCTTAATGGCTAACAAATTACCCAGGTAACCAGACAGACCATCAATAAACACACAGACATGTGCAATTCCATAAAATATTCAGATTGATGGATTCCACAGTTTGCGAACAGTATCAGCTTCTGTTCTGCATTTCTCTGTGTGTTTGGTTCATGAGTCACAGAAGCATGTGTTTAAAACATTTGCCGCATCCTGCCAGACAGTACAATGGTCAGCCTTTCAGTCAGTCCGTCTGTCTCTTACCTCACTTGTGCTTGTCTGTGAGTCTTTCTGTCTCCATGTCTTCTCCACACACATCCCTGGCCAGCCAACAATGGTCATTTGACCTAACTTTATTTATTTGGCTCCTTGACATATTTTCAGTGTAATCACGTGAAACAGTGTCGCTGTATTTAGGGCGAATAAACTTAAATCAGATAAACTCAGAGGCCATGGTGCATGGTCCAATTTAACGTGAGTTTGGTTTATTTATTTATTTATTTTTTAAGCTTGTAGGTTACTAGAAGCAGATCGCTCTCTTTGATTCCCGTGTCCTGACCGTCACGGCCGCTTCACAGTGAGGCTTTGAACCAAAGCAGGTAAGCCACACACCCATTTCTTTTCTAAAAATGTGTCACCACGAGCCAGCACTTTAGGGCTGAGATTCAGCCCTTCCTCCATGCACAAATCCTGGAAATGATGGATTTAGTTCTAATGTGTTCACAGCACTTTGACTCCACTGCACAGACACCTATCAACTGGAATAAGTTCCTGCACAGGTTCATCTGCATTGTGTCATATTTTTTGTGCTGGGGTTAAGGTTAGGCTCTCTTCTTCCTCATCCTTCTTTTGAGTCATGAAAAGCTTTCTGGAAACTTCCTTGTCTTTTTTCATCTCTTTTCATTTCATCTTAATGTGTACTTTGCTGCTACTGCATGCCTAAATTTCCCTCCAGATCAAGTTTTGTTTGTTTTTTATCGATCTATCGTTTGGGTCATTGTCAGATAATATAATACTTTATAGACAAAAACAATTACAGAGAAAAAAAAAATATATATAAATAAATAAATCTGATAAATTGGTAATAAAAACAATAGCTCCACTTTTGCTGCTTTTATTTGAACAATGTGGTTTTTATTGTCAATGCATAAGATCTGCTTTCATCTATTTCTGCTTCTTGACGAACAACAAATGTGGAAAAGACTTCACATGTCTGCCAGTGTGTGCTCTCGCTTCTTTCCAGTGACTTCATTGTCTAGTCTTCTTTTTTACCATCAAAATCAAATTTACTGCTTGTGTGATGAGGAAAACTCGATATTATACTAAAAGAGGGTTGACAGAGCTCCGTCGCATTTACAACTCAGCTCAAGAGAATACTGTCACTCCTGTAAAATGACCCAATGCCTTACCTTTTTTTTAGTCAAATATCTAGTTATCAGATCCAAATAAGGTAGTTGGAGTCTAAGTGTGAAGTCACAAAGTGAATATTACTGTATTCTGGTGGTCGATTGCTGTGTGTTGACAAAAGTTGACCCTGCCTTTTGGTTACGGTTCCATTTAATAGGTAATGCAACAATATCAGAAGCAAGTTATAATGAGCAGATGGCAGTGAGCAGGAGGACAAGGGGAACACCTACCAGCGTTTTCAGAAAAATGGGTGAAAAAACGGGAAAGTCAAGGCCTTCTGGAAAGTTCCTCCTGGGTTTCTCCCACAGAGGAGGAATTTACTCTGACAAGCTTCAGCACATCACTCTAACCAGAGAGAGAGAGAGAGAGAGAGAGAGAGAGAGATGCAAGTGCAGAGGGAAGAAAAAAGGGTGAGGGAAAGGAAGAGAAGGTATGAGATGAGTCGGAATGAGAGGAGTAGGAGGGAGAGAGGAGGAATTCCTGCATGTAGAGACTGGTAGCAGCAAAAAAAGCTCTGACAGTTTACACACAAAGTTACACTCAGTGATACAATATTTGTTGAAGGAATAATCAGTAATCTGTTGCAGATTACAGTTCAAACACGAGCTACTTTATAATGTTGAATGGTACGTTTAGTTCCTGTAAAGGGATTTTGTGTAAAATGCCCTGATAATACAGTTTATTATAATTTTAGAGCTAAACTGCAAACTTTAAATCACACATTACTGAATTAGTAATTCCAGTGAAACATATGACTGTACAGAATGTCATCAAATACAGTCGTAGAGCCATCTTCCTCTGGATTATGGGACTATGAATCAACTACTATTGGCCAATAGTGTTCATGGTAGCAAATGGGTGAGGCTGACCCTAAACAAACGAACAAATGCTAATTTGAATGAAACATATTTCAAAAGAGTTGATTTCGCTCTGTATAGTTACTCATCCTCACAGGGTAATGTGACTTCTCTTGCTCGTGCTCGATGGTGCTGCTGTGTTGTTGGTGTGTTTTTACTGTAAAATAAATTAGGCATGCACTCAAAGAGCGCAAGGTCCACACCTCAGCGTGTCGAACCACAAAGACCAGATATTCAAATCAAAGGTAAATGATCCAGAGCTGAAGTTTTACTGAAATTTTAGGACTTCATCACAGGGCCACACCCCATTGCTTGGTGCAAAGTGGTTAAAATTCAGATTTTTTACAGTAAGAATTCAGTGGACTTCCTTTGGTCTTGCTGTTATTTTGAGTAAACTATTTTGAGTTGCATACAGACAGGCCTATTCGTTATGAGAGTTGTGACATAAGTAAGTCAATTATTTTGCAATAAAAGGTTAAATATTTCATTGACCTTTATCATCTCTCAAACAATAGAAGCTTTAAAGTATAGTTCTTGTGTACAGACATTTGTCAGGATGGTCAGAATGTCGATCATATATTTTCTGTCTGTTTTGTTGGTAGTGAGAAGGACGCTCAGCGCTCAGACTGACGCTGACGGGAGGAGGGGGAGGTTCGCTGCGGGAAGGAGTGGCCCGGAGGGGCGGGCGGGGTCGGCGAGAGAAAATGGGACAGAGCAGCAGACAGGGCCGGGACAGCGACTCATTTACCCCGGGTGGTTGGACGGAATTGCACCAGATCTTCGGGTAAGAGGAAGGAGCTATTTCAAGGCATTTTATCTCTTTTTCTCTGTGTTGCGTTTACTGAGGACCAAAAAAAAAAAAAAAAAATCGGATTTTAACGCACTCATCTACTCTGCAAATTAAACCTCACAGCATGTGTTTGCACATGTATGACTAATCGTTGGTTGTGTAGTTTATGGTATGTAGAGGAATGGTAGAGTGGACATTTGTCCTCCCAGACAAACTGCTTTCCATCAATCTGACAGTTAAAGCCAGGGTGCGCATGCATCCGCGACCTGAATGTGCTGTGAGAAATAACCAATTCAACATTTAATTTCCATAGTTATCTATTTGCTAAACAATGCTATTCCAGTAATTGCTCACAGCTTATAAAATCAAATTTTCGTCGATCCCTAAACCCAAGAACGACACATTTATAGTTATTTTTGAAGCGAGGTACGTGGGATTGGGGGATTTTCTCAAATGATTGTGGGAAAGAATACTGCAGAGGGACATGTGAGAGGATGAATATTGATATGAAATGCATCGTCATTCTGGACATAGATACGTGTGTGTGTGTGTGTGAGGGTCCTATGGTCATGTGTACCGTGGTTGGTGTGGCTGGATGAATGAATCCTCAGTCTAAATGTGGAGGAAACACATCACACCCATTCAATGAAAACGTATTGTCACTGAAACAGTGCAGGATTCATTTGACTGATGGCAGATGCTCTTGTCACGATGGTTACTATAAATAGATTTAGTCATGGTCTGTGGTGATAATCTGATCAAAACACAAATGGAATTGTTCATTTAGATTCAGTTGTTTTACGTTCCCCAAGGATGTTGTATATAACCATGTATTTGGATGATATTTTCTAATAACTATTAGTCAAACTAATGTTGACCTAAACGGGCCTGTTACATACCTCCGCTTTAATAAAACTGCACGAGGACATTGTTCC
Organism: Echeneis naucrates; assembly: GCF_900963305.1. Classification (NCBI taxonomy): domain Eukaryota; kingdom Metazoa; phylum Chordata; class Actinopteri; order Carangiformes; family Echeneidae; genus Echeneis; species Echeneis naucrates. The sequence continues at coordinate 20,337,164 of NC_042520.1, read as the reverse complement.
TCCTGGAGTAGTGACATCTGGTGGAAGTAAAACCAAGTATCTCTTCTGTAAGCCAACAATTCAGTATTTCAGTAATTTCACACTGACTATATTTAAGTTAGAATGAGGACATTTGCAAAAAAACAAACAAGCAACAATAACAACAGAAGAATATTAAAACAACACCAAGCAAAGTTAAACAGCTTGAATCTAGTGCACAGGAAATACATTTTTCAAATGCTTATAAAATGCCTACCCACAATTGATAGTGTCCAGTTTGGTCAATCAGTCAGCACTGTCTAAGGGTAACCAAATGTACGCAGATGTTTGTACCGAGAAAGCCATCTATACTATGAATACAGGCCTGTTTGTAGAAGAGGTCTGCATCTCCATTCATTTTTCAAACAACCTCAGGAATACATAACTGACATTGGGCAATGTGGCATCTAACCACTGCTGTTATTTTCTTCGGACAGTCTGAAACAAACTATTTGCTCACATTGTTTTTGGAGGCGTTTAGTGGCTCTGTGATGATGGCGCTTGTGTTCTTGCATCGTGCAATGAAAAACATCCTATTTGTTTATTTGGCAGTGCTGTAACATGATAACAGCCGCATTTTCTTTCTTTGAGGAAGAAGCCTCGTGGAAATGAAGTGAGCTTTGATGAGCAAAAGTTTTTTTGAAACAGATTTTGAATATTTCTTGATAAAAAATTTAAATAAAAATATGATTCTAAAAAAATAGGTAGAAAGGCATAATTTATCTCTTTAAGTTCCTACTAAACCTCTCTAATGGCTGTCATTACTATCTGAGGCTTATAACATTTGAATAGCTTTGGTTTGGAGGCTGCGTGCCAAATGTAGGTTTGCATTGATTTTCAATGACTGGAATTCATCAAGCTGCTGTATCTAATAGCAGCTAGCAGGGCTCCGCGCTCCGCAGCAGCTTTCATGCTCTCTCTGGCTGAATTGCATATGGAGCAATCTCATATCTGTTCTTATTGAATCTGTGTGTCTAGGCCAATATTGTGTACAACATTGTTTAATATAGTGTTGCCAAGCAGCTGCAGAGCGCTGCCTCTTCCCTCGAATCATATCTATTGCAGCTGAAGGGATCTGGATCCTATAAGATCCTATATGATTAGCAAATAATCAAAAAGCCCAGATTGCAAATAATGATCTTTTCCAGAGTATTAATCCTTAGGGGATCCACTTGTGGCTTGATATGAAATCTAACCTGCCTCCATCACCCCATGGCGAAAGACGTGAACTGGACAGATATAAAAAGCTTGTGTTTATAATTTGGCAGAAAACAACGTACAAAGCGACTGTAAAGAGTTCTGTGAATTGCATAATACACAGGATGCTGTCTCTGAAAACAATGTTCAAAGATTTTTTAAAGTGGCTAGTTGTATTTTTGAGCTAGAGTCAGTCTTAATTGCTCTGGTAAACAAAAACATAAACAAAACAAACAAACTAACTAAAACTCTCTGAAAGTGAGTTGCCCTCTGGGTTTATCCATACTTAATCATAATGGATACTGCACTGTCAACAGTAAGTGCAACAGAAATATAATATGCAGGTGTGTGCTCCTATATAAAATAATCTTGAGTGGATCATGTATCTGTTTGTGTTTTAGAGCAACTCCAGCTATTATAGAAACAATATAAGGCCTCCATTACAGACTCATATTACAACAAAGGCAGTCGACATACATCTATTAAATCTGTAATAATGGTCTCTGCAGCTGTAAAGATTAGTGGCCCTTTGTGTGATACATCAAACTACCATTTCCTTGTTGGCTGAGTGGACCGAGCTGGGCTGTTTGACAGCTGCAGTGTGAGTCCAGGCTGATCTGTGTTTGACATATACTCAGATGAATGAAATCCTCAAAGGAATGGTGATGACTCCATCTGGTCAGCTTCACTGTGTTTAACTGGAAATCTATCTATCTGAGAGACTATGTGACTTTAAATTGTTTCATCCTGATGACTAAGAAGAATCTATACAACAACAATTATGAGAAATGGCTTGATTATATGAGTCACCCGGATCGGGTATTTCTTGATGTCTGTCATGTCTCTAACATGTCTGTTATGCAAGATTATAGCTGATTAGACATTGCTGCTAAAACTGTCAGTACATTTTCCCTGTGTGAAGCATTTCCCAGTGTTCTTTTGTCCTACTTTGTAGGTGTCAGTATGTCAGAAAAGGTCAGTGCCGAGGAGATGGAGGAGATCAGGGAGGGCTTCCAGAAAGTGGGTGAGTAAAGTTTATGTGTGTGTCTGTGTGTGTTGCAGATACAAATCAAAGAATGACAAATTAGTCCATCGTATTTGAAGTGGGGTAAAACAATCTGTGTGCACATCTGACGGACAGATGTTTGTGTTGAAGGGAGAAATAAAACCTTCAGTGCACTCCCACTTCAGCTATCAGTCAAAGGAACATTATTCTAATATTTATTTATTTATTTTTGACAGTTTAGGCGTGGCTGGTAGGTGAATTTTGCTGTCTTCGGATAGAGTCAAGCTGGGTGTTTAGCCTTTATGCTAAGCTACGCTAATAATTTCCTGGATGTAACTTCATATTTGAAGTGATATCGATCTTCTCTTCTCAGACTTTCGCTTTAAGATATAAAGGTAATGGTCTGGACACAGAGTCTTATTTATTCACTCTCATCTCTGCAGTGTGCTGTAAGTCATGCTGTTCTCCTTTAGAGGCCTTGGTGCTCCTCTTTCCCAGAAAGTGCATCAAGCTGCATGTTGAGTCTTAATCAGTCCATTATGAAGGATGGAGAGTCATTGCTGCACCTCTTCAAGGTTTGGGAGGCTTGTAAAACAGCATCAAGTTCCCATGATGCAATTGAATAATGAGACCACTGGGTTCACATCTTCAGTTATTTTTTCAAGCTCTAGGAAGCTCCTCCGCAGCTGCAAATGACACGTATATACAGTTTTCACATATTGACGAGGGAACACATTTTTTTCTGTAAATTGGAAGTGTTGTTAATGCCCCGTTAGTATAGTTGTGAGAATACTTGCTTGGTATGCGGGATACCAGGGTTCGATCCCCTTATGAAGAACCCCGGCCACAAAGCGTCAGCTGCTGGTACTGTTGTGCGGGATAAATGGGACGGCTGTGTCAGGAAGGGCATCCAGCATAAAACTGCACCCAAATCAGTCATGCAAGTCGCAGGGAGCTGACGTTTTGTGGCAACCCTGACCAGGGAAAAGCCGAAAGAAGAAGAAGAAGGAAAAAAATGTGGAAGTCAACAGTTGTTAACTACTGTTTGGTAATTCTTGTTTGGAAACAATTACGTAAATATGAAGCGTGAGAAGAGGAAATGTAGAACTGTTTGTGAAGTAACCTGAAAATCTTTTGTCAAATGAATAAAGACCAATGGTGGTTTTTCCCTTCCTTCTCCCCATCCATCTGTCGCCCACCCTACCACTCCAGATGTTGATGGTAACGGGTACATCTGTGCCTCTGAACTTGGTGACCTCTTCCGTGAAGTGGGCAGTCCTTTGCCGGGATACCAGATCAGAGAAATCCTCCAGAAGCTGGACCGAGACAAAGACAGTCAAATTAGTTTAGAAGAATTCACGGCTGTAGGTAACACTAACTAACAAACTAACAAACTCACTAACTCACTCGCTCGTTCAGTGACTTACTATTTGCCTAACCAAATAACTGGCTGACTAACTGTGTTAAATCAACAATATTCATCAGAAATCTATCAAATGGACAGTAATTACAGTATGTTTGACTGAGACTGTTTTGGTGTGGACGTTCAGATTTTCCAGGAAATGAAGGACGACCGCATAGCCCAGGGTTTCAGGAAAGCTCTCAACAAGAAAGAGGGCATCGTAGCCATCGGGGGCACCAGTGAGATCTCCAGTGAAGGAACCCAACACTCAATCTCTGGTTAGTGGAATCAATTAGCTTGGCCTATCATAACAGTGATGCCACTAGAGTGAGTGTGATCTATCAGGTCACTGCACACTGAGCCCTCAAATACCAGTCAGTCAAATTGGACATGCCAGAAAATATATTATATAAGTCTTAGTAAGATTTACATGAGCAGTGAATACATATGAGGGAGGAAATTAGCTATAGGCACCAAATTTTCAGCTGTAATATTTCAACATGCGAGTCTATGGAGTTTGACTCACCTTTGGAGGTGAACTCTAGTGGTCAGTCGGGGAACTATAAAGAAAATGACACAGACTTTGATTTATTTCAGAGCAGGAGCGTTTTGCCTTTGCAAACTACATCAACTCTTCTCTGGAGAAGGATCCAGACTGCAAACATGTTCTGCCCATCAACCCCAACACTGAACATCTGTTCAAAGCAGTGTCCGATGGCATTTTGCTCTGGTAAAACATAACACCTTTCACATAAACTCAATGTAACTGGGCCTTTCACTTCATCTGTTTTTCAGTCAGATTTTACCAGCCTGCTATCGATGCTGCGTTCTGTTCAATGATTTTCTCCTTGTTTTATTCCAGTAAACTCATCAACCTCTCGGTTCCCGACACCATTGATGAGAGAACCATCAATAAAAAGAAACTCACTGCTTTCACCACACAGGTCGGCCAACTTTTTAACTCATGTCAGTCATTTACATCATGTTTCTTGTGATAGAAGTTCAAAACAATTAAAGTTAAGATAAAGTTAAGTTTAGTTTCCTTCTCAACATGGGTCTTCAACTACTTTTTCCCCTGCAGGAGAATTTGAATCTGGCCCTGAATTCAGCTTCAGCCATCGGCTGCCAGGTCGTCAACATCGGAGCTCAAGATCTGAAGGAGGGAAAACCTCACCTTGTGCTCGGGCTCCTCTGGCAGATTATCAAGATTGGACTTTTTGCTGATATAGAGCTGAGCCGCAACGAAGGTACGCTCAAACGCGCCAGATATCTAAATCAGTATGTTGAAAAATGCCACGCTAGTCGTAAAATAAATGTACATACGGAGATTATAAAGGCTAAACCTTAGTATCATAAAATTAAAAGTGAAGAATTATACACATGTATTTACATCTGCACATATTCTCAGATGGCCATTTTGTTTTCAAATTGCTCTTATTCACCAACAATCCCCCCCCCCCCCCACAAACCTGAGTCACATTTGTCTTTGTGTATGCAGCCATTGCAGCGTTGCTGGAGGAAGGTGAGAGTCTAGAGGAGCTGATGAAGCTCACGCCTGAGGAGCTGCTGCTGCGTTGGGCCAACTTCCATTTGAAGAAAGTGGGCATGTCCATATCAAACTTCTCTGGAGATATTAAGGTAATGACACGTTCCTGTGAGGCCATAAACGCCTACCCTTTTCTCACTGCGACGGAGCATGTGAGGGCATAAGATGTAACGGCTGTAAAATTGACCCATCTGTGAGCAGGTGTAACATTTATGTTGGAGAATAATAATAATAATAATAATAATAATCAGCGTGGAGGCTTTCTTTTACATACTCACATGTCTGTGTTTTTTTTTTTTCAGGACTCCAAAGCATATTTCCACCTGCTCGAGCAGATTGCTCCGGACGGCAGCAAAGAGGATGTTCCTCGGGTTGATATCGATATGTCTGGTGTATATGTGAGTTCATAAAGCAACTATTTTGCTCCCCTTTCCTCTACTGCACCAGCACATAATGCATACTTTCAATCAAACATTCATAAATAAGGTATTTGGGCCTCACTCAATCGATATGTTCAAGAACCTTCAGAGCTTCCAAGCACAGTTTTAGACACATTAACTGGCATGCCTTTGAAATAGAGTTGCTCATACTTCCCATTTGAATAGGCTGACTGGTCAGCCTAGTCAAGGATGACTGGAAGCTGACTTCCTGTTTACCTTCTCCCTGCTTCCTGTTGGACTATATTTGGATCACGATGTCATCTTGTAGCGCCTTTTGTGAGAAGGATTTGAATCTTTTTCTTCTAATTTACATATAATAGAATTTGGAGCACACTGTAGTGGCTGATGTTAAATCATCCACTTGCCTCCCAGCCCAACAAATTATTTTCCATGTTTTACAGCCCATATTACTCAGTGGGACAGTACCTGATAATGCATTCTTCCACTAAAGTGGGCTGGTTTTAAATAAGCAAACATGCAAAGTTCTCCTCTTGTGGTAAATTAAATATGCATTAGTCTGAATATAGACTAACATTTAAATTCTGTCATGGCTGTTTCTCAAACACTGACAAAGCTAAAATGTGTTTGGCTGCTGCCCAGAATAAATAATACATCATATACTAATTTGTTCTGGATGTAAAATGAAGCTGAAAGGACAGCAAGTTCACCTTGTTAGTGCTCAAGTTCAAGGAAGAATACAACTTTTATCATCATCAGTTTTTATCAATATACAAAACACGACAAAGGAAATTAGAGGAAAATAAAATGATCAATTGTGATGATGAGACAACAGCAGCAAAAAACAAACAAAAAACAACAACAACAACAAAGGCAAAACTGAGGACGATCTCTCAGAATCAGGATCAAATGTTGAAAACCAGCATTTCTTGGTTACAAATCTGATATAAATGTGATCTTGATTTGTAGTCACACATTTTGCAGTGCTGTATGTATTAAAGGAATGATTTTTTTGTGTCCAAAATGAATCCCAAATCTGCGTGTCTGCTCGTCTTACCAGGAGAAGGATCTCATGAAGCGAGCTGAGTGTATGCTCAAACAGGCCGATCGGCTCGGCTGCAGACAGTTTGTGACTGCTACTGATGTGGTGTCTGGAAACGCCAAGCTCAACATGGCGTTTGTGGCCACACTCTTCAACAAGCACCCGGCTCTCACCAAGCCAGAGAACCAGGACTGGGTTCTGGGGAGTAAGCACAGATGAACCATTCCTTTCTCCCACATGTGGGAAGTGGCTTTGACCACAAGTAGAAACACCATTGTTGTGTGTCTGTGAGACTTAGCCCTCTCTCTTTTGGTCTTTTTCAAGGTGAGAGCAGAGAGGAGAGAACTTTCAGGAACTGGATGAACTCCCTGGGAGTCAGTCCACATGTTCACCGCATCTACGGGTCAGTGGATTGTTGTCAGCTATTTGGTTCTAGTGCTTGTTGTCCCGTTGACGCACAACTCACATTGAAGTGTGTGTTAATGCAGTGATCTGCAGGACGCCATGGTCATTCTCCAGCTGTATGAGAAGATTAAAGTACCCGTGGACTGGGACAACAGAGTCAACCTGCCTCCCTTCAAAGGGATAGGAGGAGGACATTTAAAAAAGGTAGATATACAAAATTGCCTTCCAAACTGCTGCGGTAGGACATGTGAGCACGTCACGTATACTTGTTTTTTTACTCTCAGAAAACCGGGCCTAGTAACTAATAATTAATAATGTGTGTGTTTGTGTGAGACAGATAGAAAACTGTAACTATGCTGTGGAGCTGGGGAAGAGTAAAGCAGGGTTCTCTCTGGTGGGAATTGGCGGACAGGACCTGTACGATGGAAATGAAACGCTAACCCTGGCACTGGTGTGGCAGCTAATGAGGAGGTAATGAGGAGGCTCTTAACCTTCAGGCTGTAATTTATTATACCAACAAAAACAGGAGAGTCAGGAGAGTATCTATTGCCCCCCAAAATCTATGGGTTGTTGGGGATGTGGATGATGTTGTGCAGCACAACGCAGGCAGGGGGTACTGCTGTCCCAGCAGTGAAATTAAGCGCCACATTACAATACTCTGTGTGATAAAAAACAAAAAAGGTTTTAAGGAAAACATTGGAACAGTAATAAAAGATGGAGATGACTGTACGGATTGTAACTTCATGTGTAGAAGTGAGTACAGACATGAAATATAATCAGTGTCCACTGTGTAATGGGATTGTGCAGGTACACTTTAAATGTTCTCGAAGACCTTGGACATGGAGAAGTTGCAGGAGATGATTTGATCCTTTCATGGGTCAACAAGACTTTGGCTGAGGGTGAGAAGAGTTCATCCATCAAAAGCTTTAAGGTAAGTTTTCGTTTCCTAATAATTCCCTATTCAACTCTGTGCTGTTAGATATATGTTACTTAAGTTGTTTTGTATGATTGTTACAGGCAGATTGTTGATGTGTGTGTGTCCCTCTCGGTTTAGGACAGATCCATTGGTACCAGTCTTCCAGTTCTGGAGCTGATCGATGCCATCCAGCCAAACAGCGTGAACTTTGAGCTGGTTACAACAGGAACACTGTCAGACGAAGACAAACTGAACAACGCCAAGTACGAAGCATCTTTTATTATTATCTGCTATGTCACATGTACGGTAAACCAACATCACGTAAACCTGCGCTGCAACACAACCTGTTAATAAATGCTGTATCAATGTTTCCATAATAATGCCTCGTTAACCTTGTAAGTATAATGCTTGATATGTGGGAGACTGGGGTTTGATTCCCTGACGAGGAACCCCAGCCACAAGGCACCCATTGTGCCAGTCCCACGCCCGGATAAACATGCAACATTACCATGCGATCAAAAACCTCTATTTGAGATTTATTTATGAGAAGTTCGCAAAGTCAATTCATCCACAAATTATAAATTATTTGTCGGCCGTCCAACTCAACATATTCACAGAAATTTTTCATAAATGTTAAACAAACAGCTCGAAAAGTTAGAGCAGCAGAGAAGAGTCACAAAAGATGAGGTGTATGCTTCAGCATATTATCGGTGACGGCTTTCAAAGATCCCAGTGACTTAGTCAAAGAAAAGGAAATAAATGTGCGACATATTGAGAATCTAAAACTGTCATAAACTCAGTGCTCTGCCATAGCAAAGCTATAACTCACCTAGTCCTCTCTGCACTAGGTACGCCGTCTCCATGGCGAGGAAGATCGGAGCAAAGGTCTACGCCCTTCCCGAGGACTTGGTAGAGGTCAACCCCAAAATGGTGATGACCATCTTTGCCTGCCTGATGGGAAGAGGCATGAAGAGGGCTTAAAGGACACACACACAGGGACCCGTTGGAATGGATGACAAATGAAGAGAGTGAACATAGATAAATATTAGTCAAAATAGAAGTGCCACTTTATTCAGCTATTCTCACTGATGGACTTCAGTGCACGTCGACATTCACAATATGATCCCCTGACAGCCCAAAGCGAAACAGAATTTCAAAGTAAAGTGGGAGTTCTATAATGGCAACATGAGAATTATTTAGCTTTGTTTTTTTGTTTTTTTTTTTTCCTTGGCAGTATGATGCCTGAGCAATTAGCAGACTGAATGTGTCGGTCTAGTCCAGTGTATTCTGGGATAGGGTTCTTCAACCAATGCAGGTTTTTTTTTTTATTGAAACACAACGGCTGTGACACATGGGAAAGTAAACGATCAGTTGACATATTTCTGCCTTATTCCAAACAAAAAATGAATGCGAGTAATGTCACCGAAATTTCAGGTTTAGTTATTTTAGTCACGTGTTCCTTTTTGGTCCTGCACTTTTTCTCAACCTATGTTTTCATAGCTACATTTCTTCAGTCTCCGGTGTGCCACTGCCTTAAAACTCTGCTGTACCTTCGTCCCAGTATGATCATTTACTGTGCTGAAGCCATAATACTCTGTACTGAATACCTTTTGGCCTTTTTTTTAATATATATATGACCAAAGCTGTGGTAGATTATAGGTACTCACTGTAGAACTGAATATAATGTTTTTTTTTTACTTTACTTTCAAGCTCATTAAGTCATCCATTAACAATTAAGGAGTTCATCTGATAGATTAATGGATGTAATTAATTTGTATACAACATTTTAATGGATTACCTTGAAGGTCATTTTAAGTGGTGTAAGGGCTGAGAACCCTTATATTTGACTAAGTAACATAAACCCTCCCCTAAATTTCAGTCCAAATGAGGGTCTGAATTTCTCAATATACTGTATATTTCATGCTATTTGAAAATGTCTTTGGACGGTGGGAGGAAACCCACACAGACAAGGGGAGGACATACAAACTCCACACAGAAAGGCCCCAGGCTGGGAACTGAACCCCCAACCTTCTCATTGTGGGTCAACAGCACTAACCACTATAATCCATTAAAAACAAATTCATGTAATAAATGAATCAAGTAATTCAACCAAAATATATAATGAAAGAAAAGTTATGTTACATTAAGGTAGAAATTGAAGGTAACATACATTTGGCCATCATTTAACCTGAAATATGGGATTTTACATGCCTGAATTGCTGAATAAGAATTACTCAAATTCATTCATTTCCTGGAAATAAACTCAACCTTTACATTAGCCAAAGTAGATTAATACAAAAAAAGTAGGGTGTAGAACTTCTATTAGTGGTCTATGCAGCAGTTAATTTTTAAAATTTTGATGATATGAAATTTAACATGTTAAAGCTGCTACTACCTATGTTAAACCTCAGCAGCAAAGATGGATATACGTCTCTGTTGGCGAAAAATGATGTCTCCTGTAGTCAGTCAAATCATTCAGGAACGCAGCATCTGAATTTAATGACTGTACGCTTACACAGACATGATTGTTGCAAGAATCAAACACTCTCCAACAGATTTTCAAAGCTTTCCATATCTGAAACGATAAATCTTGTTTTAAAAATAATCAGGTTCGTTGCTGCTGCTGATGATGACAAGAACACATTCAGCTGTTTATTTGTACTGGTCTTTTGGATTGCCAAAAAAAAAAAAAAAAGAAAGATTGCTTCACATGCCAGCAATAACGCCAACCTCCAGTGTGTACAGTCAAATCAATAATAAAAGGATTTTCCCACATATATTGACCGATTTTTCATTTCCATTTGCTTTTGGTTCTTTTCTGGCGTACGAGGTGTCTGGTGACAAGACTTGAGAAGATGGAACCTAACTGAAATAATGAATGGAAAAATACTGCATGTATATATACACATATGAATTTAAATTGTTGATTGAGAATTTTATTGACATATTCAGTCTTTTTTTCCACTACGGGGCTCCCTGGGAGAATTTCTTTACAATGGATTATAATGAGACCTGCGTAGTGGGTTTATCATGAAGTTAATGGGGGCTAATCACATTGGAAGTTTGATCTGACACTAACCACCAACACAGCGCAATTAAAGTGACATACTGAACTATATAGTGTGTGTAAAACAAGTCCTCTGTTGTGTCACTGCCACAGGGTTTGCTAAACATTCATTATATATCACATAATGAAATGTAAACCAATGGCTATCAAGGTTTAAGGAAAGTTTAAGTCAAGTAGCTAAACTACAACTTACAGCCAAATAGCTAACAATAGCTTGTTCAGCTGTGGATGCGGCATTCAGAAACTCTCACTGCAAGTACATTTATTAAAATTTACTTTTACCTCCATTTACCTACAGTATGTCACGTTCCTTGGTCCGCCAAATGGGAGCAGAGATACGAGAACGTGGGGTTGAGGCAGACGAGATGTTCAACTCAGCTTTAGGCTAAGACAAAAAAAAAAAAAAAAGATTGAAAAGAGGCTAAACCCTATTATATTGAGTTTGGCAACGTCTGTCAGCTTTGACAGTTATTAAGGTATTTTTTATTGCATTTGTCCATTTTGTAAGAGTAAAGGCTCACAGGTCAGTTGCTTTAACAAAACAATAGTGCTATGAGGCTTTAATATATACAGAGTGTAGGTGACAGAGCACCATATTAATTTGATGGACAAGTGTAATCAGTGTTGCGAGCTGGCTGATTAGCTCACTGATTTTGTCCTGGGTCTAATTCAACCAGCCATGTGACATTCAGTCCTAAAAATATCCTTGTTTACCCTGCACATGATTTCATGTTTCACAGATCTAGCACTCTTGACCTTATCTGTTTATTCCCTGAGTGAGGATGATTGGCTGTGGTTATGTTTTTAGCAAAAACCCCATTTTAGAAATCAAAGCTGAAATGAAATGACATCCCAGCTCACATGTGCAGGTGTGTGGATGAAAACACCTCGCGTTCAGTAATCAGGAGAATATATGCACACAAAGAAACACTTGGAGTTTAGAGGCCACTTCAAACAAGGTTCTTGAATTCAAATGAGCTTGCTGGCGAGGACACACACACACATACAATTTGCAATTTAAACAACTCTTTTGTTGAGCACCATGTGATTGCACCTTTTATCTGTCACATTTGTTCACTCCATCCATCCATCGCTTCATGTGAACATCAGTCAGTCCTTCGTGGTGACCGTCTTTTGATGTTTAACAGATTTATGGATAAATAGATGGAATGTGGTTGAACTAAAGATGAGACCAGAGCTGATGGATTGATGACTTGAACTGAGGCATCTGTAAATTTATCAGGTTTGTTGACTTTGAGCCTTTTGTGTCTGTCTTCATGTTGCTCCCTCATATGATCTGTTTTCATGACTGCTACTAAGCTTGTTGCCATGCCATCTGGTTTCCGTGGTGATGGTTGATACATGGTGACCTCACACTGGATGACCTTTCTTTTTTGACAGAGGGTCTATCATTGCATGTGTGTGTGCCGGTTATGGAGATGTGTGTGTGTGTGTGTGTGTGTGTGTGTGTGTGTGTGTGTGTGTGTGTGTGTGTGTGTGTGTGTGTGGTGTCTGGCTGTCTACATGAAGCTCTCTAGCTCGTCTGTGAATCTGTGCTGTAGCTGGCATTTTAATGTGTGTATGTGTTTGTTAGTAGCATCCTGTTGTGTTACGATGGGTGTAACATAATGTTGGTATATATGTGGTGTGCATACATGTGTGTAGTATGACGGGTTCGGTCCAGGATTCCCACAGGCTGTCTGTGAAAACATGGACAGAGGAGGAGAGTGACCGAGCTGACAGCACACTCAGCAGGTATAAACACACACACGTACATATGCACATACACACACATTCATGATTGGTTGTAAAAGATTTTTGGGTAAATTGATTTGTTCACCAGAATGGATTACAGTGTTATATTTTCTATGATCTTATGGATAAATACATCCATCTGTCTCTTCACTAAATATATAAATATAATATAAATATATTGTATACATCCCATTATCAGATTAACAAAGTTATCCAGGAGCATGTTGAGCGTTTAAGGTTGCCTCAGGGACTGGCAGAAGCTAAAACAGAACAGAAACAGGAGTGGAAGTGAGACTCACTGTAGCTGCATGCGCTTGGCACTTAGACAGCTAAGTAGAGTGGAATGATAATTCTATTTTGAGTGATGTATTAATAGATAAATGTTTGCTGATATATCAGTGACTTGATAAAGTCATAGTTTTGATAAGAGACTGATGCAGTACTTTTCTTTTTCTTTTCTTTTTCTACCTTTAGCATCAGAGTTTTCTTGTCCAGAGTGTTTTTCTGATTGCCGCCTTCTGTTGATGTTTGTGATATGCAGAGGACAGTCGATGTGTGACGACACTTCCTCGGAGCTACAGAGGATGGCGGCAATTGACAGAATAAATTCCCAGAATTCTTTTCGTGCACGAGGTGCTTTGTCCAGGTACTGTATTTCAAAAGTGTCAATACACATCCATTTATTTGTGATGATGTTGACGGTGGTTCTCTGCTATTGCAACATGTTTGCACCTTAGATTCACTCTAATGGGTAAAAATGTGTGTTTTGTCTCTGCAGGATTGTGAATATGGTGATGACCCTGAGAGAATGGGCTCAGAAAGGTTTGGCTGAAGAGACGGAGCGACCTGATTCCTTCTTGGAGCGGTTCAGGGGCCCTGCCAACATGGACATGCAGGCCCCACCCAGCAGATTTAGCCGCAGCCGCACTGGATCAGATGCAGATAATGAAATGAGACGAACCAGACGCCCGTAATACACCAAAAGCTCTGACAAAAATCACACTCATCAAAGCATTTGCTGACGTTTGCATATGCAGTAATTTCTTGTTGTTGTATTTTTTTTTTTTTATCTCTCTTTTCCTGTCTGTCAGGAGAAGGAGGTGCAATATTGTGGTCTTATCCCCATCTGATGACAGATACTACCACTGGCTGATGGTGATTGGTTCTGCAGTTTTTTATAACTGGACTCTGCTAGTTGTCAGGTTGGTAACTGTATAAGTTACAGCTCTAGCAGAGCCCTTTACACCACTATAGGTCCTCCACTTTCACCACTGATACTAAAACTACAGCCAGCACTTTGGCTCTGACATGGTCGAAAGAAAAGAGACCTGAATGTGACATCAACTTTATGTACACTGTATTTCTCTTTCAATGAATGTCCACAAAAAGAAAAAATATATTGACCATTTGCTGAGTTGGAAAGTGGTCATTGTGCCTGGGAGGCACTGCTTCATTTTAAAATGCTCACTTTCTCAGACGTGGTGAGGTGTAGAGCTGAGTTTATACATTCTGTAGTACTGATACATAATATTGCCATTGGATATATATAGTGTCATCTCCTATGCTCCTGTGTTGTGAAAATGTTTGAATTTGTAGATGTGATCTGATTGCCAACCGGTTAGAGTGCAAATGCTCTAAGCAGATGGGTCCATGGTTCAGCGCTAGAGTCGTTGCTCCATGTCATTTGCCTTCTCTTTGACCTGTTTCATGTCACCCTTTACCGTTCAAATTACTAATAAAAGATAAAGTATCACTTCAATCAACATGTCAATTTTGAAAGTTGTTCGTCAAAAGGGGGTATTATGTTTCTTGGGAGAATATTTATTTCTAGGGCCTGGTGCTTTGCATGGCACATAATGTTTCTTTTGTTCCCTTAATATGCTGGAGTGTCCTTTTCTGTTTTTGCAGGGCCTGTTTTGATGAGCTCCAGATGAGAAACGTGTTAGTATGGTTGGTACTGGACTATGTTTGTGATGGAGTCTACATCCTGGATATTGCTGTTCGTCTCCACACAGGTAAAATATCACCTCAGAGACGCAGAAGTTAAATTAACACATTCGCCACTGAAGCTGTTTGAAGTTTCCCGATTCACCAATTTCTTGATGTTCCTATTTGTTTGTGAAGGTTTTTTGGATCAAGGCTTGATGGTGAAAGACGTGCAGCGCCTGAGAGAAACCTACATTCGAACCTTACAGTGCAAACTGGACATCTTCTCCATCCTTCCCACTGACCTCCTGTACCTGAGTGTTGGAATCAGCTACACTCCTCTTCTGCGATTCAACCGTCTCCTGCGCCTGAACCGTCTCTTTGAGTTCTTTGAACGTACAGAAACTCGAACGGGCTACCCAAACGCATTCCGTATCTGTAAACTGGTTCTGTACATCCTGGTGATCATCCACTGGAATGCCTGTGTGTACTACAGCTTCTCCAAGGTCTTGGGCCTGGGGTCTGATTCTTGGGTCTATCCCAATGCGTCTGACCCAGAGTTTGGCTCGCTGACCAGGAGTTACATATACTGTCTGTACTGGTCAACTCTGACGCTGACAACTATTGGAGAGACGCCACCTCCCGTTAGAGATGAGGAATATCTTTTCTTGATATTTGACTTTTTGGTATGTCTTTAATAATAGTTTAATCATAGTAGATAATATCTCCTTGGTTGGCCTTTAAAACAGGTGACGCTTTGCTTCTATTCCAGGTTGGTGTCCTGATTTTTGCCTCGATTGTGGGAAACGTTGGAGCTATGATCTCCAATATGAATGCCACGAGAGCAGTCTTTCAGAGCCGTGTCGATGCACTGAAACACTACATGCACTTCAGACATGTAAGCAAAGGGCTAGAACAGCGTGTCATTCGCTGGTTTGACTACCTCTGGACCAATCAGAAGACTATAGATGAGCAGGAAGTGCTGAGGAGCCTGCCCAATAAACTGAGAGCAGAGATTGCTCTCAATGTTCACCTGGACACACTGAAAAAGGTAAAGATCCACTTCCCCAACGTTTTCTAAACTTGTGTCTTTTCAGAGAACAATTTGGCACAAAAACTGATCCCACAAAAAAGGAAAGATATCTTTGATGTGGGTAATAAACTGATGCTACTCAGAGGGATTGCCACACAGCAAAGAGTGAGTAAGAACGAGCTGACAGGAGATCAGAGGAGATACAATTGGGACTTCATCCATCGTTGATGATTCACCAAAAGAAAATAAAAGGTTGAGGCAAAATAGAAAAATAAAATGACCATCACTGAAATTGCCAGGGTTACTGCCTTCCATATATCTGCTTGTATTTGCATATATCTGCTTCTGACCCATACAAGTACTACAATGGAAAAACTGAAGTCTTTGTATTTGTTTATGTGCATAGGTGCGTATTTTCCAGGACTGTGAGGCCGGCCTCCTTGTAGAGTTGGTGTTAAAACTTCGACCACAGGTCTTCAGTCCGGGAGACTACATATGTCGTAAGGTTAGTTTTAAAACCATTGTTGCTGTACATGTTATTGTAGTCGATTTATTTTAGTTATGTAGTTTGTTGCAATAGCAAGACGTAAGTTCATATAGAAGCCACCAAAAGCACTCTTGAAATTAACAGTTAATAAGGTTATTAAGTCTCTACAGTGTACATACACCCAACAGTGTAGGTTAAGGTACAGTGCACTGCTGTATGAATAGCTGCAGTACCAGCTTTACTAGCCTGTATATCCTGTCTTTGTTCCCTAAGGGAGATGTGGGTAAGGAGATGTACATTATTAAAGATGGCCGCCTGGCAGTGGTGGGGGAGGATGGAGTCACCCAGTTCGCTGTTCTAACTTCAGGAAGCTGCTTTGGTGAAATCAGCATCCTGAACATCAGCGGTAGTAAGATGGGGAACAGACGCACAGCTAATATTCGCAGTCTGGGATACTCAGATCTGTTTTGCCTTTCCAAACAAGATCTAATGGAGGCCCTTCAAGAGTTCCCCCATGCCAGGGCCCAACTGGAACAGAGGGGGCGGGACATCTTGCAGAAGGAGGGGCTTCTGGAGGAAATGAATGTGTCTGCGGGGGAGGAACTTGAGGAGAAAGTGGAGAGGCTGGAAACCACTCTGGATCGACTACAGGTCAGAACAATTAGTTAACCTCAACTATTAGTACGGTCCACACAGTTATAGTTGAAAAGATGATGGCAATGGTAACCCTGTTTTCAGACATGCCTGGCCCGTCTGCAGAGCGAGTTCAACTCTTCCCAGCTGCGACTGAAACAGCGGCTCACAGCTCTCGAACACAACATCTCTACAGCACCGACAGGCAGTGGCTTCCTGTCAGAAGCGGATGGCAACGAGAGTGTTTCTGGGTGTGACGGTGTTCGCAGCGAAATCAACATTCGGCAGTAATAAAATAGCACACAAAATCTGGATTGTCACTAAATGCAATTACTTATATATAAATACAACACAAAAAAAGTAAAAACAAAATAAAATAAAGCTCTCATTTGGTTAGATGATGACATGACAGAAATGCATTGCATCTTATTTGAAAATGTGTTAAACCCTTCAGCCTCACAGTTTTACGCACAGTTTCGGGTAAAATGAGGAACAGTTACTTTACAGCGTTGCAGCCTAAAAAGTTGAGAATGTTTAATTAAAAAATGAAACAACATGACGGTACAATCAATGCATTGAGAAACTTTGTAACAGTAGCTGCTAAGTATAGGCATGCAGCATGCAGTTTGTATTAAAATGAATTATTCTAACATTAATTACTAATAATGTTTGTCAGATATTTAATTTTAATGGGGTAGAAAACTGTAACTTTACACCATTGCAGCCCAAAAAAGCTGAGAACATGTTTTAGATATAAATGAAACAATGTGACCGTAAAATGAATGCATTGAGAGAGAAAGTTTGTAGCATCAGCTGCTAAGTTTGGCCATCCAACATGGATTTCTTATTAAAATGAACACTCTAAAATCATAGAACACACGAGTCAGTCCCACATCCCAAGCTGCAAAGCTTTCTCCTGCACAGACCAGCCAACAAAGGTCAACTCTTTATCCAGGCCCAAGTCTACTGAGTAATTAGCCTGGGCAGAACCAGAATTCATTCAGGGGATCTAATTCTCATTTTAAATGTTTGAAGAATAAAAGAAAAAATACTTTTCTCAGTTTCTTGGCTCAATATCCCAAAAATACTTATTAACCTACTATATTAAACTTATTGTCTAACCACCTCCGCATTCATGGTTAAACCCATGACATCATCGGTTACATTAGCAAGAACAAATAAGGGAAGTGTTGGGCTGTGACTACCCCTCATGGAGTCTGGAGGACATGGTGAGGAGGAGAATATGGAGGCACAGCATGCACAGAGTAAACCTTCATATACTAAAACGGCATTTAACCAAAATGTAGTCATTGTAATGTCATTAAACACAAACGAGTGCCAAACATTTCAAACTTTTCACACAAAGGTCATCAAACCATGAAAATGTTGTAATACGTGCTCCAAAAATAGTGTTTTTAAAGAGAATTGGCTACCTGATTTTTATTATATACAATACCAAACTATCAAACATATCTTAACATTGTTTCCTAACACGTGCTTCTTTGCAATCTCTAATCTCCATCTCATTCTTCAAACACTGTTGCTCTAGTCAATATGTTTTCCATATTTTCAAAAATCCTAAAAGGAGTTCCATGGGTAACTTATTAACATGCAACTGCATCAGGTCCTGGAGCTGTCTGAGTTTCTGCATTTGTGTGTTAACGGTGATAACATGTATATTGAAAAATAGTCATAACTACCATTTCAAAAAATGTTGACATTCATTTACAAAGACTGATTTGGAATCCACATTCATTCATTCTAATTTGATAACAGGTTTGATAACTGGATGTATTGCAAAAGTAGTGAGTGATGTGTAGTTGACAGATGGTTAAAGATGTGATCTAGTGTTTACAAAATACAGAAAAGTCAGTTTGAGTTTCAAATCATTGCTGTTAAGTAAATGTGTGTTTAAATTACTCACCTCTGTTCTCTCCTCTTCAGTATGTTTGGGCCAAAGAGCACCTATTTGAAGGTTCCGGGGGGGAACCAGTTAGATAAGTGTTGAGGTGTTAGTGAACTTTAATCTGTCGTTTAGGTCTTCTGGGGAAACTGCAAATTGAACCATAAATATTAAAAACAGGTAAATGGTTAGATGTATATGCATTTAAATGAATTTGTCACGTTTTAGTGGTCCCTCTGTCGCACGGGCTTGCGGTCAATGCCAGTGATCCTGTATATCAGGCTGATATAAAGCTCCCAGTTTCTATCTGTCCGGTGCTGTCAGGACCACATGTTGCCGTGTGTTTACTCCCACAATTTGTTGTGGCTGTTCATGTCTTCTGTGTGGTGAAATAAACACCGTGGTTGTTCTGCACCTAGCCTCTGCCACATGCCTCCTGCTTTTTGAAGCCCTACGGCTAAATGGCCATTCTAACATTGCGCTTTTAGAGTAAATTCCATGCATTTGTTTGCTTCGTTATTTTGTGGGCGTGTCGTAGTGGAGAACACACCCTGTAAATATATTAATTGGAAGATGTTTGTGTAATGAGGGTGAATCCTTGTGTCCAGTAGGTGGCACTCCAAACTTGATTCAGCATTGACACAAGGACCAGATTGGACATTGTATGAGGCAGCATAGTGGTTTGTGTGCTGTTGCCGCACATGTTTTTGAGGCAATGAACTGGAAAGAAGAGACCAGACGACGTGTCACTATAGTGGACTGTGACTAATCACTGTATCATCCCTTTGGTTTGTTGTTTCACCCCCTTTCTCTCTCCGCTATCAGCTGTCACTCACCCGGTCCAACACACTGCACATACTGAAGGCTCCTCTCACAGTAACATGTCCAGATTCACAGCATATACAGTTGAACATACATATGAATGCATATAAAAAGGCACTTAACCTTTTTTTTTTAAATCACTAACTAATTAAATCAGATTAAACTTTTCCTGTTTTGGTCAGTTAAGATTCCCAAAATTATTTCTATTTGCTAAATGCCAGAATAATGAGAAAAGGATTTTTTTACACTTTTTTAATTACTTTAATTACTTTGAGTTTACGTACATTAAGATTACTCTGCCTTTAAACAATCCCAGATGATGATGTCATGTCTTTGGAAGCCTCTGATAGGTTTATTGACAACATCGGAGTTAATTAGAGGCACACCCATGGATGTATTTTGAGGCACACCTGAAACACGCTGCTTCTTTGTGTAACATGATGGGAAAATCAAAAGAAAAGAATATCAGAAGGAGAGTTGTGGACTTGCACAAGTCCGGTTCATCCTTGGGTGCAATTTCCAGATGCCTGAAGGTGCCAGGTTCATCTGTTCAAATAATTATACGCAACTATAAACACCCGATATGGGCTGAAAGGCCAGGAAGAAGCCATTACCCCAAAAGAAACCCCAAAAAAAGCCTGATTACAGTTTGCAAATGCACACAGGGACAAAGACCTTTATTTTTGGAGACATGTCCTGTGGTCTGATGAAACTAAAATTGAACTTTTTGGCCATAATGGCCATCGTTACATTTGGAGGAAAAAGGGGGAAGCTTGTAAGCCTGAGAACACCATACCAACTGTGAAATATGGGGGTGGCAGCATCATGTTGCGGGGTTGTTTTGCTGCAGGAGGGACTGGTGCACTTCACAAAATAGATGGCATCACAAGGAAAGAACATTATGTGGAAATACTGAGGCAACATCTCAAGACATCAGCCAGGAAGTTAAAGCTTGGGGGCAAATAGGTTTTCCGAATGGAAAATGACCCTGAGCATGCTGCCAAACTGGTTACAAGGTGGCTTAAGGATAACAAAGTCAATGTTTTGGAGTGGCCATCACAAAGCCCCGATCTCAATCCTATTGAAAATTTATGGGCAGAGCTGAAAAGGCATGTGAGAGAAACTTGGCTCAGTTATACCAGTTCTGTCAGGAGGAATGGGCCGAAATTCCTGCAAACTGTTGTGAGAAGCTTGTGGAAGTATATCCAAAACGTTTGACCGAAGTCATACAGTTGAAAGGCAATGCTACCAAATACTAATGAAATGTATGCAAACTTCTGACTTTCAAGAAAGTAATAAAAAATTGTCTAAAAAATGATCTCTCTCGTTATTCTGGCATTTAGCAAATAGAAATAATTTTGGTAATCTGATTTAAAGTTAGACGGTGAGAAAAAAAAGTTTATGTGCCTTTCTATATAGTGTATGTAAACTTCTGGTTTCAACTGTAAATCCCGACTCCTCTCGTCCTCTCGCGAGAGGAGTCAAAATCGGCCACTGCTTGAGTCCTGGCTCCTCTTGTGGGAACTTATTCAAACATCTTGAATCACAACTCATTTGGGGTAACCCATTCAGAGTCAAGCTAATGTGTCCTGTGTCTCTCACTCCCAGTTCAGTAGCAGCATACTCCCATACTCAGTGCTGGTTGAGTTTGTGTTTACACTGACACAATGACTCAAATGTCTGATTCACTTAGGTGAATGATTCCTATAAACTTGAATCAGTGAAAGGAATTGAGCTTCTCATGGCTAGTATGTTAGCCCTGTGATGGACTGGTGACCTGTCCAGGCTGGCCCCACCCTCACCCAGTGTGAGCTGGGATTGGCTCCAGCACCCCCGACAGCCCAGAAACTGATAAGCAGTGGAAGATGAATAAATAAATTATGAAACAACAGCGTATGCCAGAGACTTCCTGTTTTATGTTAAAAATCTTAAAGTTAGTGGCCTAGTCACCCCCAGCAGGTATAAATAACTAAGAAGCTTTTGCTAACTTTTCATCTCGTCATGACATGATACTGACTGATGTGAAGTCATCGACAGGAAAACCATCAGAGGAGTTTTCAAGTATTAGGTGTGGAAATGGTGAAAATGAATCAAAATCAGAAAATCGATTAAAAGGTTGACTTCCTGTTGGAGACAGCGCATAAGACCCTGGACTTTTTTTTAATAACATACTGTCTGTTCGACTATTTGCAGGACAAAGAACAAAGAATGTACGAAACTGCAGCCGTTTCATTTCAAAGAAGTATAACAAAAGAATAATGAAAATAATGTGCGAGTCGTGGTCAAGCTTAATTCATAAAACCAGATGGCTTAAGTTTTTTTCTCAAATTAATAATTTCAATAAATTATTTAAATAGCGGTAGATTTTGCTCATCTGTTTTTATGACTATGAAATCAACTTAAAATAAAAAGGTTGTTGTTAATTTTAAGGAAAAAAATATGTTTACCTTAGAGAAACCTTTACTGAATTTTTTGTTACAACGAAATGTCAAAATCTTTCTAAAAAATAAAACAACACAAAATGAGCAATTATAAAATAAGTAAAAAAAAAAACTTTATATTTCAGATTTACAAAAAGAGCAAATATCAGTTCTATCCAACAATCTGGAGAGATAAATATTTGTTGGCTAGATATTACGTACAATTTTGAGAATTTTGTCAGAGGGACAAATTTTCATACGTCCATGTCAATCTGTCGCAAGTTGCTTGACTTTCTTCATTTTCTGGGTGGCGCCATTGGGCTATTTTCTGGCTTACATTTCTTCAACTAAACTTATGTTTAAGCGACAACATTTATTTAGGCATAAAATAAAGACTCCTACAGATTCAATACGGCTCTCACAATGTTAATTGCTCAGGCCTTAAAAATCCCAAAAAAGCCAACATGTACTCTGATACTAATATGATTACTAATACTAAGACTTCGAGAAAGTTACCTCGAGAGCAGACGAAAGTCTTGGACATGTAAACACAATGATACATAATTGGATGTTCTCGATTATGGCCTATGAATGCCAATGAGTCACTGTCTGCTGTTAGAATGGATGAAGACATTCAGTATCTCAGTATTTTTCAGCTGAACCAGGTAGTGTTTTATTTATCTAACCCTAACCCTCTTCAGATCTAAGGGAATAAAACCTTTGCTCAAACATTTGATGCTCCTTAGAACAATGGAAAATAAAGAATTTATGCCCTCTTGCTGGTGACAACAAAGGTGAAGGGGTTATGTTGTACATCTGTGCATCCCATTCTAGTGAAGCTCTTGTGTATCTTACTCAGATTCTCCAGCAGGTCATTATCACATCTTCTAAGTTATATTTTCGACCAGTACAATAATTACTTGCCACAATCTATGTTGCTCTGTGCCATGCCAAGAGGATATTTTATGTGATTAAAATTAGAGCTTGTTCAAGAAAGAACAAAAACATTGTGAAAACACAAAGCTTGATGGAAACAGCCATCCAACAACAACCGCAGCACCTCACTGCATGGGCAAGATTAGATCAGATTAAATCTGCTCACTTTAATTCAAAATGAATTATTTAACTGTCCATGTGATTTTCATGCAATGCTATATGGAAATTGAGCCGCTGCTAACATGTCTTCCTCGAGGGTCACAATTTAAAAAAAATACTGTAATACCCCCTCCACTTCCACTATAAAGACAAGTGTTGGTGGAGATGAAAGATCTTTTTTTTTACCCTCACCTTCAGGAGGACCTTCCCTGCCTGAAGAGAGAACAGATGCTATGAGTTAGTATTTTAGTTTAGAAACACACACAATGTGTTAACCTTCTTCAAAAAAACAAAAAGAGTTTGACATTTTCAGAAAACATCAATCTCCCAAACTTTAAAACAATGTTTTTCAGCACATTTCCTGCCAGGTTTGGTGTTGCACAAGCTCTTCTCTTCACTCTGGTGAAAAATAATATTGTGTGACAAGGAACTGAATGCATTCTTTCATGCAATATTATATGAAGACGAAATTCTTAATAAACGTGAAATTCTGTTGTAAGGATATTAGTTCAGCTTCACCCTGCTAGTTTATTTTGAGCATGATCAATTGGTCAGACCATGTAAGGCGTATGAATGTCTATGTAATGACCATGTCTGACAACCATAATGTGCAAAATGTGCAGGATGTCAGCAAGTGACTTGGGACCAAAGTCCAACATTACATGGCTGAAAGATTTCAGGAAGTGACTTTTAAACAACTCGTGGAGACTGTGGAAAAATCACTGTGTGAAAAGGTAGTAACACACTCTTTAGTTCTCTATAGCTTTTCCTGTGCGCCTTGTTTTTTTTTTTTTCTTCACTTATTTCTGTATTTTCATCTTGTCTCTCTTTTGCCCCACTCTACTTCCTCTTGTGTTCTGTGCTTGTTTTGATTCTTACATGTTATTATCCTTTATCAGGAACCTGTTTGGCTTGACCCTCCTATCTCTCATTCTTTTTGTCTGCTATGTCTTTACAGAAGATTGAAGATTAGTCACAACAGAAACTACTCCTTCTCTCCTTTCTCACTAAAGAGTACGGTCTTATCGACAATCTTATCTTAGCTTTTGAACATTGTGTATTTGGCTGTGTGTGGGAGCACACTTGTATGGCTATGTGTTTCAGAGATGGAGATCAGCTTTGAGGTGGTGTGTGTGACGCTGGTAGCCATTGTGACACCAGTGTCAGCTGGAGCAGAGGTAAAATCTGGATTCATCACCAAAGCTCTTTTTTAATGAGCGAGATCAATCGAAAACAATTATATTTCGTCTGTTACAATCTTTCTTAATGTGAATATAAAATAAATTTCAACTTCAAAGTTGCATTAATGAAACAGAGAAGTATGCTCCCTGCAGCGTGTATTTACTTTATTTTGGGCTTGTTTATACCTCAATGATCATACAGGACAGGAATTAGAACAGGGACAAAGGAGAATGATAAGAAGCCAAGTGTGCATGGGCTCTACCCATTCTGACCCAAAAACGTATACATAAAAAAAAAGTCTTATTCTTTCTCATGATCAACTTGTGGTAATGATGTTACTGTATAAGCCATCTGATCTGTGGCTGTTTAAAAAAAGGGAGTGTTGTGCACACAGTTTATTTTTCTGTGGGTATTTTAGCCAGGTATCATAGAGAGGCTCCTGTTAGCCACCCGTGAGCGCCCCTGGCTCTGGGGCGTCTACGTCTTCTCAGTGGGACTTCCCATCATTCTCTTCATTAGCTTCATGTGGCCCGACAAGGTAGACAAAACAATGTTACAATGTATGTTAACTGTTTGAACAAATTGTATCGCCACAAAGCCACAGACTAATTATGCGTGTGTGTGTGAAGCGGTTTGGACCTCCTGATCAACAATATTACTACAAGAAGTCTGATGATGCTCAACCAGATGATCCAGAGCCCTCAGGGCAGCCAGTGTCACTGGATACTAAGGGTAATATTTCATTTTTACATTATAACAGGAAGTCATTGTAAATGGCACAAATTGAATAGCTTGCTAACTGTGATGGTAATGATGGTGGCTCTTTTTTCTTACAGGAAAAGCTAATAAAGCTGTAGCTAAGAGGAGAGACAAGCAGAACAAGTCTGAGTTAAACGCCTGAAGGTAAGTCTTCAGAGACAACGCGGAGGTGATAATGACTGACAATGTGATAGTGTCGATTTTGAAGGTGCAAAAGCTCATCTGGAAGTCTTATGAGATCGCATTTACATATTGATGCAGATATGAATTATGATGTGGCTTCTGAGGACACAGTGTGCTTGGTGGGTGTAAATAGAGAGCTCTTTTTGTAATCTTTGACCAATTTCTGAGAAATGCTCTGGCATCGTGCTGCCAAGCAAAAACATGGAATCCAGACAGTAAATGTGCTGGGCTGAGAAGGGTCATACATCATCTTGCAAAATACCTGAAAGTATTTTGGCCTCTGCATCTGAAACACTAAAAACTTTCTCACAGTGTATTTGTTACTTTTCTGAAATTAATGTAAGGTTTTCTATGTGGAGATGTGAAGAACTTTGGGTTGGTGCTGATTAAATGAAATTAATAAAACATGAACAGATGTGGCTGTTGGTTACAGGTCAGTGAAACAGTGGGTGAAAAAAAAAAAAACATTTTAAAAATATATGCTTGTGTTTTTAGGATCATTGATCAGTGCAATGGCCTCATGAGACAAAGTCTGACCAGCTCACAAGAAGATGCTTAGTAATCGTCATATCTTGGGCCATCAGTTCTGACCTGAAGTCTCCAGTGGCGAAGAACAACAATAATATGGACTCCTCTCTTGTGAGCCATCAGCCTTCAGCTAGGAGACCATCAGGTCAAACCACAATCGACAGCATAGAAAACTTACATTTAGGCCCCTTTAATTAAGCGTCATTTCTTGGTGTTGTCTTCAAAGATAGACTAATATGTTGTCCTGGCATAACTGAAGCAACACATGCAGATTTCCCATCGAAGTCAATAAAGTTTTTTATATCTTGTTAAAGGAGCAGTTAAATGTTTTGTGGAACATTAGTTTTTGTTTTCATGCTATCCTCTACAATCATGTCTACTTTACCATTAAAACCTTTCTTCCTTTGCTAGAAAGAAAAACCACTCAGTAACACCTCTCTTACACACTTGAGTTCCTTTGAGGTGATACATCTCCTTGCTCTTCCTCTTCCTGCACTGTTTAGAGCTGACCTTCAGTGGCATTACGGTGCTCACAGCACTTATCTGGAATGACACAGTGAAGCTCATCAAAGAACAGACTGCTCAATTCTCTCAATGACACCCTCAGTGGTTGGATGAGTGAGCATGCAGGGACAGCGAAATCAAAGAGCTGGCAGATAGAGGACATGACAAATGATTCATAATAGGCAAAAGAAGAGAGATGTGGGGAAGCAGCACTTTATCTATTGTCTCTTCTGATCTAATGCATAAATTTGAGGTACCTGGTTATGGTCATTTTCACTTCAGTTAGCGTAACATGAAGTAAACTATTCTGCTCTATTACATAAAACCAATTGTTTTACAAAGAGTGCAGCCAATTTTGACTTCTGCATGTGTTCTTGACCCTCCCTGCATATTTTCTATATTTTATGACTGTAGAGAATTAGGTATTTCATCGGCTTCTGGTTCTCTTTGGCCACAGCTTTGTTTTGCCCCAGCTGAGGGGAAAACCGAACACGCTGTTGGGCAAAAATCCAAAATAAAACTAAACTCTTAGAGAAGGAAGTCTCTTTTCACCTTTTAGTTTAGTGCTGTCTGAACAAGAAGAGGATGGAGCGTTCACTGCAGCTGCTCACAGGAGTGATACTCATCACAACTTGGTCTCTGTCTCTCTGTGTGAGTATTCTGCAAAGAATCTTTCAGCTCTCCATTCGGAAATCGCAAAACTAAACAAAATATCCATGACTTTTTCACAGGCCTTGGCTCTTTTTTTCATATTTAATATCTTTCTGTCTTGATGTGTGGTTGTCATTGTCAATGATAAAATCTCTACATGTGTTTAACTTAAATACAATTTAGGTAGATTGTATGAGTTATATAAATACATTTAGGTATGGAGCTAAGGTTGAAAGATCCATTCATACATTTAAGTTTTCACACCAGCGAATGCCTAAATATGTTTTTAAATTGGCAACTGAATTTAAAGTGCTGGCTAGCTTGTCTTACCCTGGGTTAGGGTTAGAAAGAAGTAGCCAGCCTTTATCATTATCGGATCCATGCATTTCATTCTGTGCATATTCTATCTTAGAATAAGATTTTGAATATGATTCAAGCTCCTCACTAATATAGGACTACAAACTATCTGTTGATAATGGGTATGTGCATGTGTACACACACGCACACGTGTTTCTGTAAAGGAATCTGATATTTGCCGTGAGGAGTTGGCTCGCCTGCTGGAAAAGGAGAGGCTTCTGAAGGACCAGATTCAGAAACAAGAACTCCTCCTACACAGATTAAAACATCTGAACCAACCTGCTAACAAGAACCAAGCAACAGCGGACCAGACCCTGGACAACGAGTACATAGGTCAGTCTGCCTCGAGTACAGAGTATTCCAGATTTGCTATTGCAGAAACAACCCGGAACCAGATAACATCCCAAATACAGAGTGTGTGTGTCTCTATGTGTGTACGTGTCAGACTGCTCCCAGCTCTTCACTTCTGGCTTCAAATCTAGTGGTTTCTATAAAATCAAAACCACCAGAGTCTACTGTGACATGAGTGAAGGAGGAGGTTGGACCGTGATACAGAGACGACTCAATGGAGCAGTGACATTTAACAGGTGTGTCTCATATCTGATCACTATTAGTGTAAAATTTTTGAATCATGTGTAAAGTCGATCTATTTATCTATCTATCAGGTCATGGACAGAATATAAGGATGGATTTGGGGACATGAATGCAGAATTAGGAGAGTTTTGGCTTGGAAATGACAATCTGCATGACATCACAGCACAAGGTCACTCTAACATACAAACAATATTCATCAATTATGTCTCATTTGAAAGGGAGCACTTATGCACAAAGCCAGACATGTTTGCATGTGAGTTATGTTTGGAGCTTGCTCCTGAACCTAATGGAGCCATTAGCAACTAAACAGAAAGCTATTCTCGTGGGATGGAGAAAAAGGAAAAGTGGAGCTGGGAACTCTCTGTTGGATATATAAAAAAGCAACTGTAACTTAATGTGGAATGTTGTTTCCAGCTTCTTCCACCAACCACCAAACAAGTATCAATTTGGTCTGTTGATATATTTTAATCTGTCAGAGGAATTTTATTTATTTTATTTTATTTTTTTTCTTTTCCAGGTAATTACACACTGAGGATTAACCTGGAGGACTTTGATGGTCACCAGCGCTATGCTGAGTACAAAAACTTCAAAGTGGCCAATGAAAAGGTGTTGATGCTGACTGAAAATATAAATGGGATGAAAAATTCAGAAATTAAACAAATATATAAATATACTGACTACGTGGTGGAGCTAATCACCTTGTACTTACATGTTTAGAATTTCCTACTCACTGGTTTTGTACAGGCTTAAATTAATAAAAATATTTATATCAGTTGCCAATTAGCTTAACATAAACAAATACCTTAGCCTAGCAGAAGCACATGTAGGATGAGCTGACTGATTGAAGATTAAAAAAAATTTTTACCAACCCTTATAAAGCTCAAAAAAGAATGTAATGTAAAGTAATGTGGTTACATATCTATATCTGTCTTGTATCTATGAAAAGGGTCAGGATTTTGGATGGGTGACCAAATCATCTATCTAAATCAATATATCTCTCTGCAGGATCTCTACAGACTTTCCTTTGGAGCGTATTCGGGAACAGCTGGAGATTCTCTGTCTGGAAATGATCAGCTCCATGTGTCAGAATGGGCCAGCCATCAGGGCATGAAATTCAGCACCTACGACCAGGACAATGATAACTACAAAGGAAACTGTGCTCAGGAAGACAAAGGAGGATGGTGGTTCAACAAGTACGATGCAAACATACACAACAAGATGCAGGCAACTGCCATTACTATAAAATAAATATTTCCTTTGATCTCTCGATCCCTCTCTCTCTCTCAAGGTGCCACACAGCCAATCTTAATGGCATGTACTACCCAAATGGTCATTACAATGCAATGACAGATGATGGTGTGGTTTGGTACACTTGGAAAGGGTGGTGGTACTCCCTGAAGACCAGCATCATGAAGTTACGACCTGCCGACTTCAAAATTGATTCTATTGATGACCCCAGTGCTGTTAAACATGGCTCCTAGACTGGGCATTTGTCTTGGAGCAGATACTCTTGGAAAAGATTAAAATCACAAAAAGCAAAATTTGAATAGCAGCTTATTCTATTTTTAAATTACATATGGACCATACATTCAATAACAAATGTAACTGGAGAAGAGAAGCAGTAACTAGATGGAGCAAACATAGCAAAGATGAACCAATGATTCAATTACCCAAACCAAACTGGGAAATGAAACTGGACACTTAAACAATGTAGTAAAACTTTAGGTATCTTAGGTAGCAACATATGTATACAAGGTAGTCTGGACTGTTAGGACTTGTGAAAGTATTTCAAGAGTGTTGCAGTGGGAAGTAGCACATACACAGAGTCATCTGTTTTACTGGAGAAAAGGGTAATCTGTTGGTGTGTACGTGTCAGAGACAGACAAAAACAGCAAACTAAAGGGGACATTAGGGTGTCATTAGAAATGGGTACATTGCAATAAAGCTGGAATAAAAGCAGCACGTCAGTGTATTATTTAGGCAATCATAGAAATGAACATTAATTGTATATGTGTCATGAATAATGGATATAAAGAAATTATATTAAATTCTTGATAAATGAAGGACAGACTCAATTGCAAATAATTTCTTAAGTGCCCTTAAGTTGCTTGAAAGAAACCAACCAAACCCTGTATGTATCAATAATTTCATTAAATCTATAGTGTGTACTGCATTTCACTCTTTGTCTTATTGTTAATTTTCTCACTGTTTGAAGTATTACATTACTGTGCTATATCTCAGTTTTTGTGTAGAAAGCATATTGAAATGCATGTTGCAGCAAATCCACACCTGATAGTGGCCCAAATGACAGAAAAACCCATATTGCTTTATTCATTGATTAAAGTAGGTTACTACCATTTATTTGTTTGATGATCTATTTTATTTAATATTTTATGATGGGCAGTTGCAATTTATTTCCTTTGACATTATCTGGCTTTTCGGGATTAACAGTGTTTTTTATTTTTTTGTCTCAGTTGTTCTAGTAATTACAATTAATCCCTCACGTACAACAGGTTTTCTCCTCTAACATACATTTTCTTGATTTAACATTATTATCAATATCATTGTCCACAACAGACATTAGGATAAAAAAAAATATTAATATCCAAATGTCCAGGTCAAAATTCCTGAGATTAATATTTCTACGATCTGTCATTAAAGCAGAAACATAATTCCACATATAAACTGTATCATAAACCATTAAACGTTTGTCTTTATAATGTTAGACAGTCATTGGAGCCACCGTCTTAAAGACGAATCAATCCTCAGAGGACCGGGGCAACCAGCCTTTATCTGCCTGGACGCTTGATTATTAATCGTGGCTGTCCTGTTGGGCGGCGTTTCTGCCAGTACGCGCACGGCAACGTTCAAACAACCACCCCCGCGTTGTCAAGGCTGGTCCAGTTATTAAAAACAAGCGCCCCCACCTAGGGTAACGCCGGCTGTGATTGGCTGACTCTCGGTGGCGTTCGGAGAGATTGGCAGTCAGCTGGAGCTCGAGGAAAATAACAGTTGCTTGTTTTTCTCTGTCGGGGATTGCGGATACAATTTTGGCACTACATTCGTATGAACCTCCATCGCAAATATTTAGAAAGAGTTTGTTATACAGAGGGAAAGCGACAATGTAGTATTATTATCGTACTGCTTTTTTAAACGATAGGTATGTAAGCTAACATTAGCTCATGTTGATTTGGGTACTTAACAAGGAAGCTAGTTAGCTAGCTTGTCGTTATTGCAGTGAGTTAACTCCGACTTAAAGTTCGACATTTACATTTATCTTCCTTTCGCTTTAAAGCGGGCATCTTGACAGTAAGTTGGCTTTCTTTATAGCCTCCTGCTCAGCCCAGTTGGTTAGCAACAGTCACTAAGCCACTCTACCTATTTGTCTCCAAGGTGACGGCGTTTGTTTCTGCATCCAGTCCATCGCCCCGGGTTTCTTCCTGCTCTGCTCGAGCGACTCCTGCCCCGGTGCTCTGTCACCTTGTCAGGTGTGCCGTGCTATGGATGACTAAGCCGACCGGGCTCCGTGCCTGTGTCCGCCGGGTGGGCCGATGCTAGGAGCCCGGAAAACATAACTGTGCCGGCGGGAGAGGAGATGTCAAAGCGGGGATGCCTCTTCCTGGAGACAGTGTTGTAGTCGAGGGTATACACGAGTGTACACAGTATACCTGCCGCTGCCACTTGCCATATAGACTGGCGGAGGAACTTTTCAGCCCAACCAGCAGTGACACATATATGGATGGTGGGGCCGCAGCATGCCCACCATCTCATCTACCACCACACCACTGGCTGGAGGGAGTAGCAGCACCGGAGGAGAAGAGAGACCCATGACTGCCACCTCCACCTCCTCTGTCGACTCCTCTTTACGGTTCGTCCAGGCTTTCTGTCTGAGCGTGGCGGCAGCACTCCTGTTTCAGCTGGCCTGGGGAGGCCTTACCCTCACTTCGTTCTTCTTGAAGCTGTTCATCTATGTTTCGTTCGCCCTGCTTTGCTTCCTGGCTGGAAGCTTTGTTCTGCTAGTCAGAAAGAGTCCTCTCAAAGTCAGCTGCTTTGACAGAAACACAAGACAGTCAGCTGCATGGCTGGAGTTCTTCGACAAGCTCATGGTAAGACAGCTGGTATCTCTTAGTTCAAACCCATTACTCAGGCACAGACCAACTTTGGTGACTCACGCGCTCCCCATGATATTACATCAGCATTAAATGATTAAATATTAGCAGTTATACTAGTATAACTGCTCTCAGACTGGAGTACGTTACATTAAAATTGACCCAGATCCAAAAGTTTTGAATGCAGACAATCAAGTTTAATCATGATATTTTTTTTCCACCTCTCACTACCCTTCTCTCCTCCTGTCAGATTCTTTGTCCTTTTCATCCTCAATTATCTCCCTCCTCTTCTGATCTTCTGCTCCTCTCTCATCTTCTCTCACTGCCCCCAGATCCTTTCTGTGTTGTTTTATAATAGATGAGGCAACATCATGCTGCTTTATTTAGACACACGTGCTCACACTTAAACATGGGTGACCACGTTTACAGAGATTAATTCTTCAATTAAAGTGATTGTGCCCTAGCAGCTGTCCGGTGGTTTATCTCAACAGGTAGCCAGAGCTGAGCAGCCACTTTCCAGTGTCTGTTGTTGTGTGCGCAATGACTTATTGATGGTGACAGTGGCGGAATATGGTCACAAGAATGTGTATGGACATGTTGTATGAGCTCTTAGAAATTTGGGCTGCCTTGTTAATCAAGATTTAAGACTCATTAGACACACAGCTTCCTAATCATTTCATTTGCTTTTTAAAATTATTTTATGCTGTTGTCCCATTTTGTTATTTGAATGAAGTGATCTGATGTTCCTATGTTTTCAGGCTCGTTTTTTGGTGCCAGTGCACGAATCAAACCAGAGCAGAAGGGTGGTGGTATCACACAATGTGGACAAGGCTTTGAAGGAAGGTAATTGATATCAACTTGGTGTTTCTTAAAGCTACATCATATCGACATTAATATAAATACATGTGGAATCAAAAATTTTATCCATGGCCACCGACAGGAATATTAAAACACTAAACAATCAAAAACAACGTTTTCCTCTAATGTAGTTGACAATTGGAATTGAATCTTTTCTCTTTGGTGCAAGTACAAAGTGCATCACAATTCTGCATTTTTACATCACTTAAATAATTTAACCACATGACATTTAGATAGATGAGATCACACTGGATTAAAATGTGACAATTTTTAAGGTTTGCATTTACTGCTCGTACTAAAATACAAAAAGGACATACATAAGACAATTCATACTCTAACTCCAATGTGCACAAGTGTTTGTAATGATGAATTGATTTTTTTTATGTAATCTGTTCTTTGTTGTTTCTGCCGTTTAATGTGAATATCAAAAACACAACATTTCTTCATAAAAAACAACATTAACGGCTTTCTTTATAAATAAAGTAATAATTGTAAAATGTATTATGTATCAATGCTGGCAGCTGCAGGATTTCCAGACAGACATGACTACTGTAAAAATAATAACTTTATTCAATAACTTATTTACTTTTTACCACATAGATGCTTGCTGCAGCTGCATACAGTTGTAGCTTATAGTCTTATTGTCATTTGCATAATGCTATGTAAGATCATACCCTCTCAATTTCATTTAAACACAACGCAATACTTGCCTTCATGAAATTAATACATTTGTAAATCAGAGTTTTGTAACTTTGTATTTGGCAATTATGATATGAAGGTGCTGGCATTTAAGTGTCTAAATTTTCAATGTATTTGAGAACCCAGTGAAGAGAATAATATTTTTTTATGTTGTTTTTGAAACTTTAAAATGGTGTCCTCACATCCTTAAAAAATCTATATCCATTTTTTCTGATGATGAGCATCTTAGCTGTTTATTGTATTAATGTTTCTGACATTACTGGAAAAACTGTTGAACTTCTGTTTTTGAGAAAACTGCTGACTCCGCTTGTCACCATGACATTTCACTGGCCACTCTCACAACCACCACCAATAGTGGATTGCGACAGTTGAATGTGATGGTTATTACAGACACATACAAACACAGTCAGTGGAACTGTTGCCAAGCAGCAGATGGCTTCAGGGTTTACACAGAGGGTGTGTATTTACATATTCTCCTTTGTGTGTTCTAAAAAGGTCTGTTATTGCAGCGTGATATGAGTTTGCACAGTCATTATCAAGCCCTACTCAATTGTGGCAGTTTGTGAATCATTTTCAGCCTTTCAGTGTTGGCCTCTTATAGGCCCTATCATTCTTATCTTATCATCTATTTTTAAAATGCATTTCTCTCTCTTTTTTAAACCTATTCTACTGTGGCTCCTAATTGAAGCTTCTTTCAATTGGTTTACACTCCCACACAACAATCTAAAAAAAATAATTAGGATGGTGAGCTACAAATTTTTCATATGCAATTTCACTATTGGCACTTTGGCTTGATGATGTTTGATTCCACCACCTTTTCATTGAGACCCTTTTATATGAAGTTATGTTATGCCTGTTACCATACATTGTGTTTCAAATAGTCACCTAGTACCTTCTCAGACTTTCAACATAAAGATTCTGTAAGAGTTTAAATAATGAACATTTGCTGTATTTTGTTAAAGAAAAACAAAGATGACAGACAATTTCATGCCAAATAATATATTTTCTCTTAATTTCTTAAACTAAGTAATCATCACAATGATCCCAACCTTCAAGTCTGAGCCCACTAATCCACAGTGTGTATTAAATGCTGTGTAAATAGAAACTTAGCTCACCTCACAGCAAGATAGTCTAATGTATGTATCCACCCTTCATTTGTGGCCTTCTTGTGTAGATTTTGCATCTGTTATACATAAGTTGTGCCTGCATTTCTATGGGTCTTATCCAAAGGCCACATTTCCTCCCACTGTTCAGCTCACATGGACAGGTGACTCTAAATTGTTTGTGTATCTGAATTTGGTAA
Source organism: Echeneis naucrates (assembly GCF_900963305.1). Classification (NCBI taxonomy): domain Eukaryota; kingdom Metazoa; phylum Chordata; class Actinopteri; order Carangiformes; family Echeneidae; genus Echeneis; species Echeneis naucrates. Next base: position 20,302,366 of record NC_042520.1, on the reverse strand, counting down.
TGATTGGTTGTCTGCATATCTGGCTGAGTGTCAGTAAAATCCACTGCCAACCCCTATTGGCTTAAACTCCAGTTCCTCAGGGTATAGAGACTGGATAAATGAAGCTCCTCCACTTTTCAAACATTGTCAGCCAGTGCGCACCTGGGTTTTAGGGAAATGAAACCAATGTGGGAAGTTCAGGGGGCCTGGGAGCAATGAGCATTCACATTAAAGCAGCACCTCTTCTTAAGAGAACTTTAAATCTCAAAATGCACTTCATAACAGATGAATGCTCTCAAGTATTTGCATTAAAGACACAAATTTTGTTGCTTTTAATGAGTGGTGTGTGCGATATTATTATTATTTTTTTTTTAACAATTGAAAAAGATGTTAAAATATTATTGTTTGGATCTTACATGTTATATGCACATTTCCTTTTTGGTCATGGGATTTGAATTTTTGATGTAAATAACTATTCAGATTTATGAAACTTAATTGCTTCTGTAACTGGCTGTGTTGATCTGTGTATCTGCACAGTATGGATTCAGCCACAGTTTTGAGTTGTTGGTTATCTGTGTCTTGTAATTGCTCAGAGCCCAACTTACAGTCACTATGAGTTGTACTTGCACATAATACCTGCCCTCGCCCAATGTGAGGAGGGATTTGCTCAAGCACCCCTTGTGATGATAAGCAGTAGAATATGAATGAATGAATGCATGATGGTCTGTGTTTACTAGCTTTAAGATGAAGTTGAACAAGAGTGGGTGGAGCTCCTGTATTGATAAATGGTTTGATTAAGATAGTAGCACATCAGTCCTTCAGATGCAATTGAGATGGATGATTGAAAAAACGAGGTTGGGACACTTTCTACATTGATATGTTGTGGTTGTCCATCTTTTGGCAAAATGTAAATTCCAACTGTCACTGTCTCTCTCCCCAGTGTTTGACTATGCCTACAGAGACTACATCCTGTCCTGGTATATCCCTCTGAGTCGTGATGAGGGCCATTTGTACTCCATGCTGTCAGAGGACTGGTGGCAGATGATTGGGCAGTTAAGATCGAGGCTTGCTGACATAGACCTAGTCAACGTAGTGTGCAATGACAGCATCCGAATCTTACACACACACTTCACAGACCTCAAGGTTGCATCTGCAAGGTATACACACACACAATTGTACATAGTTATTACATTAGCATTGTCAGTTATTATATTATACATTGTCCATGTAAGCAGGAGAAGGAAGGAAAAGAAATCCATGAAAATAATATCCCATTAGTGGTTTAATACTGGAGCGCATACAATTTTACTTTCTTCTGAGTGCAGTTTCCTTTGCACAGATGCAGCTAAGTGTCCATTAGCAGCAAGATAATTTTATGTACGCAGATGAGGTGAAATTATCCTAGTAAAATCAGTGTAAATAACATTAGAGTCCTTTAAACTCACTCCCTTCGTGTGTGTGTGTGTGTGTGTGTGTGTGTGTGTGGTAGCAGCAGACAGAGTGATGATTCACAGATCATCTGGTTTCATTATCTTGGCAAGTCAGGTGAAACATTTGATTTGATCTCACTGCAGCAATGTCTATGTCGCCCTCATCCTCAATAATTAAGAACAATATGTCAGCACTTTGTTTTGTTCAGTTGAGTTTTATAAGTTTGACGTTGGAGGACAAACAGTGAGGTGCAGGTAGGCCAACCTATTAATAATGAGCTGTTAGGTATGTGTGGTACGCTGCACCCCCCCAATTTGATCGGACATCTTGCTCTGAATAACCAGAATAACCGTTTTAAATTTCTTGAACTCATTCTGTCTATGTCTTACTTTTAATCTGTGTCTCTCTTTTGTATGTGTGCACATGTGTGTGGTTTCAGACCAGAGGAGTGTGCTCGCCCATTTCCTCTCCATCCCTGCTTGGTGAGTCCAGAATCAGAACTGGCCTTCCTCCGCTGTGTAGCCAGAATACTGCTGCTATGTCTCCTACCACAAAAGGATGCCAAGTCAAACACACTACGCTGCTGCCTCACAGAAGTCATCACTACTAAAGGTACTTTATTAGTACACACCAGAACTGTTAATGACACTGGACTGTGGTTGTGTATCAATTAGCTGTTGAACATTAAGTCAACAGAACATAAAAAGCTTGATGAGAATTGTGTTCTCCCAGACTCCCAGCTTTATATTAGCTGTGTGCCAATAATTCGATATTAAGTATTCAGAACTGTGCACACATGATGATATGGCATGCCCTCTTTTTTCCTCAGTCCTTGCTTCTGTAATAGATGCTTAAAGACTGCTTTATACCACATAGAATTGCCATTAGTGAAATACTGGAGAAATTAACTGAACTTTTTTTTTTGTTTGTTTGTTTCATGGCAGGCATTTTGACTGCATGACTGCTGAAAAACTACTGGTGTAATTAAAACATGAATAGTGGCTGCATTCAATTAAATTGCTGTAGTTATAAAGCCTGGTTATTGGGAATCCCAGGTTTCTGGAAATGTGTTAGTTTAGGCTGAGAAAATTCTGTTGTTACCATTTAATTACTGACAATGGATATAAAATTTGACACCACCATAATGTTCGTTGTTATATCTTTTAGAACAAGAAACATCATAGCAAATGTTGTGATTTATGACAAAATAAAAAAATCTAGACAGGAGTACAGTTAGTGTACTTTAAAGAATAGTTGTTAATGTGTCTATCTGTCTTTGTATCTGTGCCTCAGTTTATAAATATATAAATCTATGTCTGCCTTATCCTCCTGTAGACTTTTTTTGTGTCAGTGTGGTTCACAGATGACATATTAACATATTGAATTTGTTAGAGTAGGAAGAGAACAACTAAATAACACTAATGATCACATAGTTTCACTGTCAGGTGCAGGTAAGCTATGTTAGTGAGATAACATGCTTCAAACTTGTGTCCTGGCAATTAATGCTGCCATTATGATTTGCATTAATTACATCTGTGCCTTTTCTGCTTTGAATATTAATCAATGAAGTAACAGAGCTTCTAGATTATACATAATTAAAGGTCATTATATTCGGATATTGATTGACTATAGTAACTTAGATTTTTTTCCCACTTTGTGTCTTGCTGAAAATAACAACCCAGGGATTATCAGAGATAAATCAATCTCCAACAGTGACTTTTGTTCAGTGGATAACATATATATTTTGTTACACTTGAATTGTTTCAGTTTATTCTTGAAAGGTAGTGATGTAGACAGAGTGCCTGCACCTGCCGGTAAAATACTGGTAAACATCTGATTACTGGTTTTTGGTGTAACTCAGGTCCTCTGATGTTACACTTGATATTTGTGTATACTGTATTTCTGTTTGATTTCTATTTGGAATCTAACTGCATTCAAGTCAGTTTCCAGTGATTTGATCAACAGCATTTAGTAGATTTTTACGGTACATTTTTTTTACAGTAACTGTATAACTGTAATACTTTTTATATCTGTGTCTTTTTGCACTAGTGTTGAAGCCATTGGTAGAAGTCCTCAGTGATCCAGACTCCATAAACAGGATGTTGTTGTCTCAGCTGGAACAGAGGGAGCAGCAGGCTGAGCAGCAAAAGAAAGCTTACACCTACGCTGCCTCCTACGAAGACTTCATCAAACTAATATCAACTTCAACTGATGTCAATTTCCTCAAACAACTCAGGCATGACTCTAACAGCAGACAAATCCCACACATTGTACATAGCTGCACTGAGCTTCTTCAACTGATCCTGGCCTGTACATACTCAACATACAAATCCTTAAATGAATCCAACGTGTTAACCAGACAATATTCTGTTCTCATCTTGTTACCATGGGAATAGACAGTGTCTCTGCAGCAAAATCTAAATGTGGGTTAGACATGAAACTACTATATTGGCTCAGTTGCTGATGTATGTCACCAATTTTGTAGACACTGATTTTAATTTGCTACTACTGTGAATACAATATTTTACCATCATGTTATACCACACTCTGTTTATTATATATTTTTTGAAGCCTCTTTGTGATGAGATTGTTGATGTCCCTACCTGAATAACTTCTTCTGTGTCTGTATTGTAGGTATCAGATAGTGGTAGAGATTATTCATGCCACAACTATCAGCAGCCTGCCTCAGCTCAAGAAGCAGAAAGGTACAGAAACACTGCATTTACCGAATTATGATTGCTTAGAAACCCTGTCTAAGGTAAATCTTGCCTTTATCTGTCACTTGGTATGCAGCCTATCAGCACTTAGTTCACCCTTATTTAAAAAAAAAAAAAAGTAGATCTAGTTGGTTGGTAAAAGTAGGTCTACATGTGAGTGCGAGTGGTTGTTTGTCTCTGTTTGTCTTTGTTGGCCCTGTGATGGACTAATGACCTGTCCAGGGTGTACTCCGCCCTTGGGTAGAGTTAGCTGGGATTGACTCCAGCACCCCCAACGACCTGGAAATGGAAAAGCGATGGATGGATGGATGAATGTGGAAACATTATTTAAATATTATGGTCATAATGCTGATGGTTATAATGTGAATTTGGTCACTGGGCCAAATGGGTGTGTGTATATTAATATGTAAAAATCTACAACATTTGGTCTGATCATCTTGAAAGTACAACACGAGTTTAGTCTTCTTTAAAGTCTTCCAGCTTTATCTCAATGTTTCTGTGACTCCATTGGCAGGTAATTGTATTTCTGTGTATTGTTGTGTGGCCAAAGCTGGCTCATACTGCCCATTAACCTCTGTTTTGTTCTCTCTTAGAGCGCAAAGGTAAAGAGTCAGCAGCCATGAAGGCAGACCTGCTGAGGGCCAGAGATATGAAGCGATATATTAATCAGCTGACAGTTGCTAAGAAACAGTGTGAGAAACGCATCCGCTTACTTGGCGGGCCAAACTATGAAAACAACGAAGAAGGAGGGGGTGATGACAGCGATGAACCTCAAAGCCAGAAGGTAAGAGTTACTGTGTGGACTATGATACATGATTGAAGTTTTTAGCTGGATAAAACCTGACTTTTCTCAACATCTGAAAAATAATTAATATGATCTGTCTAATGTTGACAGTTTTAGAGAACCCAATCATTTGCAGTGAATTGCGTATTTTTATTCAAGGAGGAAAGCATGAACAGAACTTTGGTTTGGATAAAAGTATGTGATCTTAACTTTCTAGTTAGTTTTTTTTTTCTCTCTCTCTCTCTCTTTCAACATCCAGATACTCCAGTTCGATGACATCTTGTGTAATCCAGGTTACAGAGAGCATTTCAGAATTTACATGGAGAGAGTTGATAAAAGAGCTCTGATTAGCTTCTGGGAACTGGTGGAAACACTGAAAACTGCCAACAAGGTGACCCTTTGCACATGTCTCTGGGGGTTAACTAGTATACTAATGCTACTATACAGTTTTAGAGGAATAGCAATAGAAATCAAGTTGTTGTTTTCAAACAATAATCTAAAATATTTGTTCTTCTTGAACACCAGCATTTGTCATTGAAACGTCACTAAAGGTGGCTATTTTTGCACATCAGCGGTTTAGTGCAGCACATGATGCAGTGAAAGAATGTGAGCAATTTGTACAATTTTTTTGACAGAATGAGGTTCCCCAAATTGTTGGGGAGATCTATCAAAAGTTTTTTATGGAGAGCAGAGACATTCCAGTGGAAAAGTTTCTTCTCAAGGAGATTCAGCAGAGCTTGGTGGGAAACAGAGGAACACAAGTCTTTGTAAGGCTACAGGAACAGGTAACTGCTTCTTTTCTGACTAACTGTCACTGTTACAAGTAAAACATGTTTGCCTCATTTGAACTCATGGGAAAATAGGTGAGCTGCAAAACAAGTGCTTCCCTCTGGGCCTGAAAAATGAAGCTAACACACAGGTGCTAAAACAGTTTCTGGAGACAGAGTCAGGCACTGCTAAATGGTGAAGGCAAAGCAGCCCACTCTGCTGATATCATTGGGGACACAGCATCCCTTGTTTGTTTGTTTGTTTGTCTGTGGTTCTAAAACGGGATGTGGGATGTGAGGCTTTTTTTGCTGAAGGTAATACCCATATATGTCATGGCATCAAAATGTTCAACAAAGGAAGGAAAGAAGAAATGCATTTCTCTGATTTTCATACATTCTTTAGGTTGCGGAGACAATGAGAGAACGTTATTACCCCTCCTTCCTGGTTTCTGACTTCTACGACAGGCTGATCAAACGAGACGAGCAGTGCAGCCAATCACAGTGTAACAGTGATGGAAAAGATGAAGGGGTAATAAATCTACACAAACACTGGATGTGCCTGCAATTCTGAATATTCATCAGATTTGTCCTATTTCTTCAATTCTTTCTGTAATTCTGTGTATGTATGCAAATTCCATTGTCTTCAAATATATTTATATCCTGTTGTGTTTAGTGCCAGGATCTAGGTGTTGGAGAGGAAGTGTGTGATGAAGGAAGTAAAGGAATCAATGAGCAGGCCAGCTATGCTGCTACTAAACTCCGCCAACTCTATGACAAACTTGAGTACAAGCGGCAGGCCCTGGGCTCAATCCAGAATGCACCAAAACCAGACAAAAAGGTAGAATTCACTGCATCAAACAACACCATGTCAATTTTTGCTAACTGTTCAAGCACAAGGTCCTCAAGTCTTGACGTTAACTCGGTTGTTGTGATATATAGAATACTGTTGGAATAAAAATGTAATTACATCATCTTCATTTAACAAGGGTCTGCATGCTGGTAAAAAGCTGACTGTTATGTGACTTTGTAGATAGTCACCAAACTAAAGGAAGAAATTGGAGCCATGGAGAGAGAACACAGTGAACTCCAGCAACATATCACCAGAACAGACTGGTGGTGTGAAAATCTAGGGCACTGGAGGGCTGCCATTACTACTGCTGAGGTACTTACAACTTAAATCATCACATGAAGTGAATGGCTCATTATGCTAATGCTGAAAGAATGAGTCAGCTGTAAGAAATTAGGAACAGGAGGGCTTTCATGACCATCCTTTTGGGAGACTCATAGACTATCAGACAGACCACAGAATGTATTCCAAGACTTGAGAAGCAGGAATTTACAGTATAATCTGCTTGTGCAAGCAAATCAGGCATAGTAATGCATCTGAGATAGAAAAATTAGTGTCCCACACACTAGCTGGTTGCTGCTGATGTAATAATTTTACCCAGTGTCATATGACTTGCTAACTATAGACTTTTTGAGGCCTTAGCATAAGTGTCTACAGTAGTCTTTAGATCAGCACTCATGTGAAAGTGCCAAGACATGACTGATGTCTATGTGTTGCTGCCTGAAGAGCAGGAATGAAACAAATAAATGTAAATTCAGTGCCACCTAACTTATTATTTACTTGTTATTCAATGTGCAATCATAATACCTATGTGTTAACATTGTGTATTTGTGGGATTCAGGCTACAGAGGAAGGTGGAGAGACTGTAGCCTGTTACAGTGTGTGTGTTAGCCTGATAGAAGGAGAGGAGACAGCCAACAGTCGCTGGAGTGTGCAGAGGAAACTAACTGAATTCCAGATACTGCACCGCAAACTTACTGAGGTAACACAGCCCTCCATCAGTACAAATACATCAATAATCATTGTACTTGTTGATCATAGTATATTAACACTTGCTGAGATGTATATAATGGTTACATTGTTGTTTTAAGGCCTCACCCCTTATCCACATGACAGCAATCTGTGTGCCACTTTAGCTATGGGGGGAAAAAAACTCCAAATACATCTCTGCAGTAAAAAGACTGTATTAGTCTCTGGTAATTTGACGATGGGTTTATTACAAGCGACACAGTAAACAAAGCTGACACTCACGCTTCTGTCAGCTTGTAATTGGCTGGTTTTAGTGTCACCATAACATGGCGCTCAGTGAGATGTGGAGTGTTTATTGGACTCTTTTGTGTATCTGTTTGTACAAAATAATAATGATTATGATTATGCTAACACTTTGCGATAATGGAGCATAACTCTCATTATTGTAAACTGTCTGTATGTCTTTCTCAGTGTTTTCCATCATTGAAGAAACTCCAATTACCGTCACTAAGTAAACTTCCCTTCAAATCAATTGACCAAAAGTTCCTGGACAAGAGCAAGACACAACTCAATGCCTTTCTCCAGGTAAATGTACAAATCTTACAGGATCCTACTAAATAAACACTTGATAATTTATATTTCAGTCCCTTATTTGTAGACGAATATTAAAATACTTCTCTGTTTGGCTGCTAATTTTCATCTTTCAAGTATTCAACATGTTCAAGTGTCAGAGCTACAAATTTAGGTCCTTCTTAATTAGTCTCACTACTCCACAATCTCTCCACACTCTCTTTGGCAACTGCACCATTGTGTTACATGGTTGAAGAACACCACCCGACTCTATTTCATACTGCCTCCCTCTGGTTCATAAGAACAGCTGCACACTGGGGATGATGAATTTGGGTATGTGTGTGTCTTTGTAGCGTCTGCTGACAGATGAGCGATTGTGCCAGTCTGAGGCTCTCTATGCCTTCCTCAGTCCATCCCCAGAGCATCTCAAGGTACGCAATTTCTCATATTCGTGTTTTAAATAATACAGTATACTGGTCACTATGCCAAATATACATTTATACAAACAGTTCTTCCTTTCTCCTTCCCCTACGCAGCTTATTATCATGTTGTAATTACTTGGCCTTGATTTAGCTCATATTTATTAGAGCAGATGGCATTGATGAACTTGGTACATTTCAGTCAGTTTTAACTGAACGAATTAGCCAACATTATCTATTGAACTTTTTCAATGCAGTACGTGATGATGCATTAAGATATGATTTGTATTGATTTGATATGTAACAACTTATGTTGTGAGATGATGTTTTTTTCAATGTTCATAGGTGATGTCAATCCAGAAGAAATCTTCCTTCTCCCTGGCCTCCTTCCTGGAGAGGCTCCCTGGAGACTTCTTCTCCCATACTGAGGTATGCATTCTTGCATGACTACTGAAAAAACCTGGAAAGTATTAGCGCTTTTGCAGCCTTTTGTGTATATTTTATTCAGCTTGTGGTATATACTATAGTGTATACTGTATTTTATTTTCTATTTAATACTACTTATTTTCATTCTGTTACATTTACTTATGTTTATTATGTATATATTTATACTTATGTTTATTCTGCACTGAAAATGGAGAAGCTCTCCGATCTCGTACAACTGTATAATGACAAAGGGCATTCTATTCTATCCTATACTTGCTGTCCATAGGAGGACGCTGATGAAGACAGTGATTTGTCAGACTATGGAGATGAGGCAGATGGGAGAAAGGATGCACTGGCCGAACCCTGCTTCATGCTAATTGGAGAGATCTTTGAACTCAGAGGAAGTTAGTTGCATGATGTGGTCATCTAATCAATTATATTTTCCATGAGTATTTACAAAGAAACAGCCATAACATGAAAACATCACAGTCCTATTAACTGTGAGGTGATACTCTCACTGTTTTTAAATAGGTTAATTAGGTTCTATCTTTTTTTTTTCCTCTCTTTTTCAAGCATATCCTATATGCTGACTGAATGAATCTGTCTGTCTCTCATCCTGTTCAGTGTTTAAGTGGGTGAGGAAGACTCTAATTGCGCTAGTCCAGGTGACATTTGGTCGAACTATCAACAAGTAAGTCTTATCAAGTTGCATTTTAATCAACTATCCCAAAAACAAGGAAAATGTACAGCTAAAATTAGTTTGAACTCATTTGAAGGCAACCAACATATTGTAACTATCCCTGTGCCTCTGTTTGTTTACTAAGTGTTCTGGGATAATGTCGCTACACACTGACATCCTCAATGTTTTATTTCAGACAGATCCGGGACACGGTAAACTGGATCTTCTGTGAGCAGATGTTGGTGTGTTACATCAGTGTGTTCAGGGATACCTTCTGGCCCAACGGGAAGTTAGCACCACATGTCAAAATCCGAACTGACTCTGAACGCAGTGAAACAAAGGAACGAGCTCAACAGAAACTTCTTGACAATATTCCGGGTATGAAAACCTGTAACTAAACTTCAACGCCAACAATAGTAGTAGTAATAATAATAATAATAATAATAATAATTGTTGTTGTTTTATATGTAGATATAATAATAAGTATAACAATGACACATTTTATATATGGAGTGCTTTTACCAATGCTCACATGCCAATTGAACCTGGTACAGTGGGTGCAAAATTTTCGATTTTTACTGTCTGCACCATATCTGGAGTGGCATGGTGGTACATTCATCCTGTTCCTGCAGGGGTTACCTTTGGGAACCACAGTTTGCTTCAACAGTCCATAGAGAGTTTTACATTCATAGCTGAGTCTTAATTGCTCTTACGTATAAATATAACTATGAATTGTTGCCTCCCCCTGATAAGGATGCCATAAAGTTAAGTGGTATGGATAATAAGCATTTTCAGATTTTCCCTACACAGAAAAAGCAACTGCTATGATGTCAATGTAACTATTTTTGTTGTTTGTATTTGGCGGGAGATGACACATAACTCGAGGCAGTGCATTCAGTTGTAGGCTAAACTTTAATATCCCACAGGGGCAATTTTTGGTACAGTCAGCAAGGTTAACAGATAAATCAAACATTCACACAAATACACACAGTGATAAAGGACATCTCATGTGATACTGTGGAAGAGTTCAATTGTGGCAAGGACAAATGAGTTCTTCAGTCTATTTGGCCTGCACCTTGGCAGAGCATGCCTGTGGCTAGATGGCAGAAGATTGTATCCTGCCAAGAGAGGGTGATTGCAGTTGGCAAGGATGGCCTGTGCCTTCCTCATGGCTCTGGCTATACATTAAAGTCCAATAACCTGATAACAGGGTGATGAAATGAAAACACAGTGTTCTGTAGCCATCACACAAATGCCACCCATGTAGTGTATTCCTGGCCAACAGGGGTGTTGTATGATCTAATCACTATAAAAACCTATTAAATGTGATCTGACTTCTTTACTTTACATTAACTTTTCATTCAGATGCTCTGGCAAATTTGGTTGGCCAGCAGAACGCCCGCTATGGAATCATCAAGATCTTCAATGCCCTTCAGGAGGCTAATGCCAACAAACACCTTCTCTATGTAAGAACAACATGTGGTATATAAAAATTTCATAGAATTCATGACATGAAATGTAACTACGACTGAAACTTTATTTTTTTTCCCCTTTGTTGTCTCTTTCAGGTGTTAATGGAAATGATACTTAAGGAACTGTGTCCTGAACTTAGTACAGAGGTGGAGAACGTCTGAACAAACACATACTCAACACGCTCTGTTTCAAAGAAAGTTAAGCTCTGCAGGTTCAGCTGTTAGGCCTTTCTGTAGCTCACCAACCGTACACTGCCAAGCCCCACAGACAGAGGGCCTTCTGGTTAAACCTCAGACAGAAAGCAGCAGTGTTAGTCTGCCCTGAGACTAACTTGAATCTGGAGGCAGAACTCTGCTGTGAAATGATAAAAGAGCTGGGCTGACACCAATCTGAAGGGGGGCAGATGCCAGACTCTGTTGTGGTGCAGATCTAAATATGTCTGAACCAGGAAAAACCACATGGAGTCTGACTTCTTCCAATTAAGACACAGAGTACCAGAATAATCACACAAGAACAAATCCCATTTTAAACAAAATGTGACTCACTTCCACTAGCTTTTTTTTCTTATTTCAACAGCACTGAAATAGCTAATCTGTACCACAACAGATTTAACCCTTTGTTCCTGTGAAAATTGTGACGGTCTATAAATTGGGAGGCATAGTAACAATTTGGGAAGGTAAACAACTTAATTGCTTTGTCATCAGCTTTTAGGGCTGATAATATACAGACCTTAATTATAACAGCTGAAGTTCAGAATCTGTTTCCATCGAAATACAACCAGTTTGTGTGATTGCCCATGGACCTCTGAACATTCCTACTACACACAACCTGAGCAACAACACTTGTGTTTTGTGATTCTTGTTAAGGCTTATAATTGTGCAATATAATGTCATGTAAAAGTCATTGTGATGATTTTATTTATAATTATTATTGATAGATTTTATTTTTACCAAAAATTGTTTAGAGAGAGTTTCTATAAGCAATAAATTGCGAACAAAGAGTTGATGTGATGATGTTTTGTTTTGTTTTTTTTTTTTTTCCTAAAACTGGTCAACATTAGTACCGTAATTTCTGGACTATAGAGCGCACCGGAATATAAGGCGCAAATTTTAAAAGAAAAAAATATTTTTACATATATTAGCCACATTGGACTATAAGCCGCAGATATGTGTTGTGAAATAAGATATTTACACAGAGAGGTTTTGTAAATGTTTCATAATTTTTCAGAACTTTCAAAACGGTGTCTAATCGGCAGCCTGTCTCCATCGTCTGTTGATTCATTAACGCAAAGCTTACGTGGAGCAGCTCGATTTCCCTCCTGTATAGACAGATCGATTGCTTTCAATTTAAAAGCCGCATCATATGCTTTTCTTCGTGTGCTGTCCATGATGGGGGTGTGAAAAATATTTTATGTTTATGCCTGTTGTTCTGTGTTTTCCTTCTAGTGCGCCGAAAACTACCGTCTTCTTCATCGCTTGCATCTGTCTCGTTTTTGCACCTCCTGCGCCCCCTGGTGGCTGTTAGCGAAGAGAACTCTATAGATAAGCCGCGGGGTTCAAAGCGTGGGAAATAAGTACCGGTTTATAATCCGAAAAATACGGCAATATGAAGTAACAGATTTTTTCCACTGATACAACGACCTCAACAGCATGAAAAGTTGTGAAAAGGTTGTGTAGAGTGTCTGAAGGGGAGGTTGGCTGAAGGTAACAAGCAATGGTCACTGCTCAGCTGCACTTAGCACGTAGAGCAGGTGTAGACTGAACTCTGTGGAGTTGTTAAACAGACCCAACAGATCCCTCAAAGAGCAAGCACTTGGTGACAGTGGCAAAGAACATCTTCCTTTAAGAACCAGAAACCACAGACAGAACCGGGCTCAGGAAGGGAACATGGAGCAGAAATGATTCAGCACCTGTAGGACGGTGACAGGAGGGACAAAACACAGACTGTGGGAAGAGACTAAATTCGAGACGTAATGTTGTAATGTACATGCATGGAAGAGAGAGAGAGGGAGACGTTCTCTCTCTGTCTCTCTCTCTAGAGCCACTTGATATTTAAAAACACATGGAAATGCAAATATAAAATGAGGGTGGGCAGGTGTTTCAAAGATTCAGAGAAATTTATTTTGAAAGTTGACTCCCGGAAGTAGTTGGTCAGTGTGATGCAGTGTGGTTTTAGGCTCAAAAGGCACCGCTAACTCTAACAGGCGTACCTTCTACGGTAATATCACGGTGAGGCCCGCTGAACGGCGAGTCCTGCTTTGTGTTAACGACGGTAAAACACTTGAAAACCCGCAGAGCTAATTTTAGTCAGGCTAGGGCTTATAACAAGCTAAGGTTAGCTCGGCTAGTTGTTGAGCCGCTCTTATTGGCTACACTTTGGGCTTATCTTTACTTTATCAAAGCCAATAGGCTAGTCAACACAAGCTCCAGGCTACTCTTGACTAACCAAAGAAAAAGTACTGCATTGAGCTTGTTAAAATTGTTATAAATTGTGTCGTATTTACACAACGGTGTCAGTATAGTGGGGGCCGTTAAGCTAATGCTATCATGTAGATGCTGTGGCGTTCATCATGGTTGCCTGACAACGGAAAATTAAAGAGACAGTATCTAATCTGGCCTGCTTTGTGTTCTCAGCTGGGTTGAATAACTTTGCCAAATGGAGATGGATGATGAGCTGGAAAACTTCATCAGGGAGCGGAAGGCAAGAGTGGCTGAGGATAAAGCCAATCTAGAACAAGATCCTCCTTACATGGAAATCAAGGTGAGTTTGGCTGCCAAGTAGTTTGCTATGAAGTGTTCCTCTTTTTTTGCCAGATTGGCATATGACACAGTGGCATTTTGAGAAAGAAGTAATGATTTTTGCAGACATCTCTTTCACATCCAAGACATCAAAATAAAGCCTCATCTGATAAACTCTTGCATATTAAAAAGGTTATAATTTTACCTGATGAAAATAATTGAGTATTTGGCCCTTTCAGTATTTGTATGGGAAGAGAAAACTTTATGGCCCGTTTGCACTAATCCTTGCCTTTTAATACATGATGTTTTTCATGTATTTAAATTTTGACCAATAGGTAAAACCACACAGAGCCAGTGGGTCCACTGTTAAAGAGAACATCCCACCTAAGTCTGATGTACAGGGAAAAGGTACAGTATACGACCATGCGTTCCTCGTTTAATCATTATGGTTACTGGACCTTATCTCTTTCAAGGCTTTTTAAGTTTGATTTTTGTTGAAGTGGCAATTGTTTTGTCTAAGCATGAAACTCTTCACTCCGTGTCTTTTATTAAATATTAATGGGTGTGTTTTGTCAGAGGAGAGTTGCAGTGTGGGTCTACCACTTGGCATGGAGTATGAGAGGAAGAAACAGAGACTGCAGCATGAACTCCGTATGGACTACAGGCGCTACATGGCTCAGGTGACTCACAGACGACCTACCTCGTAATTCATGTGTTGTGCTGTAGAACATGAACTTAGAAGTTACTCGAGTTTTGCGAAACCTCAGTTGATTTATTTATATATATTTTTTCACCTCAGCTTTCCATTGGGATAAATTGTATGCCATATAAATATTTAGCAACAGCAATAGTTGTATAGTACAATTAGGATCTTTTTTTTTGGCTTAAATAATTAAATTATAAACTATGTACAGAGGTCTACAGCTTTCTGTGGTGTTAGCAGTTAATTACTGAGTCTGTGATCCAGGACTGGATCCAGCGGAATTGGCATAAATTAGAATGTTGTTTCTGGGTAAAGGTGTTCATCCTATTTTAAAGACCCCCTCCAAATGAAGTCATAAAATGTAGCACTCTATTGACCCTGTATCACGCCATAGTTGGTATATCCTTTTGCAGTTCTCAGGGCTCAGCACTTGTGCAGTCTCACCAAAACTTATGATCAACTTTTCATCTTAATGATTACAAGCTGTAATGCTGTAATGTACCACAATATTATTCACTTGGTTGGAATCACTATGGTAACATTTTATTTTACAGAAAAAACACTTTGATGCTGCATCAGCTGGACCACTAATTCAGCTTGATAAGAGGAGGAATGTAAAGGTAGTGACCTTTTTTGGATGACTTCATGATCTCTGTTCATGTCTTTGAAAGGCCTCTTTTGTATTTTAAATAGCACGGTGATAACTACTATTTAGTGCAGTGAGTCAAGTGCTTGAACACAAAGTGGTTCTTCTGCAGTTGCCACAGCCTGTGGAATAATAATAAATAGATGGAGCACCAATTCACATGGGACATAATACATTGTAGTTTTAATTCCACCAAACTCGATATTAATGCTTAAAATGGTTAATACGTACCGGGTCATGGTAGCTTTGCACCCTACAATTTTCTTTTTTTTTTTTTTTTAAACAAACATTGCCTCTTGCAATCATATTTCCTCTTGGAATACTGGATCAACGACCAGACTGCTTTTTTTCCCCCAAACAGCTAGCATCCTCATTGAGGGATGCAACCACCCTGACAGAGGAGAGTAAAGGGTTACGCAGGGCTCTGTGCATTGCTGAGGTTAAGACTCTCTGTCCTGATGAAGAAGAGGAGCAATCATCACTGACTCCTCAACATCATGACAGATTTCGGAGATCTGTGAGCCAGGAGTCTGAGGAAGAGGAGAACTTAAAAGAGGAGGTAGAGCTGACAGAAGGCAGAGGCCGCAGACATATGGGGGTCAAGACCAGTTGTGAGAGGAGACAAACCAAGAAGATTGACGGCAGGTACCTGATGGAAATTGTTTCTTCAATTGTTTATGTGAAGCATTTCATAAAATGATATCATAGCTTTATTTGCCAATTAAATAATTTATTTGGTTTCATTTGTGTTTTCACAGGGAGAACCCTGTAGGTTTTGCCAGAGAAGGAAGGAGATTAAGAGTGCTGACCAAAAATGATGAAACTGAGTTTGCCACGGGGCTAATAATAGGTTAAAGGACATTCTACAGTTTGAAGCTGAACAACAATCCACTGCACCATTTGATGGACATTTATGACTGCATAAAATCTTTAACATCCACAGCCATCCTATTTGAAGGGTTACTTCAAAAAGGATAATTGACAAACTATGATGGCCTCTTTGTGAATATCGTCCTGCATTTCCAGGAGCAGCTGATGCAGATGAGGTTCTGCGGAGGAGGAAGGAGCGCTACAGACAGGAGCTGCAGGAACAGATTGCTGAACAACATAGGAACAAGAAGAGGTAGAGCAGTCAGTCAGTGATCTTTTTTATGTACAGGGTTACACATAAACAACGTTAACATGTATGCAAATTTAACGGGAAGGTGAGGCATTCAGGATTGGTTGCAGTTACTGAAACTGTTAACTTATTTTTCTAGTTGTTTTGGTTGCTTTGACCGGCAAACCTGAGGAAAAGGCTGAAATGCCCTTTATATGATAATGGCACCAACAGTCTTGGGAATGCCAAATGTGTTTGACAACAACCCTGCATAATCTTTAAAGTCTTATTGAACACTAAAGCTCTATTTGCATTCTTCTTCTCTGTGGAGGCCATTCAATCTGTAACCTTGAAAAGCTAGTTAAAAATGTGTATCCTTGTTCCAGGGAGAAAGATTTGGAGCTCAAAGTTGCTGCAACTGGGGTGAATGATCCTGAGAAACAGGTCAGCGGGCACCTGACAACCAACTCTCATTTAGTTTGGGTAAAATTCTTTTAACATCACAGTGAAGGGAAATACATTATCAAATTCAGTTACAACATTTGAATAACTTTATCTGTTTACAATGGTCATGCCTTTGCCTGTATGGATTATTTTCATATTTATTGCTAACTAACTGAGTGCAAGTGCAGAATAATCAAAACAGTTTACTTACCGAAAGGACGACTAAGTCCAAAGTCACACACCCTGGATAGGATTGAAATTATCCAGGTTTAATCTTACTAGTCTTAGGTTTGTTATGGAAATGCTACTTAAGTTGATGCTTGAGTATCAGTAAAAGATATTTGTACCTCTGTTAATTTATTTTTCACTCCACAAATCAGCCAGATCGAATCAGACAGTTCGGACTGAGTAGGAGGAAAAACTCTCAGCTTTTGGAGCCCTCAGAAACAGGAGAGAGAGAATCATCATCTCGATGTTTACTTGGTCATGAGAAGATCAGTATTAGAGAAAGAGAGATGCCGCCTCCTGAGCACCCTCACGTAGCCTTCCAGTCCCCCCTGCTGGAGTACAGCTCTGTCCTTGGCCTGGGAGGAGGCAGTTTGTCTCCCAGCAGTCAAACTGCTGCCCCTTCTTTTTCCAGAGCCATGGACACTCCCAGGTATATCTCCATCTTATAACACCTCCCGTATATTGTTAGCTGTGTGGTCAGAGTGAAGCAGTTTTGATTTATAATTGGTTTGGGTAAAGTTGCTGGAAAGTCATTCGACAAGTTGGGCTTTTATTCGTGTTAAAAATCCATCTCAGTATAATTTAATTTTCAGTTCCAGATTTGCTCATCCTCATATAAAACCACTGAAAACAGACAAGAAAGTTTCTAGTTTGCAAGATGAATGCCTTATATTTTCCTTCCAGAATTCCTTTCTTCCATCCACATCCTCCATCGACACTCAGTGAAGCCTACAGGAGCCCATACGGAGAACCTCATCACACTTATGGGACCAGAAACCTGCTTGACCCTAACACAGCTTACTGTAAGCACTGATTTCCTATGTTAAAAGGGATTTAATCAGCTTTTGTCAATATGTTTGTTGCAGGATGTACAAAAACTATACTATAACTAAACTATATTCAGCTGAATTAGTATACTAATCTTTCTTTCCAGATGGTCATTTGGCTGTACCTGGTTCCAGCCATCCCATATCCTACTGGAATGTACCACCAGGGGGAGGCATGCCGAGCCAGTTTGGTGACCACAGCCCTCACAGTCAACACAGTGGAAGCACCTTTCCTGAGCCACCAATAAAGTAAATATCCCTTTCACTTTTTACATGTTGCCTTTGGAAGCAGGAAACAGGGATTGGTAAAACCAGCATGCAGGAATCTTATTTATTATATGCGCCTGTCAATTCGACTCATTCAGGGAAATAGTTGTGCAGCATTTGAGAAAAAGGAAAGAAAATTGTGCCCTCTTGAGTCTTACTCAATAGAGTGGCCATGGTATCAACACATGGTTTTGTCTCTAAGGCTGGGAGATTTTCAATTTCCCATAAACTGGAGAATAACAAGTGGTTAAAATAGAGCTGCTGGTGGTGGAGAAGAAGACATAGGAACAAGGCATTGTCATTAAAGCAGGAACGTAAAAGTTAGTCAGATTTGGGTGCTGTGATTCTGCAACTCTCCTGACAGGACCAACAATGAGGCTGTGAATGTGGACTCGCAGGTCAGACTTTTTCCTTCAGAGAGATCCAGGTCAACCAGAGATAGGATACTGAGCTACAGAGATGCTCTCAAAGAACAGGTATGTTACTTAATTTTGACAACATTACAAAGACATTTTACCCCACTACTACAAACATTGTTTATTAGAATTATATTAGTATGGTCTATGATTTTTATGTAGAAAACACGGTTGGGCTGTTGGATTGTAATTGCTACAGATGGAAACAAGATCATCTTGGCAAAGGTCCTTGGTGGGAAACAGCATTAGCAGGGAAAAAAAGCAAAATAGTGACGGGCAACTTTGAAAAGGAGTATAATTCACTGCATGCTAGTCTGTGATATGTTGGCAGGAAGCTTCCAGAAGAGGGAGCAGCGAGCTTTACAAGAAGGTAAAATAGATGAAAAAGAAGTAGTTCAAGTTAATTATACCTGTAGATCCCCATTAATGTGTTGATAGTTGGCAGTAGAAGTGAGAGTGAGAGCTGCACATTTTCATGTTGCAGTGCCACTACAATCCCATTCCAGTCCCTTCTATTTGCCCTCAATATAGCAACAAGAATCCTCAATATGTTATTTTGAGCTGTGTTTGGAAGTGTTGATGAAACATGATCGCTGTAGGTTCACACAAATCTTTTTCAGCCATTTACTCTTTGGGTTGTTATGTGTTGTAAGAATGCAATTCTGTGTCTCTGTTTTTAAATTAAGGCACTAAATGAACTTCTTCTGAATCTCAAAATATAAGAATTATTTTGGCATCGTGTGGTTTTACATTTTTATTTAGAGGAAGGATCTTGATAAATGTCTGGGAGCAATACTATAAAACAATACAATAATTTGATTACTAGGGCTTACTTAATCCATCATTGAGTGAGCTGAAGGTGATCTGTTTATTATGAACATATGCAGAGAGTCTTTTATTGTTCTGTAGATCCAGGAGCAACAGGAAAGGAGGCGTCAGGAGAGGGAGGAGAGGGAGCATTATGAGGCCCAGCTGGAGGCCGACATGAAAAACCACCAGCCTTGGGGCCGAGGTGGAGGAGGAGCACCTCTCAGAGATAGCACTGGAAATCTTATTGGTTGGTGCCTCTTTTTTTTTTTTTTTTTCCCACTCTGAACATACAAGATTTGTAGAATGGATTTGCCATGTTTCTAACTGTGTTTCCTGCTGCTCAGCTGACCTCAACCAGATGCACAAGCTAAATGAGGAGGCCTACAGCAACCCAGAGCAGTGGCAAAGGAAATCCACAGCTGCCATGAGAGCACGACAGGCAGAACCCCCTGACCCCAATGAGAGGGTCTCTGGTACTGTAGCAGAGTGCAGTATCCATGACTCTAAAAACAAGTTCTCTGGTACCTTAACTAGATTTATTCTGGAATTTTTTAACAGTGCTTTGCTATTAGAACGTTTTAATATTTGGCAAATGGAACAGTGAAGGTATGGGAGGCAGAGATCTGATAAATGTTTTATTGCATCAGTAACTGTCAACCTAATAAAGGTGATGATTTAATCATGCACCACACTCACAAAGCTCTACAAAGGATAAATAACAATCTGTTACCAAAGTAGCATGACGTAGCAGCTAAGGTCTGTACTACATCTACTAAGAGTCACACCCTGAGCTACGACTCTTCCTTTCCTTTGGAAAACAAGATTCTTTGGTCCAACTCGTTGAATTTCTCTTTGTGCAGGTTTCACCCATGTCCAAACTCCACAGTTTGCCAGAGGCAATGTGTTCACCTGCCAGCCCACCCAGCACCAGCTCCAGGAGCAGGACAAGTACAAAGCTTACCTCAAACAGCAGGTACTGCTTTGAACAGCTGGTGGTACTTCTGCTGGCTCTGTTTATATGGTTGGCTGGTCTGTTCAGTAACTGTCCTGCTGGCAGCCGACCACCCTTTGGAGACTTTGCTCTCACTACTGCTTGTGTTGTAGTGCAAGTAAATTAGAGTTTCACAGGGCCAACCAGAAATTTGTTTTGTTTACTTCTTTGAGAAAGAAATTTGCTTCAGCCTTCCAT
Source organism: Echeneis naucrates (assembly GCF_900963305.1). Taxonomy (NCBI): domain Eukaryota; kingdom Metazoa; phylum Chordata; class Actinopteri; order Carangiformes; family Echeneidae; genus Echeneis; species Echeneis naucrates. The sequence goes on along the minus strand of NC_042520.1, from coordinate 20,281,938 downwards.
TCTGCAAATAAATGTTGTAAATTCATGTTGTTAATCTATTTCTGTTAACAGATAGAGGAGAAAATGCGTAAAAAGGCAGAGGAGAGGGAACGGACCAGGCTGGAAGAGGAGAAAGAGGAGAAGAGGCTGGCAGAGCAGAGGGCTCACATTCAGAGGGAGTACGAGGAAGAACAAGAAAGGAAGAAACGAAAGGAAATGGAGGTGAAGAGTTAAAGAACTGTGTCAAAATACTAATCATTTCATCATTTGTGAATACTAGTCTACAGAAGAACAGCCTAAATCAATCACTGCCTTTCTCTTCTGTTTGTCTCCAAGCAAAAGGCCAAAAATGAAGAGCTGATTCATCTGGCTGAACAGAGGAAAAAGGAAGCCGATCGTAAGAAGAAAGAAGCAGAAGAAAGGGAGAACGCAGCACTGAGGAGGCAGTATGAGAGGGAGAGGCAGGCTCGGGTGGAGGAGGTTAGTCCACATAAGAAAAAAAACACAATCACACTAACATTAGAGGTTAGTCTGAATATCATTTGAATTATGTGATTTAATATTACATAATATAATTATCATACTTTAATCTTACTGTCAAATGTCCAATATTAGCTGTTTAATTGTAGTTTGCATGTTCCTGTTAAGGAATTGTCAGTGTTTACAGACAATGGACTACATAAGAAGGAAACTCTTGAATAAGTTGATTTTATGACTTTTGCACTTTGGTTGAACTTATCCTTAAAATGACTCTTTGCACTTGCTTTGGTTGAAATAAAACCATCAGACTGCTCAGGGTATTGTCCCTTGGTAACATTTGTTGCTACTGCAGTGAACTATAAATAATGTAGGGAAGGGATATGTTTTCTTTAGGTCCACAGGGAGCCTTCGCCTCCAATCCCCACCCTGCAGAAGAAACATGGCCTACACCAGTACACGCCCAGACCCCCGACTGTTGAAAGCCAGCACTCTACTGCCCCCATTTCTGTAAGTTGTGCGTGCACGCGCACACACGTAGTATAAAAAGGATTGCCACAGGTATTGCTCATATTGCGTATTGCACACGTCTGCATTACCTTTTAAGAAAGGGGGGCCAATTAAGTTCCAGCCATTTTATATAAATATCCTTTCTCTCTCTACAGAGGATATTTCTTTTCTGCAAGTTGTTCTTTGTATAAATGAAAGGTTAACAATTTGTTCCCTCCCCTACTGGGTTTCATTCCTTCACACTCATCTTTCTGTGTTCCAGGAGCGCTCTCTGTCTGGTTTACAGTCTCCTCCTGTCCCTGCATGTAGGAATCAGCTCCGAGCTGCTGGTACTACATACATGCACATTTACACATATATATGAGCTTACATCAGTTTTTTGTTCCTCAGGTCTGGCCACTGATGTCATGGTTTACATCTATAATATTGTATACCTGTTGAAGATCAATTCTGAGAAGTGGTGTTGGTGTGTGTGCTTTCAGGTGACCAGCACAATGTGTTCGGTGAACTGTCAGCTTTGCGTCGACAACTTCGCAGTGAACAAAAACGGTTGGAAGGCCAACTGCAGCAGGGCGACTGGGATGAGTTAGACTCTCCTCTGAGCGACAGGTCAACCCTGGCAGATGCATCATTATAATAATATTGAATTGAAGTGCAGCATTTTGTGAATGTACTTCAATAAATTGTTTCCTTACCTTCTGCGCTGAGAAATGGACCTGACTGTGTCTATAATCTCCTGTCCATTAAGTACTTAAACTTACCTACTTACCTGCAAGAGTGTGTCTCCATTACAGTTTGTTAGCATTACCATGGCAAAATGTGGTCCTTGACACACATTCTGTAACACAAGAGTGATGCAGAATATTTGCAGGTGTCTCATGTCTGTGAACAGAATTTGTTGCCATAATGCCACAACTGCAAAATACAGTCGCGAACCTTGGCAGGTGTAAATCAAAATGAAGAGTGTCTGAAGACATTTGAGTGGTCCAACCCAATACTACTGAATATCAGTCCCAACAATGGCTGTGTGATGATAATGATGATAATAATAATTATTATTATTATTATGAGTCAGCTGGATTCCCTGAACATGTGGTAAGAGTGTACCAACTTAGCAAGTTAGTAGAAAAGTTAAAACTTAAAACCTGTGGTTTTGTAGTTTGTAAATAATTTTATTGTTGTTTGTGATTACATTTTTGTCCTGTTGAATTCCTCGTAAACCCCTGTAAATAAGTTTAAGCTTATATTGATTTGAACAGACATCAAGAGCGTCCTCCAGTGGATGTGTTTGATATGGCCAGGCTGCGGCTCCAGGCTCCAGTCCGAAGGCCCAACTCCAGAAATGTGGAGCCCAGAAACCTGCTGCGGATCCATGACTCTCTTCAGCTCAAATACAGAGGTAGTTCACTGTTTATTGAACTGTACTAAGCTATGAGTCAATGTCATCCAAAAATGGTTGGTATGTGTGTTTGAGTCAGAAGGGTGTTCCAGGCTGAGCTCTGGGGAGGTTCCAAAGCTGGAGGACATTAATGTGACCAGCAGGAGGAGGCATGACAACAGAGATCCATATCATCAGTTCAGCAGCCAGAGGTTGACTGTTCAGGACGGTTAGAACGCCTTGTCTTTCTGCAGCTGTTTCACTGGAAATTTGTTGGGGTGTTTTGTGTGTGCATGCTTTTGCGAGACGGAATGTTTGAGTAGTAAGTTTTTCATGTGAGTGATGCGGATGAATATGTTCACTACTTGGTGATCTGTCATTGGACAGTGGCGCATGTCCTAGTCTTTTCTTTTACACCTTCTTCTTATGTTGCAGATTATTTTGACCTGTCCCCACCACAGCAAAATGACTATTTGGTGAGTTGAACATTCATTGAATATTTATTCTCTTTATGCTAAGTATATACAGCATTAACCAAGTTGCGGAGAGGAATTGTGAAAAGAGTTCTGTGTATATTGCAGAGGGGTGTGATGGGAGGATCTGCAAGAGGATCTCTACTGGAGTCAGAGAGTGCTTTCATTGGTAAGATCACCCTGAAATTGATGAAACTGTTTGAAATTTTTATACAAATATTTAGAAACCAATAATGATTTTTAAGATGACTGATCTTTAGGATTGTTGTGCGTTAGGATGGTCAGCTGACTTTGGTTATCTCATTGAGATCGCAACCATGAGAGGGACAGATTGAAGCACAGACTGTTGATTGATCTGAGCTCTGTTTGCTGAAGAGATCTTATTTCTGACGACAACCGAGAGGCCATGGAAGTTCAGTCAGTTTATTCAGTCTGTCCCTGTTAACAGCTGTCTACAGATAACAGGCTGATGTCTTGTCAACACAAACAGATGAACGAGTGAGCAGACGTTCAATTTCTCTACTTAGCTGAAGCATCTGCGACAGAAGGTCCATGTGTAGCTTTAGATATTTCGCAGCTTCTGTGAAATCATGTGTGTTGTTCAACTAAAACATCACAGACCGTCCACTTTATTTAATTAGTTCTTGCTGAAAGAGGGACAGAAAAATTTGCTTTCCTGGATATTAAAGTATTGAGAGGATGATGCAAACATTAAGTAATAATACTAACTGGGAATATATGTAGGCCACTAACACTAACAACTAAGGAGGAGAATCCTTGTGCTTAGTCTGCTTTTGGCTGTCTGTGTTGAGACCCCCTAGGTGATGCATTTCCACTGGCCTGCACCCCAGACTCTGAGAAGACTCCTCAGCTGTCAGCCAGAGAGAGGAGGAGGATGGCTAAACAGTCACTGCACCTTCAGGTTCTCTGCTCTACACAGAGCCCAGAGCTTTCTGACATATGTTAGCCTGTGAGCTCAAAGGCTACAGTGAAGCTCTACACATAATGATTTCTTCGAGTCATCAAATCTTCTTTTCATGTGCTGTGCTTTGTTCAGGAACGAGCTGGTTCCATTGTCGAACATGACAACTGCCCCACCCACACAGCTGTCAGGCTGCAGCAGGAGGCGGAGCGCAGGGGCGAGGGGAGGTACCGGGGCAGGAAAAGTTGTCTCACTGGTCCCAGTCATTGTGGCAACACTGCAGGTGAGACCAAAATAATTGCACAAAACACAACGGCTAGCAGTAATTAATCATTTAAGTTTTGTTGTAGAGAAAATTCGATCAAGAAAGTAATTTTTGACAAAGTAAATGGAGTATTTTTCATAGCTGTCTAAATTAAAATTCTAAATTATAGCTTTAATGGGTTTCAAAAGCCCAGAGGTAATTATATACAGCCAGTATTCAAATAGCCATGGAGACTGTTTATTCTAGTTGGGCAAAGAAAACCATTAACATTTTTATGCATGATATAAAAAATTTTTTTTATACCAAACCCAGAGAGGTCAGCAGTAGTTGGCACAGGGTGATGCTCTCATCAAAAATTCTTAGTATTTGACTGTGTCTTTACTCCTCATCTTTAGGACCAGTGCATCTGTCTGATGATGATTCCCCCCCTCATCACTTCTCTCATCACAATCTTAACCATCAAAGTTCTGTAGAAACTCTAACCATGGATCCATGGATGCGACCAGGAACATCAGACACAGTGAAATGTTTGGACCGCCCATTGGGGAGGGAGCGGTTAGTAACATAGCACCCTCTTTCCTTAACTCTGAGAAATTATAACAGACTCCACTGTTCTAAAATCATGAGATTATGTTTGGTATGAATTCTTGGTGGTATGAATGTGTGAGAAATGCTTCTTATTTGTATATTCTTTTTTTTCCCCTAAGATTATTGTTTACATCAAACAGTAAGAACCTTTGAGTCAGTCATTTGACTGATGACTATTGACTATTATGTTTTAAGTAAATTATTTTAATTATTGACTCCTCTTTGATCCTTTAGATAGACATTTTGCAACACATTATCTTTATTATATAAGGGCTTTTCTAGCAGCCAATTTATTTTGTTTGGTATAAAAACTGAAAATTTAAAGAAATGTTGGCCTGGCTCTGTCCAAAAATAATGAAAATTGCTCACCAATCTAAAGCTAACAGATTTACACGTTTCCCATGAGTTTTAATCCCCACACAAAATGAAGAGTAAAGAAGTTCAAGTTGTAGTTTTAAAAAATGATTATCTGCTATACTTCTTCTGGCTAGACAATGGCTTTCCGTCAAGATACGGTGAATACTGCAGTTTTCAAAATCTTGTAAGCTATTACATGTAACTATTCTTGTCAGTGTCGGTTCAGGATAAAAACTATGAAGCTGTTCAGTTGCACAAGATCAAAACATCAAGAAACAACAGTTTCAACATCAATATTTGAGTACATATAGTTGGAGTAACTCGATTGTTTCAAATGAAAAATATTGAATACGGTACAAGATTGAACGTAAAACCTTACAATTCATCATCAGCTAAAAGTTATTTGTGTTTAGTGGCTTTCCTTCAAACATAGGAGTGACAAGAAAATCTAATTTAAACAGAATTTATAATGCGCCATTCTAGCAGTATAACCTTCAGTGCTTATTAGCCAACACGCTAAATTTAAGATAGTGAATATGGTAATAACACGTTAGCATCAACTCAAAGCACACCGCTGTTCCTAAAATAGAATGCAGAGGAGCCAGTAGCATGATTTCCTGAGTTTCCTGTATTTCCATCCTCCAGCTGAATTATCCAGTTAAATGTTCTTATGTCTCAGTAAAATCTAGTGCAGTCAGACTCTGAGTAGTCATTACATTAGTCTCCCAGTGGATCAACTTCAAGGTTTGTCTCTAAATTCCAACCTCAATTATGTTTCTTTTTGGTGAAAATAAGGGCCGGCACATATTAAAACTAAACTTTTAGGACCATTGAGAGAAGTGGGGAAAACCATTTGAGGGTCTATATTTTATGCCTCTCTGTTTAGAAATGCCTGGGGATGACCAAAACAATTGGACACAAGGAAATGAAACACTGCGGAGCCTTTAGCTGTTAGTCAGGAAATCAAACCTGTAAGACAAGTGATAAAGTACTATGTGAAAGGAGAGCTGTTAACCAGTGAAGTTCTGGATGCTGGGTTCTTCCGCAGGCAATACACAGCAAGCACACAACAGGTAATTGCACAAATCCACATTGTGGATTACCACCTAATAAAGATGATCTATTTTTATCCATCCACCAAATTTGGCCAAAGTCTGTGTCTAGACAAGTGCATGGTCAAGTGACTTGAGTGTGGATTTGATGCAGTGGAGAAACAGACTGGAGTGTTTGCTGTGCATTAGTGAGGCTTTAGAGCTTTGTAGTTGGCTGAGCCGTTGGCTGACAGCCGTCCACACATAGAAAACATTTGTCATCGTTGTGGAGTGTGAGGTTGTCGTATTCCAGAAGATGGTTTTCTTGCATGCTTGACTACACACACGTTTTTCACCTCTCTCTGTCTAAACCCCGTTTCTCATTGTCCCACCATCGCTCTTCGTCCCCCTTAGTACCATCCCTCTATGTTGTCCCATTCATGCTCTGTCACTTGCGCACGCACACACACACACACACACGCTCTCTTTCCTGTCTGGACGCACACTGTCACTTGCTCGCTTTCCTCTCTCTCCCTCTGTCTGTATGAGTGATGACCTTCTCTGCCACTGGATAGGAAGGAGGATAGAAGCCATCTAAACTCTGCTGCGCCCCCATTACTCAACCAGACACCCCAGTGTCAATACACATGCACATACCCACACACACACTGCGTCCGAGTCAGCATTGCACTGACTCAGGAAGGCCACAGCAGCGTAGCGTGGCTAGCAACTTCATCCAAAAATTGATTGTCCAGGCAAAAACCCCTCAGTTGGTTGAAACAATTTATTGCTCCAAACTAATTTAATGGTCTTTAACTTCCCAGCAGCCCAACCGCAGACACAAGGGGGGCCCAGTCTGCCCCTTCCCTGTCAGCATCTAGCCAGGAGCCAGCCCCGTGAAGAGCCCACTCTGCCTGTAGCTTTCATGATGTGAAAAAGAATTGGAAAAAGGTCAATTTCTCGCCTTTACACACCAAGATCACTTAAGTAGTCATGAAGTGTAAAACCAAGCTGGTCAAAAGTTGAGTGGATTTTTTTGGACTTTGTACCATTGGGACTAAAAGTCAGTCTACCTTGGGTTTTCCTGGACCTTCTTCACATCCTAAAAGATATGTTGCTCAGAATCAGATTTTTTTTTTTTTTTTTTTTCTCTTTATCCTGAGTTTGGATGTTAACATTCCAGTCGCAACTAACTGTAGCCTCTAGTCTGCCCCAAAGACAGATTAGAGGCTCTGCTCAGACAGCAATATTGTATTGTAACTTCTTGGAAGATAAAAACTGCCAGAGCTTGTCAGTTGCCAATCCTCAACACTGGTGAAAAAAACACATTTTGGCAGCAGACCTACAGAAAGGTCCTTTAAATTTCTAATGTAGCCTCTTTCATATCTGGCTTTATTTTCCATATCTAATATAACCCAGTGATGGAAAGAGACAGACATTCATTTCTTTTTGCTGCCCACTATGTTTTCTCTCTGTGAGTTGCATAGAGGGGTATCTGTGTATCTTAAAGACAATAATATGGTTGAAGTTTCCTCACTAAATGCAATAACTGTATAATAACAGAATATGTCTAATCCCTACACTTAATACAAGTGTGTTTTATCTGAGTGCCAGCATCAGAGGAAAGAAAATCCAGCCTATGGTAGGGACCTCAGAGCTTATCTGAAGCATGGAAAAGATCCTCTTCAGTTTGGTCAATGTTATGAATTCCTTCTGAGTCTAATGAATCCCGTAGCTCACTTATGCTAATCAGTATCTTGAATTAGCCTGGCACTGGAGTGGCCTGATAAAGGAGATCACAGCATAATGGATGATATCTGCGGTAGATAGAGAGATGTTGTCATGTACATTTAAAAACACAGTGTACAAGCAATACTATGAAATGCCTCTTGAGAGTCAACCTTACTGCTTCCTTTTAACAAAAAACGGAAAATGTTGAATAATAATATGGCAATAAAAAAACAAAGGAATCAGTGTTCAAAAGTCAGATCCTCTGGGGGTAAAAACTGTCTCTGAAGTGGCCCATGTAGTCTTTGATGCTTTGCAGCTTTTTAAGGGGAGGTCAGTGAGCAAGCTGTGAGCAGGGCCATGGGAGTCCTTCATAATGTTTTGGGGTTTCTTCTTGCATCAGATGCTGTAAATGGAATTCAAATAAACTGCAAATTTTCAGAGCAGTACAACACTAGTGTTAATGCAGATGGCTGGTTGGGTAAAGTGTGGCACCCTGAAGCTGACGATTACATCTTTGGTGTTTGTGACATTGAGTTGGAGCCCCAAACAGACAGATCTATCACCTCTGTAGGGACTCTCATCATTGTTCCAAGTCCAGTGATTGTGACTGTAACTCTGATGTCACTGGGATGATGTGATGCACAGTCATAAACAAACAGACTTTGCAGTGGTGGACTCGGGCAGCACTGCCCACACTGTGTGTGTCTGAATGATTTTGTGTTTCCGATTGCTTGGAATGAATTAGGTGAGTGCTTGAGGGAGTGGCAATGCTGATGTGGCGCAGAAACTGCAGAGTCTGTTATTCCTTTCTTTTTAATTATATGCCACTGAGGTTTTTTTTTTTTTCATTATTATAATTTTTTACTTAAAATGTCTTTTAAAGAGGCCATTGGAGATGAGCACTGCCATAGTCACACCACATGAGGGCACTAGTGTATTACACAGGACTGCTTGAGCTGAACCCTTATTTGAGAGGTCCCTCTATAATCACACCACAGACTGTGAGATAACATATTCACAAACATGAGCCAGACTGGGCTCGTTTCAGTGGTCACAGTGAGAATGATTAAAAACAAGAGAAAGATTGTATTCAAATGTGCTCAGATTGAGAATGTGACCTCTGCTCAGTGTATCACTGTGTCTCCTTCAAAATTCTTATAATTCACTTTCTTCTTCTCCCCGCTCCTCCTCCCCCCCGCCTCACATTCCTCACGCTTGTTCTTTGCCACTTCTCTCTCCTGCCCCTCTCCAAGCCTTCTCAAACCAAACCAAAGGAACCATCAAACGATGTTTTTAATCAATTGTTTGATCACGCCATAAAACATCACTGCTATGCCCAATTTAGCTGACATGCTCACATACACACACGCAAGCTCACATTTGTGTGGCCTATCCCTTATCTTACCCCTGGGAGTAGCTGACAAATGACAGCACGACTTGTCTGCCAACCTTGTGTCTCTGCAGGGTGTGTGTGTGTAGAGAGGAAAAAATCTTTGGCAACATGGGACATTGGCAAAATGTATGCTCTCTGATTGGTTGAAGTGTGCATCCTGCAGAGTTCTCCTTTTTTTTTTTTTTATTAGCTTTTTGCTTCAACCACGTTGCTCAGCAGAAAACGAAAGGCTGATCATTTTCTGTCTCATCAGATCATATCATGTGTTATTTGGCCATTGGTGCATTTTCAATGGGGTTCAAAGAAGACAGAAGCAAGAGTGCAGGAATGTAAAGCTATGAAACACTTATCTGGGGAAATGTTTTGTACCTGCTTAACTTTAAGACTGGCTGACATATAAAAACACTTTTATCCCTTGAGGGGCCTACATACAACATGTTTTGAGTTTTATTATTACACTTTTTTTTTTTTTTTTTTTAACCAAACCCCTGGAACTGGCATGGACTATGAGCTCACATTCAGTCCAGGTTCGAGGACACATGTTGACTTTGTGAGATGTTATGGATGCTGTAAAAGATGAAGAAATCAGCAAGCTAAACAAGGCATCCCTGGCAGCTTCCTCCACAGTCATATTTACATCTTTTCCTGGGGGATCTGGAGCCCTTCAGGACACATGGGGTATGTATTTCTTCTTTAGTTTCAGTACTTCTCTTGTGTATGTGTGTTTGTTTATTTATTTCAAGTAATTTTTTTTTTTTTTTTTTTAACTGTGTGCTAATAATAACTACTATTTACCTGACACCTCATTATTGTAATTTTATCATTGTACTGTATCCTTGTGTCTCTTTTGTAATCTCATACTATACCTGAGAGATGAAGTTCCTTGAGGAACCTCACCCTAAAATGGTTCACCACCATGAGGAAACAATGAGGATAAACCACCTTGCTTTCCTTAGTTATGTGATGTTTTAAATGGTTCCTGAAGGTTCCAAAAAAGCCCCCACCAGTGTTACAAACCAAACTCTAGTCTCCACTTAGTTTTTATATTACCCATCATACTCTGCAGGGTCCGTGGAGGTTTTTAAAACGATTCTTCAGTGGTGCATAAATCCAGCCTTAGTTTACAGACTGCATGAATTTCAACGTGCCTCTTGGACTGTGTCATACACTAGGAATATTATATACCCTCAGCTGCTGCGTGAAAGAGCAAATTAAACAAAAAAGAAGACATTGGATCCCACCCTCGTTTTTCTCATGTGGAGCTCAAAAGAGTTAAGTAGTTTTTGTGTTATTTAAATTTTTTATTTTTTTTTATATATATATCAGCATCAAAATTTGACACCATCTTCCATCATATTGCTCCTTTGAGTAGCCACAGCAAAAAAAAAAAAGGCCCGAAACCCTTATGGCCATGGTTTAGCAGATGTCTGTGAAGTCATAAGGGTGCATTAGTGAATGCTGGGCAAATGTCTTTTATTGTTCACAATGTATTTAGCAGCTCTGTCTGACATATCTGTCAATTATCATGTCCTCATGTCACTAATGTCTGGTTATAAAAATTGTGCCCAGATTCAAAACTGAGATTTACCTTTTTCTTTTTTAAAAAAATGAAAACGACAAATGAATGAATAAAAGAAAGAAATTCTGATCTCAAAGAATGTATGCACAACCTTCCCCGAACCGCCTGCTAAACTGTGGAGATGTAGAGCCAGGGTCACTGATTACAGCTGAGTCTCTTCACTGTCATGGGGAGAGAGAAGGAGGAGATGAGAGAGAAGACGAAGTGACAGAAGGGAAAGAAATGCAGGGGCAGAGGAGGAATTGCAAATTGCAAGAGAGAGAGAAGTGAAAGAGTAAATCAACGGCTCCACAAAACCTGCACCAGTGTGTACCGTCACATTCAGTTGTAGATGATCATACTGTACGTGAGCCAATGTTGGATGGAGGCTCTGCAGAAAGAAGGATGGAAAGAATGAAGAGAGCAGTCAAGGCTGTAACAGAAGAGATCAGGTAAAAACAGATGGTTTAATTAGCAGACAGCGAAGTGCCTGTAGCTCAGTGTGTGTGTGTGTGTTTGCATGTGTGCATGAGTGTTTGATGGTTTTAATTAGTTGAGGTGTAAGATGAAACGCAGGAAAATCAACAAAGTGGCATCTCTGTAAAGGTTAACAACCACCCACCTTCTTCTCTCTGCCTTTCTCCCAGATAGAGAGAGAGGACGTGAGAGCAGAACCTTGGTTTAAAAAGAGCAAGGACGCGCGAGAAGACGCAGTAACTCCCTTTAATCAAACCAGTAGCTCAATGTACCATCAGCTTTATTAGCTCCAAACGCAACATACACACACACACGCGCGCATCTCTCTGTTGTTCCTAGGCATACAAATTGAATTCTGCTCTCCAGAAACAAGAGAGAGATTTAGTTTCAAGCCTGTGTCACACTGTACAGATTACAGGTAGAAGCACAGAGATTACTGGGAAAACTAAAATTGAGTGTCTAGTTTCTGATGTCTTGCCTGCGGCCTGAATCACCAAAGAGGTTCTTCTCCCCCTGCACGCCATTCACTGGGCTGCTTTAAAATGATTATTTTTTTGGTGGGGAGGCACAGAACAAAACTGATGAGACAGAATGGCATGCCAAACATTTTGGTCTGCTGAGCCTGTAGCTTGTGCTGTTCGTGGGAGTAGTGAGCCATTACACTGTTCGGGACATCACGCCCCGTTGTCGCTTCCGGTGGTTGTTTGCATCCTCGTATATGTCAGGATAGTTTGGTCTAGGACCAGTTAGGTGATGGTGTTACTTTTACTCAGATTCCATCTCCCTCACTTTAACGGGATATTCACTGGAACAAGAAACTCGAAGGATGCTTAAAATATCAAATGTTATGCAATTGAAGCTTCAGTTGTACAATGCAGTCCCGGTCAGAGGAGGCGGTTACTCTACTCTTTTTGTCCCTCTTATAACTGTTGTCCCTTCCCGTGTTTCTCAATGCATCGCTGTGACACAGTGCAGTATGGGGCGTTCAGGTGCAGATGACTATCTGGGATTTCCTTCTCCTCGTCTGCGATGAACTCAGCTGTGTTTAATGCTAATTGCCAAAGGTCAGTATTGCATAAAGAAGTGGTTAAACACAGTGATGTTTGTGTGGCTAATATATTTTATGCACATGCTACAATGAATAATAACAACAATAATAATAATAAACTACATTGGGTGGGGTGGGAAGTGCAATAACACTGACTCAAGTGAGCTGGACCACTTGAGCGAGTGACCCCGATTACCTGGAGTCCATAAAAGGAACTGAGTTTACCACCACTGCTATATATCAGCATTCATGACTGTGAGCACGTTAGCATCCTAATACCACCATGTAGTTGAAACCACAGACTGCAAGATACTACAGTTTATAAACTTTCTATATTCCCATTTCATGTCAGCCCAATATTTACTATATGGGCTCTCAGTGTACTGTTAGTTTTTTGAGGAAAAAAAGTCTGGATATATTTCATAGTGGCAGATTGTGATTTTTTTTTTTTTTTTTTTACACAAAATATATTTCCAAAGATTTAACTGTTTTTTTGTTTTTTTTTTTTTTACTTTCTGAGTTTTCCACATGGGTGCCCCTCACAATCTGTTTTCTTTATCTGATGCATTGTGTTATAAATTACACACTCAGAACTCTTTTTTTTTTTTTTTTTTTTTTTAAGGCTCCTGAATTTTTTGGGTGCACTTTGGGTACACCACTTACTCATAATCTCTTATGTCTGACATGCTGGGGTTTTTGTTGCTTGTTTTTTGTTTTTGTTTTTTACATAATGGCTTCATGGTTGGTGACATATTTAAAGGAGGGAATGATTCATCTCATGCCACTGAAGAAAGTCATCATCATTGCCAGACAGTGTGAAAGGTGGGAAATCTTAAAAAGAACAAATAACATTTTTAACATAACATTCTCCCTTTTCATCCCTTTCTCTCCCGCACGTTAGTATGGTTACATGAGCTTTAATTAGAAGCCATTCTATTGTATGGACAAATAGCAGAATAATTTAGAATGAATCATGTTAACTTTTGGATTTATCTAAAGACTGAACCTGTGACATTTCAATTTTTCGAGTTCAAATTGAAAATTTAATACAATGTACCAAGGACCACTTAAATGTTACCGGTTGTCATGTACTTTGCTGTATGAATGTGGCGGAAATGGCGATTCAGGGTAGTGTTAAGGACAGAGGGAGAAATAACCCAAGGCGTTCCTCAAAACTAATCCCCATGCAATAGCCTCAAAGGCTCTTTCATCATGGCTGGTGGGCTGTGTTTGTGTGTGTGCACGCACACATGGACGTGTGCTGTCTCCTTTGGCATAAATTCCTATTTGTATTCTATTGTACTCTCTTGTATTATGGTTATTGACATTTTCTAGCAGACTGAGAGATCACTTTCAAATCAAATTTAACACAATGATAGATGCAATAGAAACAAAGTGGGTTCCCTCTGTAATACATCGCATCTGAACTGTCCGGCTCCATGCTTGTAACAGTTTATCTGTCATCATCATTTAATCTGCAACACTCAGGTTTGTGCCAGATAGAGACACAACATTTGTGTGTGTGAGATTTGGCCTGTGAGGTTGAGTGTGTGGATTTTACCGCTACTGAGTTTTATAGTCCATTACAAGACCATTACTGCAGCCTCATGGCCCCATTCTGTTTCTTTGTGTTCTGTATCTCTTTATGGCTTTAAGTAGCTAAATAATGATAGCAGAAGGGGCAACAGAATGAGCGAGGCTGGTGCACGCTCAAACACACAGACGGTGGGTTTCTGGCAGGAAAGACCAGCAGTGCTTGAGCTGAATGTTGACCCTACTGTTAAGATGTCCAACCTCTTTTGAAGTGTGTGTGAATTAGGAATTAGGTTTATTCCGACCCATTTGCCTGATGCAGCTGAATAGGCTTTGGGAAATAAAATACATTGCACAGAAAATTGAACTTCTGAGACCTTGAAGGTTTTTGTTCAAGATGTTTATGGATAAGTAGAGTTGTTCATTTAAAGGCTGTCTAATTCTTGTGAAAATAACCCTTTTGTAAGAGTCTGTAAAACATATTCCAAGATTTCAATAGTAGCTGAATACCAAATAAAAAACTTGTGAAATGAAATCGCTACTAAATGTTGACTGGTGAAATTGACATCACTAAATGTACTTTACACAGTTCTAAAATAATTACAGAACTTTTTCATATTAATTTGTGAACAAACACTTATTTGCAAAAGAGAAACTCTCAGCTAACTCTTTACACCCAACAAAAAAGGCATTCCCACCAGTTGGATGTGAGTGGCGCACCGACGTCTCGCTCCTTTCGATGTGAAGGGGCGGCAGCTCCTCTTCACGCTCTCCCCAGATGTCCAAGCTCTTTGTCCTCATATCTCGGCCTGACCTCCTTTCCTCCACTTGTAGTCCTGATCTCATTTTCCCAAACCTCATGAGCCTGACTGGTGAGTTGGGAGCTCTGCCTCCTGCTTCAGCTCGATCCTTACCACCACATCCACTTACATTATGGCCCTTACAAATCCATATTTAGCTCCATATGGAGGTAAAAACAGGCAAATGATTGTGAAATGTCCACGACCAATGCACTCTATCTCTATCTCCATCACTCTAGAAGATGCTTCTGAATGTTGATTACTGGTAATCATAAACTTTCCCATTAGTACAAACTGACCACACCCAACCAAGGTTCATGGTTTAAGATTCAACTTTACTGTCATTCACCATATAGCAACAATGCATTGAATGAAATTTCATTCCTCACGTGTACAGTAAAACCAATCATAAGGGGCCTGTAGTAAACTGTCCATTTAAGAAGTGTAGTCTTTCCAGGTGAGCTGCAGCTGACGAGCAACGTAAGGATGTTTCATTAGTGGAAGGCAGAGTCCGCTGCTGAGATAGATGTCCCATCCAGAGACTGGAGGTGAAACCCAGCTGGAACCTCCAGCCAGAGAGGGAAACCTACTCAGCCTGGTGCAGTTACTCGACTCAAACATATCACATCTGAGTGCTTTGGGCTGAAGTCCAGCTACAGCCGATTATCAAGACGATCCACTCACTAAACCGACCCGTTCCGCAGTCATTCCGCTCACTCAAGCGTCATTAAATCAACCATCTCCCACATGAAACAGCTGAGAAAAGGGTCCCCTGAACAATTCACAACCTTATGGTTAGAAGATCTATTTCCGGGGCCAATCTGCAACCTCCATCTTTTTATGGCCAGATGTAACAGTTGATGGGCTGGAAAAAGAGCAGCGAGGCAGCTGATGGGACAGGGCTAATATTTTCAAGGTGAGTAAGGTTATTACTGAGAAGGAAAAGAAAAAAAAGGCTTCTGCTTTTGCTTCAAGGAAGCTCCACGTTTCTTCAATTGCGACATTTGCTGCAACAAGTCCTCATTTAGACTGTTTCCCGTTGATTTTAAATGGAGCAGCTCCCGGTTTTGTCTGTTTGTGTCATTATGAAGCATCTGTTCAACAAACAAGAAACGAGGGGAACGGTGGCTATACTCTGGCTTGGGTGCAATCCATCAACGCAAATCATGAGCTGTGTGTGTGTGTGTGTGTGTGTTTCCTGGTGACTGTGCTGGGGGTGTGAGCCTCAGAAGTGATTAGGGAGTGTTTTCAGCTCTCAGACATGTCATGAAGGAGAGGAGTCAAACGATGCTCCTTAACACCCACGCACACTCGGAGCACCCCTGCACAGTTTGACCCTAGTCCGTTGTCATCAGGATAGCTTGCTAATTAAGAGCCGCTTCGCTCACACTGATGCACACGCGCACTGACAGCTTGCCTCTCTAGCCAGGAATCTCGTGAGGGTCCCGTGTGTTTGTGTGGATGTTTGGGTGTGTGTATGGAAGTGCTGTTATGTGACAATTTCTGTTCTTCTGTCAAAGAGCTGTGTCCTGCTGTGATAATCCAGAAAGGCGATTTGTCTTCCTCAACTGTGCTCTGTGTGCGACTGTGTGTGTGTGTGTGTCTGAGGGAAATCTACATTTTAAAATACAAAACCTGTAATATTAAAATGCTAAGTTTGACAATAACACATTTACAGATTTGCTGAGAAGTGTTACTAATCTCTAGATTACTGTTTTTGGCAGAAATTGAGTGGACAAATCATCTGAAACACCTCACAGCATAATGCCATAAAAGCTCAAAGGCACCGCAGAGCGAAGCTTTTAAACCTGAATCAAAAAAACTTTATTGCAAGGCTGCCTTAGTTTTAGCCAACTGTAACAACAACACTAGCTCTTGGTGCCCCACCTAATCCTGATCCTTAAATTGCCATGAATATATGTTTAGTCTTTATATTCCCCAGTGGTGACTTTGGTTTGCAGCTAAGACAGAGCTGCTGTAGACTGCATGTACCTCCAGTTTAGTTCATTATCATAAGGTGAGTGTCTGCTGCAAATGAACCAAGCAAATGGGAGGAGGTCATATCTGTGTAGATCTTTGACGCCAGCTGCACTGACATTCATGGTTGCTGGCATGTGTGCACTCTTGAGCACTGGTTCCTTCAGGCCTGGGGCATTTCTGTGAGGACTTTGCGTGCGATCCCTGTATTTGCGTGAGCTCCCTCCAGGTGTTCCTGACTCCCCCAACAGTGCAAAGAAGTACAGGTTTACTTTAGTTGTATGCCTCTTTAAGTCCTAAACGAGCAAGCAGAAGTTGGCGGGGAGGTTAAGTGGATCAACTCATCGGTCTGTCTTTACAGCCTGGTTTAGTTTATTGTTAAAAACCAATGAGGCAGAACATCACGGCCACAGACAGGCGAAGTGAATAACTGATTATCTCTCCATCGTGGCTCCTGTTAGTGGGTGGGATATAGATATATAAACAAACAAACAAACCAAAACTGCAGCTCCTGTGGGGTGTTCCCGGTCTGCAGTGGTCAGTATCAATCAAAAGTGGTCCAAGGAAGGGACAGAGGTGAACAGGGGAAGAAGGCAAGCCGGTGGAAGCAGTGTGCTTCAGGCAATGCTCTGCTGGTCTTCCATCCACGTGGATGTTACCTACCTTGCATTGCTGCAGACCGTGTGCACATGGAGGTGCTGTTCCCTGATCTGTGTGGCCTCTTTCAGCAGGAGAACACAACGTGCCACTCAGCAAAAATGTTTCAGGAACAGTTTCAGGAGCACAATGAGTTTGAAGCATTGACTTGGCCTCCAAATTCCCCGGTTTTCAATCCAGTTGGTCATCCGTGGGATGTGCTGGACAAACAAGTCATTTGGACAATATGTTAAACTTAATTATGTCCCTGCCTGTCTCCTCTGCCAGTGGACAGTCACGATGGGCCACTGTGTGCATCCCAAATTAATTTTATTTATGGACAAATTTCCTTAATGTTCATCATAGTGATAAGACTTTTTGACTCCTCGGGGTCATCTTATCCAACCCTAACTCTGTATCATAAGAGCCCTTGAAGTATAACCTGCAACAATGTTCAAAAATATAATTAAATAGACGCCAGATCAGCCCAGCCACCCTGAAGTCTTTGGACAGCCACCAGTGAACTCAAACATGATGTCTTTGGATGGTGGGAGGAAACCCACACAGGCACAGGGAGAACATGCAAACTCCACATAGAAAGGCCCCAGGCCGGGAACTGAACCCACAACAGCGCTAACCACTGTGCTGCCATGCTGCCCTCTGTTGTTGGCAAAAAGAGAAATGTGTGTTAATTGATCAGAGTTGATGTTAAAACTAATATATTTACAAGTTTCCTTTGAATGGCGACCCCTTTTGCAGAAATTTGCCAATTCAGACTAAACACAAGTGTACTGAGAGGCTGACGGCAATGTGATTTGTTCTGGAAAGAATTGAAATGATACAGTCATTGTTGCATGGATTTATTTCGAAAGATATCTCTATCATGAGCTTAATTACAATAATTCAACAAAGTACATAAAGATTTATTATTTTAATCAAAGCACAGATCCTGCTGGTCAAATATAACTCTTGCACTTATACTCAAGTGTTCAAAAGTAAATTATGCCTGTGAAACAACCTACTGAGACATTAACTCTTGAACCCATAGAAGATAAAACTTGTGGATGTTACAAAGACAATATAAAAAAAAATTAAGGGTCACAATGATTTTGACTCTCCAATTAAATCAAAATTACACAAAGATTTATTATTTTAGTCAAACCACAGATCCTGCTGGTCAAATACAACTCTTATATAAGAGTTTCTTCATAACCTTTACAGATACACAGACACAGTTTATATGACTGTCTTCTTAGGGTCGAGTTTTCCATCTGTATGATAGGGCGATATCCACCTTTATGGTTCTTGCCAGTGCATTTATTTCTCACCGTAATTCAACTCAAACATCCCTGAGCAGAGAGCACAGATCAAGTGGAATGAGCGAGAACTCAGAGAACTGTTCGGTGTGCACGTCCTAGTCTGAGGAGTGGCTTCAAACGTGTACTGAAGGGAAAGTATGTCACGCCATTGTTTGATTATGCAATTAGACAACAAGAACAAGCTCTGGGACAGGATGCTCAAACAATAATGTTTGGATTAAGGACAAAGAAATAACTCACCGTCCTTCTCAGTGTTAACACAGGGTAGTAGAAGTCATCAACAGCATCATTAGGATTCATCCTGAATATCAAATATTTATACAAAATCTTGTGGCAAAAGGTGGATATAGAGGTAATTCCGCCCCCAGCATGACTGTTTCATGTCAAATAGATGTAGCTGATATTAAAGCGGCTATCAGTGTGCTCTTTGCCGTCACATGTGGTTTGTTGCAGGAAAGTGGTGGTGGTGGTGATTATTGTTGGAGAAGAACTCATTCATTCATTCTTCTTCTCATCTGTTCTCATCCATGACACGGGGGGTGCCGGAGCCAGTCCCAGCTCCCTCTGGGTGAGGGGCGGGGTCTCCCTGGACAGGTCAGCAGTCCATCACAGGGCCAACACACAGAGACAGACAGAGACCAACAACCACTCACACTCAACCCAAGCATGATGTCTTTGAACGGTGGGAGGAAACCCACACAACATGCAGACTCCACACAGAAAGGCCCCAGGCCGGGAAATGAACCTGCAACCTTCTTTTTGTGGGGCAACAGCCCTAACCACCATGCCGCTGTTTGATGCCTGACACCTACACTGGTAAGTTAACAGTTACTGCCAGCATTAGCGACATGACAATAGCAAACTTATGAGTAGATTCTTAAACCCATGTTGTTTTGGTGCCACACAGAGTTTAATTGAGAGGTGGGGCTGGTGGGAATTCTGAAAATAAGTAAAATCCTTAAAGAGGATGTATTAATGTTCCCATCAGAACATTAAGTTTCTATGCGACCCTTGTTTTTTTTAAAGTTAGCAGCATTGAAGTTGGAAACCAGTTGATTTGATGTATGGATTTAGGTTGTGCTGTTTGTGCCATTTGCTCCTGCGTGCTGGCAGGCTGATGGCTGATTGGCCTGCAGCTGCTCTGATTCCTGATTATTTGCTACCTGGTGCTGAGGAGGCATACATGTATACTGAGGGGAGCGTTGTTACTCCAGTTCAAAGCTCTGCGGTTTGGACTCTGTGATGAGAAGTTACACTCGTGTGGTAATTGTTGGCACTGTCATAAAAGCTCAGCTCCTCAGCAGGAGTGCACTCCTGCGTAGGAGGGCCCCCAACTGTTTTATCGCTTTCATTTTTTTTCCCTGTTAACTGCAAACTGAGCTGTTTCATTGAGCTTTTGTAAACCAATCCTGTCCTGCACCAAAGTCTGGAACACTAAAGCTTTGCAATGAGAAGACCTCCTTTTTAGTTCTGCTTTCTCTGTTGATTGACAACCAGACGTGGAACGGTTAACATCAATGCTACAGCGACTCAGTGTCTGTTAAAGGTGTTTCTTTTAATATGTGATCAATGTGTTGATTCCAGAAGGGATTCCTTTTCCATGTTGTGTCTTTTATTATCAGAGGTGGCAAAAGTACTCATATTCTGTACTTAAGCAGAAGTAGAGTAGAAGAAGTAGAAGTACTGATTCAACTAAAAGTAAGAAAGTACAGGCTCTGAAATGTACTTTCATAGTAAAAGAGAAAAGAAAAAATATTCATTTTTTCTTTTCTGTCATCTGTGGAGGTTTAAAAAAAAAAAAAAAAGTAACAAGTCTTCTTTTTGACAATGTCAGGAGTAGAAAGTACATATTTTTGTGTATCAATGTAGGGAATAAAAGTAAAAAGTCGTCAGAAAAATAAATACTCAAATAAAGCACAGACACCTGTCCTCTCTGTTTATTATCAAGCAACAGAACTTTGGTAAAATTCCCACCGGGACGCGGGGATTGTGATGCAATAATTGACCATTTGTTTAATGGCATCCCCATTTTTTTTTTTTTCTTTTACCGTAAGATTGAAGGCAGATTTAGACTTTTTTTTTTTTTTGTCACAGCTCCGTATGCTGTATATTGATCCCTTAATTTGTCCTCCAAATACCCGTCCTGCTATCAGTGATAATGTGTCTGACTGTTTGTCAATCTCCTCCTTTTTATTCATTTTTTTCACAGTGCACAAGTGCTGTCAGAGAATTCCTGAATACCAGCTCGACACGCATTTCATTTCCAATGAAAATATGTAGTTTAGCCACTGATACTGCGCTACTGCCTGCAGCAGCCCATCGACAGGGAGAACCCTTTTTATAGCCGACCAAACTTATTGTATAAATGTTAACTTCAACTTCAAGTGGCTCACAAATACAGAGCACCGACTCTCAATTCTTTACGATGAAGCCATTTATCTTTCGATAAAGCTCAGCAACATTATTTCAAAATGGCAACCTGTTATCTCGGTGAGGACACACTATTTTGGTTTCATGGTATATTTCTGACATTATAAGTATCTCCACTGTTTCCAAATACTTATCTGCTGATACTATGACCTAGTTTCCTGTAAAACTGATTAGCTTCACCTTAGTCAGTCGTACTCATGTCTCTAATCTCTGAATCCCAGTTTTCGCTCCCAAAGGGAAATGATGGTTGAGATTTCAGTTGCTATAGCAACTGAGAATGGTGCCGTGACCCCCTGATGACCTGTGCACATTGATATAATGTCCTCCATGAGGTTTAGACTGAAAATGAACTAAGACCCCCAAACAGTTGGGGCATATAGATTTAATGAAGGAAGGTTTCCCGTCACTACACATACACTGAACAATTACCCAGTCAAGAATCATCAATATGGGATCAATCAATACCACAGAATAGCTATAGCAGGTCTATTAGTGCAGTGGGCTTTGATGAGAAAATATGAATGTGACATAAATCTTCAAGCGTTTCTAAATGGAATATTGTTTATGACCGTTTTGATGAGGAGGTGGGGATGTCTTTAAAGTGTGTGTTCAGGAGTGTGTTTCAAACACAAGCATATCTTTGCTCTTGCATGGCCCTCAGAGTCTGCACCTCGACTCCTCTATAATAGACTGGACACCCACAGCAGAGATCTATTCAGTCTCTTTCAGGTGTTCAGTGAGTGAAGAGAGGACAAAGTGCATGTCAGGTTAGGTATTTTTAATAACACTTTAAGTATGATTGAAAGCTCATCGGGTGGTGTCGAGGGGCCGTGGTAGTTATCTTCCTTTCAGCTGCCTCGGGGAGTTGGAGAGCAAAGCTCAAACAGAGTTTGGATCACAGTTTGAAATTTTGGGCTGTGTGGGTTTCTTTTCCCTCACCATTTCATCTCTTTCTTATTCAGCCCAGATTATGCGATTATGCGAGTGGTTCACAGATCCAGATATCCTGAACAGACTCAGCAGGAACTTCAAGTCTGGATGATCATGATTAAATCAGTCGCTGAGCAGACCTGATGGTGTTGCCAGGCAAAGCTTAACAATCTAGTGGCTGGACCGATGTTACCTAGCAGATGGCAGATTCTTTGGCTGAATTTAACATTCACATCCTAAACCGTGCTGGCTGTGTCACACAAACCATTCTCTCATCTGAACTCACAGGTTTATCTGCTTTCTCTCTAAAGTCTGACGTTACAGCAGGTTGTTGAACCACAGTCTCCATTTTTATATCTGATGGCCCGACTCATCCAAAGTGACCTTTGGTGTCGGGCCATTCATTTGAACAAACAACACAGAAGGCTGAACTCCTCAGGGCTCAGCAGTCTATCTACATCCGAAGAAGACACACTCTTTCGAGGACAACAAGGTACGTATATTGGACAGGGAAGATAGATGGTTTGATAGAAGGATGAAAGAAGCCGTCAATGTTAAACTGGAAAAGCCATCCCTCAGCAGAGGAAGAGGTCTGCGACACCATCTGTCTCCAACTTAGAACACCGTCCTTTCTTCTCTACCCAGGAGACACAGAGCTTAGCCTCCAAAAACAAAAGTCGTTCATTGACGGCGCCAGAGACCCTCATGACCACTGAATGGATCCTTAAGGAAGTCAAAACCAACACCTCAGACTGTTGCTCACAAAGATCGGAGCACTACTGAACCATTGATAGCTTGCATAGAAGCCAAATTCTTGGTTTTAATCACCAGCCAGGCAAACAAGCTTAGTGTGGTCAGAAAAGCACGAACTGATCGAGCCTCTTGGATGAGAGGTGAAATGTCTTCACGGATATATATCCAAGTCCAGTTGTGCGTGTTTCAATTTTCTTTGGATAACTACAGTATGACCTAGCTGGACGAGAACACTCACAGACCCGCTGAACCCCGGCTCAACACACAGCCGCCCATGTTGGCGGTACGACTTGTGAAAGATTTTCTACTCTTCAGAGGTAATAATCGTTATCTACTCCCTGAATGTGCTCATTATTCTTTTAACCCCTTGAATGGAATGTGTGCTCACATGGAAGTGTGTTCTGTACAGTACTTCATACTGGCCTTGAACACAGGTGTCTGCAGACACTCCAGATAGTAACCCTCATTTTACCCCTTGTATATATAACTGCTGAGTGATGGAAGACATGGAATAAACAACGACCAAGATGCCAACATCTCCTAGTGGTATTCTCACCTGAGGAGTTTTGTGCTTTTGCCTCGATCACATACTCCAGCCAGGGTTTGTAGCATGTCGTGACAATGCAAAAGCCTGAGTGCTAATCACTCTGATTGTGATGCCAGAGGGCTGGCTGTGGGGCGGGATCGTGGGTGGCAAATTTTTGCGGGAGATTGACAGTGGTTGTCAGTCTCAGCAGAAGGAGCTGAGCACCAGAGGGAGGACGGCAGTGACTGCGGGTGGGAGGAGCGGCAAGCTGCTGATATGACAAGAGGAACGGGTCTCCAAAGTGAGGCTGGTGGTTTCACTGATAAAGACCTGGCAACAGGGGGATGCTTTTTTGTTTGTTTTAGACTTTTGAGGTTATTAACACACTGCAGTTGTCTTGCACTGCTTCTGGGTTGCTGGTAATGAAGCGTTTAAAAAACGATTGTTTCTCCCTTTTATTCATACATCTTGTTTCAGCCTTTTTTATGTCCTCATGGTCATATTGACAAACGGTGATAGACGTATTTGTGAAAGTTTAAGTGATATATATATTATTGATACATATTTTGCTCAGGTTATTCTCACTTGAGCACACTGGACAGAGTGGGCCAAATCCCACCACACCGTAACGTCACCCGATTGTTTGTGAGCTGCTACTTTAAAGCCTCCAATTGGCTTGTCAGGCAGGTCACCATCTGTGGCTCAGGCTGTCAGACACAGTGGCAACGCCTTTATACTTACCGGCATCATAGTTTATTTCCCTTTGAACATATTGTCTCGTAGCTTGTATTAAAGAAGACATGAAACAAGAGACTGAGACTTTAAACTCATTTAGGAAAACTTACTGAGCAAATAAATCTACTGAGAATTGGACTATTTTCCTATAGAGTTCATTAAAATCTGGCCTCTCTTGGCAACCAGTGGAGTCACCTCTTGAATGGCATTTGGTAGAAAGCAGGTTTAAAGCTCTTCAATATTGACTTGACTTTTCAGACCCCAAAGCTACTTTCATAGACAAACTGCGCAGCAGCTGAGTGTGTCAGATTGTTGGTTTTTGGAAGAAACTGCATGAGATGTGAAACTGAGATTTACAATGGTGTAGCATGTATGGACTAAAGAAGACATGAAACAAGAGACTACACATATTTTTTTTGGTCCAAAACCAAGTAATGCAATCATATATCAATATCAAGAGTGGCTGAATGAATAAGAATCAATAAGTGTTTTTGTTAGCTGGTAGTGAGAGTAGTGTGGACAAATCACTGAGTGGGTGAATTTGACACTGACAATGCTATTGATCCTGTTGCTGTTCGAATCAATGCTGATTCGTGTGTGTGTGTGTGTGCTCACAACTGACGTGCGGTATAAATATTCAGAGGTCGAGTCGCCCAGCACTACTGACACCTGATCAAGATGAAGAAACTACTTTCAGAGGGGCATGAGCAATAGAAGTTCGTGTGATCATAAATTTTTACATATGGATTCACAAAAATAAATCAGAGCAAAAGCTATGAGTCGGGTTAGTTAAACTCTGAGCTTGTTCATTGGCAAAATATATAAAAAATAGAACACAGGTGTTTTCAGCTGCTTTCCGGTTCGTACAGTCATTTACAACTTTATTATGAATCATGTATGTCAAGTCTAAGGCACTGCCTTGTAAAACCCAGAGCCGCTTTCAATACACACACATTCACTTACACTCGCGCTCAGTCAGGTTAGTGAGAGACCAAGTTCAGACCAGTATTTATGTTTTCCCCCGCTGCTTCTGCTGTCTTCATGAGAAGGACTGAAAATCCTCCATCTCTTTCATTGTTGTGGCGGATGCAATAACACAACAACACAAACGGACAATGTCATGCACCCACACAAAGGCATGTGGGTGATCTCTCTGTCACACACACACACACACACACACACACACACACACAATTTCCCAAGTCTACACTGAAATCAAGATACAAACACAAATCTGAGCCTGCATTGTTGCAGACAAATGTGTACTCGCTCCCCCCAA
Source organism: Echeneis naucrates (assembly GCF_900963305.1). NCBI lineage: Eukaryota > Metazoa > Chordata > Actinopteri > Carangiformes > Echeneidae > Echeneis > Echeneis naucrates. Next base: position 20,256,833 of record NC_042520.1, on the reverse strand, counting down.
AGTGGTCACAAAAGACAGGTAATCACATCCACAAATAAATTTACTGTAGACTGGAATTCATTCAAGGGAAAACACACATACATACACACACAAACCAACAACAGTTGTAGCAGAAAAGCCTGGCTCCAAACTGATGTTAACCTGAAGCAGCGCTTTGTGCGTTTCATTTGTGACAGCGTGCAGGGCAGAGGGGAGGAAGAGCGAAGGTAACAATCATCCCGATTAGCAGAACAGTGGCTTCACAAAGTATTGACACCAACAGGGGGACATGAGGAGCAGAGAAGTGGACAGAGGGGAGTCCTGCCTCATCTTCAGTTTCTCTCTGACATGTCGACTTTGAAAATAATTTCAGGCAGGCGGGAAGGTGAAGAAGTGTGTGTGTGTGTGTGTGTGTGTGTGTGTGTAGAGGGTTGTTTCACAGTGATGCCATGAGATTTCGCCAGCTGGTGTAGGGGGGTGAAAAAGATGAGAGGGAAATTAGGAGAAGAGCTGAGTGATATGAAGACGTGAAAGAAGAACGGAGGGGAAAAGTCTTCAACCTTCAACCACCAACAAATCTACAGTTGTCATACTGCTGGTCATCATGCATCAAATTCAGAGGAACAAAGCGGGTCAGGATGCAAACACACACACACACACACAGTCGCCCACAGATGCGGCTCCAGTGTCATGTTGTGATGTAAATCTGTTAAACATAGCACAACTGATCCTGAGGTACAAAGCAGCTCAGGACAAACACACATACACAAATCGGCCCAAACTTTAATGGCACACCATTGTCACATTGTGAAATGATTTTGCAGCTTATTCATTCATTCATTCACTCACTCATTCACTCATCTTCAACCACTTATCTGTTTCCAGGGTGCTGGAGCCAATCTCAGCTCACTCTGGGTGAGGGGCGGGGTCACCCTGGACAGGTCAGCAGTCCATCACAGGGCCAACACACAGAGACAGACAGAGACCAACAACCACTCACACTCACACTCAGACCTACAGACAGTTTAGAGTCACCAGTTAACCCAAACATGATGTCTTTGGACGGTGGGAGGAAACTGGAGTACCTGGAGGAAACCCACACAGACACAAGGAGAACATGCAAACTCTGCACAGAAAGGCTCCAGGCTGGGAACTGAACCCACAACCCTCTTGTTGTGGGGCAACAGCGCTAACCACTATGCTCCCCTATAATAAATTATGATTTCAATTTAAAGAATTTGGATTTAATGAATTTAAGAAAAGTACATGATTATAGGATAGGGAGTGATGTGGTGAATGTTTCCTGAACACATCATCAGTGATGTAATCTGGGGCCGTCTGGTGTTTCGGGTCTTGACTATGGACGTCTAATTCACCATTGTATGTTTTTTTTTTTTTTTCATTTACCTCTAAACTGTGTAGTCTCCCACTATAACTTTAACCCCCATTTCTCAATCCATCATTCAACTACCTGATATTACAGAAGCATTAATGGGCAAGTTTCTTTTGATCACATCTTCCTTTTTGTATTTTGTGATATGCAATCATATTATCATATTTCCAAGCGTGCTTACCTCAGTTTAGGTGGAGTTTCTTGGGCTGGAAGTGCACAAAGTTATTTGCATGTTTATTAAGGCCAAGGAAGAATTCCACACACAAACTCTGTTTTTACATCACATTTTATGCATGTCTGCATGTCTCCTTCCCTAATCAAATAGCTTTTCAGATCCAGAAGTGAATAGTGTGTGATTGGGCACAGTGAGCCAGCACTGCACAACAACATGTGGATAGTTCATTTCAAAACTACTTGATGATCCTTTAGGCTCCCTGAGCAGGACTATTCATTACTTGCTTGGAGGGAAAATATCTTGCGGTCCGTACTTGCAGGCAGATCAGAAGTGTTTGCTCGCAGGAAAAAGGCAGTAAAATTCCTCATCAGAATTAGCGTAACTAACTCTTTTTTGCCACTTCAATTACTCTGACTTTTATTGTTCGCACCATTTCTTATTAATGTTCAGTGGTTTTCCATTAACTGCACTCTGCCAGTGTTACAGCTAACATTTATCTTTTCCTCACAAAATGGTTTTAGTCTTGCAAAGCTCAAGGAGAATTGAGAGGGTAGTAAATAAGAGAAGGCTGGCAATGAAACCTGGACTGAGCCTCACCCCAGGAACTGGAAACTAAGCACTTCCTACACTCGTTGGAGCTGTGCCCCATTTTCATTTTTTAGAACGTAGAAAAGCAGTGAGAACTGTGTGGACCGCATGAAGGATGAGTGAGAGGCAGCTTAGAAACAGAGGAACCACGTGGCAGGAACAGCTGCTTTTCAATGTGTATATTTACACTCATCATAACCAAAGAAAACTTTATCTGTAGCACAAGTCTGCGGTCAGGCAGACAAGAAAAAACAGAAGTATTCTCATCTAATCTCGCGCGTATCTCTCTGGGCCGTGGGGGTTTCTGAGCCAATCCTAGCTGGCATTTGGCCAAGGTGGGGTTGGCCCTGGACAGGAACTAAACATGGAGAAAGTGTAAACTGCGTGAAATTGTGCACTAACCAAAATCACCAACCTGCATCATTCCAAAGCTTCCCATGCACTGTGATGGGAGAGTAGCTGCAGCTGCATCTTCTTCAGTGAGCTTCTGGCTGTTGGATGCTCCTGATCCTGTCACCAAACTCTTCCTTTTATTTCTGGCTCACTATGTTACATCATTAAATCTCGCTCAGCACTGGGCTACGGTTTTTGAGAGGCCAGACCAAGTGTTCACCAAACGGGCTTTGTAGCTTTCCAAGTTAACGTCCTCTGGCCTTGGTGGCTTGGCAGCGGTGCCATATTTTGGCTCTCTGTCAGAGTGTAGTACAGGAAGAGGAGAAGAAATGAGGTCATTTGATTGGTGAGCGTGTCACCTTCCTAACCCCAACACTGGGCTGTTTTTGTGCTTTGTACGTGAACAATCACAGCTATTTGAAGTTATCATCTGATTTAGAGATCTTTAACATTTAATCTAGTCCATTCCACAACGTCTAACCGACAGTATAACAGAAGCATAAAACCAGCCGAACACATTCTCAAAAATACACAAACCTTCCGGCCCAGCACAAGAACACATAAACACACAAACCACCTCCCTTTTAACTTAACTATACAGCACCTTTAAAAACAGATAATAATGAGGTGGATTTACTGACTGAAGCCAAACATTAAACAGGGAGCCAAATGCACACACACACACACACACACACCTTAAGGGATGTGTAATCGTAAATAATAATGATTTTGATTAACTAATAAAGAATATATTTACACATTAAAAGACAATATAGTAAAGAAAACCATCATGAAAAAGTCGATAAAATTTCATTTCAAGATGTCATTTGGAGGTGATAGAGATCGGTCCTGACTGGAAAGCGAGGTTGACTGTTGATTGACAGACCCCACCTTAGTCAATATGAGTCATTACGCAGTCCCTGGGTCTGAGCTGAGAAGTCGTTTATTACTTCTCAGGGAGCAGTGTAATGCCCGGGCATTTGAGTTAAATGGGTGATATTCCTTTACTGTGACAGATAGTTCAGGACAGTCCAGTAGGAGCTGATAGAATTAAATAACCAGATTTGTGCTCATGTGATGGTTGTTATCTTTGTTGATGTTGTTAACAGTGGTACAAATTCTAAGTTGGATGCACTCAACAGTTGTTCCTAGTCTGTTACCTTGAAATTCACATTTCTTCAACTTTTGTCTTTTTACGGCTGCTGTTTTGTGTTGGTGTCAAACATCTGGTTGATCATCCATAAGTTGCTGAATGAGGCACAGTCTATAACTTTACTTTCGGCCGTTGAAAGGAATGACAGTGAATTACTTACTCCTGTCCACCTTAGTGCGCCAGCAAAGCAGAGGCTTTTGAGAGAGGAAGGTGAATGATGAACAAGGCTAAGAACTAGAAATGATGGTATTAAATATGACTGTAGTATTGCAGTTGTGACATGGAGAATGTGCTGAGTGTCAATTTGCTGGCAACTCATTAAAGGAACGTGAAGTCTTACTGACGTCAAATTTTCATATGACCAAACATGAATGTCTCAAATTAAATTTACTTCACTGTTTTTCATAAAATGAAGAGTGGTTAAGCAGTAGATGACTTCTGCTTTGACAGAACATTGTCAGGCAGGAGCAGGACAGTATTGTGGTAATTTTAAAGTTTCCAAAGGAGTGTGTGAACTCACAAACTCAACAGAAAGGCCAATAAAAAGACAATGCGCTGCTGGCCGTACTGCTTGATTGATGAGGATGTAGTTGAGGAACAGTGAGCAGCGAGAGCTTGAAACACAAAATGGAGACAATGAGAATAGAAATGGAAAGTCTCATGGATTTCACCCTATTACAGAGATGAGTCAGTAAAAGGAGTTCACTCTCGTTGTTGGTTGTCCCGTTTTGAAACACATTTAGTCACAGACTGATGATTTTCCCTCCAATTAAAGTCAGTGAAAAATGTGATATCCTTCGCACCGTCTTCTTTGTTTCCTCTCTCCTCTTCCATTTACAAAACTCATTATCTCTGCACATTGGACACATTGCACGTTGCATACTCACAAATCGGTGTCTACCTTGTTGATCTACCTATCTATTTATATCCATTATATCCATTCATTCATTCATCACCACTTATCTGTTTCCAGGTCGTGGGGGGTGCTGGAGCCAATCCCAGCTCACACTGGGTGAGGGCGGGGTCACCCTGGATGTTTTACCAGTCCATCACAGGGCCAACAGACAGAGACCAACAACCACTCACACTCAGACCCACAGACAATTTAAAGTCACCAGTTAACCCAAACGTGATGTCTTCAGACCAGGGGTCACCAGCTCCGGTCCTGGAGGGCTACTCTCCTGCATGTTTTAGATGTTTCCTGCTCCAACACACCTGATTCAAATGATCAGCTCGTCATGAAGCTCTGCTGAGGTCTGATAAGGAGTCACTCATTTAAATCAGGTGTGTTGGAGCAGGAAACATCTAAAACATGCAGGGCATTGGCCCTCCAGGACCGGAGCTGGTGACCCCTGCTTTGGGCGGTGGCAGGAAACTGGAGCACCCAGAGCAAACTTATGCAGGCCCAGGGAGGACATACAAACACCACACAGGCTGGGAACTGAACCCACAACCTTCATAGTTTATGGAATATATGAAATTGAAGTGTGAATATATTGAATGAATGTCTATAACATCAGGTTGATTAGTGAAAATAAAGCAAAAATAAGACAACAGACTGTAGGAGGTGGAGGGAGGAGGATATCTCCTCAGACAGAGAGTAGAGAAAAGTGGCTGTTAAAGTAAATGAGAGAGATGGTGAATCCACATGCAGCTGCTTCTGCAAATCAGCTCCTCCCCTGTCTCCAGTGTGATAATTATATCTGTCTGTGGACTTCTGCATGCACTCATTTTCTTTCCTTCCATCACCAATCTGCTTAACAATGATTATCTGTCTCTTAACCTGTTGTCCTGGTTCATCACTTCCTTTCCCTTTTCCACCCTTTGCCGCTCTGCATCTGTGTTTGTCGTCATACTTGTGTTGTCGCCAAATGAGCCACAGCCAATAAGACAGTATTTTTTATCTTAAGTTGCCATCGTGAAATTTCAGTCCACTGTGTTTGTTCAAGAACAGATTCAGGTGTTAAAAACATTTGATCAAAATGTATTCCCTGCCTCCAGGGTTGCCAATAAAAGAGGGTTGGGGGCGGGGGGGGGGCGGAGCACAGATTATGGCAAAGCTCAGTAACTATCCAACACAGGCTGCTGGATTAAGAGACAACAGCCCTTATTGGACTCACTGTACAATAAATGGCATGGTCTGAGAAATCCCATTTCTCGAAAGCATGTTTGTTTTTTCCTCCTCAGAGGAACTTGGTTGTTTATTTCTATTGCACAATCCCCAAAGTGTCTGTAACATACAATCCATAAATGCTCGTGTCTCTCCACATTTTACTGCTAAATCTGGCTTCCTTTTTATAATCATACTTAAGTCATATGTAAGTCTTTCCTGGATTCTGTTGCGCCCCACAAGGAGAATCAGCCAAAGATATCAACACAACCCTGGCTCAAAGAATCTGCCCCGAAATTAATAAGAAACTGTAGAGAGCGAGAGTGCAATTTAAAAACTTTCAACACAGTAGAACGCCCAATTTGAATTGACCGTCTCAGCACCTGGGTGGACACCGATTTAATCGGGCTTATTCTCACCTTGTAGGAAGAATCTTTCTGGTCACCGTAGGTTATTTTTTCACAGCCCGCTTTACCTGTGATGTACCACAAGGTTATATTTTAGGACCAAATTCATCTTCCATCTATATCCTCTCACTCTCTGCCAAAGCACTTCTTTCTTTTTAAACGGTGCTACATAAATCAAGTTATAATGACAATCTACTTTGTGGCCCATCACTCTGTTGGCAACTGGTGACTGGTCTCCTGGTGGACACTAATTATAACTAATTATTACCTTTTGGTTATTTCCTTCAAAGTCTGAAGGACATATAAGTCTAGACAGATATTGATTAGAAATTGCAACTTAACATATTTGAGAGACCCAAAACAACAAGGTGTTAATTCTTCAAGCTGTTGCTTAACGTCTCGCTGCTCTCACGAAATCAAGTCTGAAATGTAAAGGCAAATGAGTCCTGCTGTGCTTACCCTCATATAAATGCTCATTCATCTTGAATTCTTCTTCACAGATCTTATTGTCCCCTGAGGCGACCAATTGAAGGGAAAATCACGAGCCTCTCAACTGTTGACCGCACAATAAATTGTTTCACCGCAATTTATTTACTTAGAGGAAGCAGGGGAGAACAGCTGGTGTCTCCGGCACATCTACAGCTGTCGGTTGTGGCTGTGTGAGAGGTACAATGTGTAATAAGATATAATATGGTTAACAAAGTTGCAAGGGGGAGTCCGAGGATCTTCACCTGCTTCTGCTAAACAGAAGGAGGCAGCTTAAGCACCAAAGTCAGAAACAGTGACTTGATTTCAGGCCTGGCAGTCGACATTAATTAATTCTGTTAAAGAAAGAGTAAAACCAATCACACACTGGATTAATCAACACAATATACAAAAAAATTAAAAATTAAATTTTCCACAGTGTAAATACACGCAGCCAAATGCACTTGGACCCTCAATGATGTTATTTATGAGGCAAAACTAGACACTTTAGAGCGATATAATATATAATAAACAGTTTTGGTCGCTTTTCAGTTACAAATAATCCATATTATGAGAGTGTATTTTTGTTATATACTGTAGTGCATAACTTCAGAATTAGGGGTTTAGTGCGTCTCTTAAGAATATAATGTCAAACTGACTGTTGTAAACAATAACAGGCTATACCCCAAATGCAGACACGAGGAACGCCGAGCAGGCTGGAGCTTAGGTGTTCACAAAGGTGTTCACTGAGATTTTTCCAGTGCACTGGGTTTGATTCTTCCTGCTGGGACAAGGCAGAGGTAGGCGAGCTGGCTGGAGACAGCAGAGGAACAGTGGTCACAAACTGAAGGACGCTGGAGCGGCTAGGCGGGCAGAACAGGTGAGTCTGGTGAATTGAACAAAGAAACCAGCATGCAAGAGCAGCAGCGTTCAAACAGGAGTATTATACTAAGGGGCCAAGCAGAATGTCACGCCTGGCAAACAGACAACCTGGCGACGAGCGGAAGACTGAGATGCGTTATATGGAGCAGGAAAGGAGGATGACTTGAGCAGCAGGTGACACAGCTGAAATAGGAAGATCCCCGGCTCCGCCTCAGCTCCAGACAAACAAACAAGAATGAAACAGACAAGGGGAGACAAACATGTGAGAGGAAAGGGGGAACAGGGAAACAGACGAGCCCTTGACTGTCCTGCCCATTGTACATTAGGGCTGTGTGTAACCAGTTGTGACAGAGTCAACATCCAAAAGAGTAGATAAAACATTACTACGTAATGATCCAAATTGCCAAAATTCCATCATATTGTTAAAAGTATTTATGACTTAGGTTACATTCATTTAGCTATTAACTACAGTACGTCCATTGGAAATTCTAATTTCGGCACGAGGAAATAATTTCCAATTTCATGTCTTTGGCTTGTTCTACCTCTCAGCAGACTGGGTGATGGCATGATAATGATAATTAGACCACTTCCTTATTGCTTTGTTTGCTAACAATAATTACAGTATTTTATGGAATCTGGTGAACATTTTTATGTCACAAGTGATTATAAATACTGTCTTTTTTTTTTTTTTTTTCCTTTAACAACAGGGTACACGTGTTGAATGGTACTTGTATCTTGATGGTTATGAGATTGTAAAGCTGCTTCAAGTCCAGCTTTTGCAGCTTGTGATTGCAGCAGCTCCACAGACAGCTCCAGCTGTGAATGTGTGTAATCATGTGAGTGTGAAGCAAAGCGTCAGTGAGGAAGAGGAGCTGTGTGCTCACTGAGCCTTCTCTGGAGGAGGGAAGCTTATTAAGTCAACCTCTCAATCCTGTTTTGTCTGAAATCTTCCCCTGAAGGCTGGTGGGTGTGTGAATGATACCATTTCCTCCTTTTATCCTTTTTAGATTTAATCTCCTGTGTGGACTTGTTGCGTTCAGCTTTTGATTTGTGATTTGCATTTCAATCAATGTTATATTATTTCATCTGAGCATAATAATACTAGAGGGTGGAAAATGGTTGCTATGGCAGCAGAGATAAAAAAAAAAGGATTTTGACTTGCATTTTGGGCAGATTTCTATAAGTCAGCATGTTACAGCGGACGTCAAGGTATTATTCATGATGCATTCTGCCATATTGTGATTCAAACTTCACGAGGCCATAGATGAGTCACTGTGGTTGACCTCCAGGATGATATAATAGCTTGACACAACTCCCCTCAGTGTTTCACAGGATAGCTGTATTCTTCTTTAACAAGCAATGTGAGATTGGGATTCCTTTCGCGTTAGGATAGCAATCTAACTAAGTTGATGAGACTGGCTCAGGACTTTCCAAGATCAAGTCCAGTAACATCAAAAAGGTTGGATTATAATGTCTTGTTTTTTAAAGAGTGGATACAGCTTTTTCTAAGCTGTTCTAAACCTGACTTGACTGAGAAATCTCTGCTTGTCAGTAGATTTTTGGATTTTATCATCATCATCATCTTCAGCCGCTTATCCGGGGCCGGGTCGCAGAGGTAGCAGCTCCAGCAGACAACCACAGACTTCCTTTTCCCTGGCCACACTGGCACTCCCAGACCAGTGTGGAGATATAATCTTCCCACCTGGTCCTCGGCCTGCCCCGTGGCCTCCTCCCCACTGGACATGCCAGGAACACCTCCCTTGGGAAGTGCCCTGGTGGCATCCTTATCAGATGCCCGAACCACCTCAACTGGCTTCTTTCCACGCGAAGGAGCAGCAGCTGTACACAGAGTCCCTCGTGGATGGCCGAACTTGTCACCCTATCTCTAAGAGAGAATCCAGCCACCCACCTGAGGAAACCCATTTTGGCCGCTTGTACCCGCGATCTTGTTCTTTCAGTCATGACCCATCGCTCATGGCCATAGGTGACCAAGACTGACCAGTAGATAGAGAGCTTTGCCTTCTGCCTCAGCTCCCTCTTCGTCACAACAGTGTGGTAGAGCGAACGCAACACCGCCCCTACTGCTCCGATTCTCTGGCCAATCTCATGCTCCAGCTTACCCTCAATTGTGAACAAGACCGCGAGATACTTGAACTCCTTCACTTGGGGTAGGGACTCATTTCCTACCCGGAGTACACATGCCAACGGTTTCCTTCTAAGAACCATGGCCTCAGATTCAGATGTGCTGATCCTCATCCCAGCCACTTCACACTTGGCTGCGAACTTGTCCAGTGAGCACTGGAGGACCACATTATCGGCAAAAAGCAGGGAGCAGGGCTGCAGCTCCCTGAGCTGCAGCCCTCCTCCTCCACGACTACACCTCAATATCCTGTCCATGAAAATCACAAACAGGATTGGTGACAAAGCGCAGCCCTGGCAGAGGCCCGGGTAGCTCCCCTGCCGGAGCGTCATTCAGGACCTCATTCAGGGTCTCCAAGAAGGCCGAATACGCCAAACTGGTTGGTGTATGCGCACAAACAATAGTCAGAGTTTCCCCCCACACAACCCTGAGGCCTAAGGAGGCGACCCTCTCATCCACCAGGGAAAACCCCAACATAGTGGCGCACAGCCGGGGGCTTGTGAGTATCCCCACACCCATCAGGCGCCTCACCCCATGAGCAACTCCAGAGAAGAATAGAGTCCAACCCCTCTCTAGGAGTAGGGATCCAGAACCAAGGCTGCGCGTAGAAGTAAGCCCCACCAGATCCAACTGGTAGCGCTCCACCTCTCACGCAAGCTCTGGCTCCAGAAGGGGGCCACAGGCTTCCCCTGGGCAGGGCCACTATTTTCTTCCCTCGTTGTTTCATGGGATCTTTTGAACCACTCTTTGTCAGGCCCCTCACTTGGGACCAATTAGCCCTACTAGGGGCACTAGGCCCCAGACAACACAGCCCCCAGGTTCACAGGGGCACACAAAACCTCCCCACCACGATAAGGTGATGGTTCTCCGGAGATTTTTTTTTTTTTTTTTCCGGATTTGTTGCCAAAAAAAAAAAAAAAAAAAATAGAATAAAAAGAAATTGGCGAATGAAAGTCCAGGTACAGTATCAGGATTTCAAAATGATCCATGTAGTACTGTGGTGGACTACAACTGAACTTTTGTCTGATTCATTTTATTTGTTATTTGTTATTTGTTATTTGTTATTCTCCAAGTGGAACATTTGCCCTCAACATAGCTGTGGAAATGTATATGAACCAAAGACAAAAACATAAAGACTTTAGTCCAGTCAAATTAATCTGAACTATCTGCAGTGACATTTTGCCCAAGAGTTTTAACACGAGTTGAACTTAAGCTTGTAGGAAGGGTCCATCAAGTTCAGAAAGCAGTAAAACCAAGAGACGACGACCTTTAATATTTAGAGTAAGTGGTATAAGAATGTAACTCTTCACATTGCATATGAAATATGACAGCACCGTGGCACGCTCTCCACCCGAGGAGGGAAATGCTGTCTGCTGCGTTATTGCCAGGATGTGAGAGGAGGCTGCCCTGACCTGACTCCTCCTGACCGCCCAAAAGCTGCTTGGACCCACAGTGCTTTTCTGCTGTATCTTCACATCCATGGCAAAAAAAATTCAGTGTGTGGGTGGTGAAGACACACTGTAGCCAAACAGACTGCAGCTGAGGTATAATTACATTTTAGGTCAACCTTTCAGGCTTTTATGTCAAAATGTTAATTCATTCAGGATGCCCGTTTCAAAACCGTGGTGGTTTCGTTTCATGAAATTAGCTTAATAAAATAGACCGACCTCCCCCCAACCCTGAGGGATAAGCGGCTGAGAATGAATGAAAAATAGACAGTGATCTAAGACGATATAGTGATCTTGGTTTTTATATTCAAAAATTATTAACTGGCCAAATTCACTCACACGTTCCATGTACATGAAATCACTTTAACTGTCAATTTGAAGTACTACGTCCGATAAATCACAGTTTAGCATAATGCTGCATGGATTTCAATCTACAAATCATCTCTACATCTGTAAAATGTGATGGAGTTCATTGTGAGATTGTTTGCGAGAAGTCTGCACAATGGATTTGCCTTTTCTGTCTCTCGGTGGACATTTCAACTTGGCATAGTAGGAAGGACACAGGGTTTACTTAGAACATGAGGGATGTTGCAGGAGACAGTGCACCCTTAGTGAGTATCAGAGTACATCTGAGTTTGCTTATCTAACTGGGACTAACCAAATAGTGGTTTAGTCAAAAGCAACTGACTCAGAGCAAGATTAAAAATTGCGGTGTTTTCATCCATTTGACAGGCGATGACATGACAATGGTAGTTTGATAAGCGCTGACTGAAAATTTTCTACTGCACACCCTTGCCTTGCCTTGCCTTGCCTATAATATGTTAATTTTCTAATGCAATATCAAGTTAAGTGTAATAAAACACCACAATGCATTTTCTTTTTTTACAAACTGACTCATTAGTGATCTGTAGATGCATTGTCACTCAATGGTGACTGTAGAGTATTTCACCATCATTTAGAGATAACAGATGACCATTTTGTACTCTGATTCATTTCATGCAACATGGAGTCTATAATTCTCTCTCAGGAAGTAGGGATGGAGAGGGCGAATGACATGCAACAAAGGTCACAGTTGGAGTTCAACCTGGCACGCTAATCAATATTAATGAACCAGCTCCAGGATTTGTCCTTTTGTGAAAATGACCTGAGAGTTTTGGCTGTCTGGTTTTTAGCTTTGGATGAACTGGGGACAGACTAAAAGAATTTAGGAACTCTTCCCAACTGTGTACAGGCTCACCATCATACATCTAACAACTGACTTTTGCAGATTAGGTAATAATTTTACCACACACCAGTTCAGTGTATCCTAATTCATGCAGATCAAAGATAATCTTGCTTTATTGCAGAGACATGAAAATCTGTAATCACTGCATACTGCAGGGAGCTTGTGTGGTTCCAGCTCTAGGAAATCCAAACATTTCAAAGCCAAAACAATGGCACTATCTCTAGAGTACCACTGCATGAATAGACTCAAATCTGGATGAGCACAAACCAGCAAACATCACAGGCTTGTTGACTTTTGCAAACTTTGTTCCGCCTGAAATTTCACCTCCTCTGGAACTGGGTAAATATTAATTTTGGGAATAGGCACAAATCTGGCTTACTACCACAGAGAGGGAGTTCACTCCGGGTACTCCGGCTTCTTCTCGCAGTCCAATGACATGCACCTTTAGGATGATTTGTGACTCTAAATTACCTTTACGCCTGAGTGTGTGCATGAACGGTTGTGTGTCTCTGTTTGTCTCCATATGATGGCCCTGCACCAGACTGGTGGCCTGTCCACGGTGAACCCTGCCCTCGCTCAATGTCAGCTGGTATGGCTCCAGTGCTCCCATGAACTTGCACACATAAGCGGTAGAGAGGATGGACAGAAAGTATTTCCCTTTCTGAACTGTCATGCGATTGAAGAATTCACACTTGCAGCATTGGTGTCTAATGCCCCCACAAACAGCAAGGCCTTTAAATATGCAAATATACAAACATGGATGATGCTGTGGGTTAGTATCTGTGTCTGTCTAGCCTTGGACGTATATCCATGCATTCATACCTAAATAATGCAAAGCACTGTTTCCATGGATGTAATAGAAGCATTGCCTGTTTTGCAAGTTTTTTGTATATATAAGTGTAAGTCTTTATGCACTAAGGTATGTGTCTGTGTGTGTTTAGTGCATTACCTGTGGTCCCTGTATGCGCATTTGTGCGTAGGCCGGGTGATGGACGAGAGAGAGGACAGGTAGCAGCGTGAATACACTCTCTATGTCACTTTAACTAAACAGTCAAAAGACTTAACAAAGTTAAGTTGAGCAAAAGACAAGAAGGAACAAGGGGGAAGAGAAAGGAGACTGAAGTGAGGAGGGAGCGGGGATATTATGCACGAAGGAGACTTGGTCGAGAGTGAAATGAAGGAGAAGAAGAGTAAAAAGTAAAACCGGGAAAAGACCGTCCTGTAGGAGAGGAGATGGTCGAGGAGGAAGGAGGTTAATCAAAGAGGAGGAGTGTAACGAGGGGTGAGGAGAGGAAGAAGGAAGACATGATGAAGAGGAAAGGTGAGTGCAGGAGACAAAATAAAAAGGACAAGGCAGGAGGTGTCGCATGCAGAATTGTGGTTATGTGAGCGCTTTGTGTGTGTCTGTGAGTGTGTGTGTGTGTGTGATGAGGGGAAAGGTTGACACGCTTATGATGTCATCAGCTGACATTTAGTTGACAGGGGCTTTGCAACAGATGGGGCAGAAGGTGTGGGTGAGAGTGTGTGTCTGTATTTGTGTCTTCACCCATGTAATGTAATGTGTGTGGGTGTGTGTTGAGTGCCGGGACACCTTTGCTTTCAGAAATGATGTGACGCTAATTGGTCCGAAAGGTTAGCAGGTTCAAGTTACACGTTAATCTTGCAGACATCATGTTGGCCCGCCATCATGCTGGAAGTTTTTGGCTCCACCGGACTTTTGATGATGTGAACTCAGGTTTCTTGTGGGAGTCCAACTGTTTGCATGTTTTGTTTTGTTTTTGTTTTTCAGATTGAAGCATTTGGAGGACAAAAAGCTTGAGAATAGAGAACGA